>NW_024080685.1:679732-880336 GCF_003009895.1 Hyaena hyaena
CAAAAAAAAAAAAAAAAAAAAAAAAAAAAAAAAAAAGAATTTCTTAGTATACCACAATATAAAATACACAGAGAAAAACTGAGTTACCGTCTGTATTTTTGTATAGACAGTACTCTAATGTGATGGACTTCAGTTAGTACAAAAGAGTGTGTATATGTGAATGAATATGTGTTATATGTGAATGAATGTGAGAGAGAGACAGAGATGAAGATAGAGAGATGGTGGCACGGGGAGGCTTTGGTCAAAAATATGAAGAAAAAAAAAAAACCATACAGTGCATTTTGGTATTAATAGGAATAAGTTTGGTTCATTACAGCTCTTATTTCAAATAATCAAAACTTTAAGTGGGAAGTTCTTTAAAATAGGTTATCAGATTTACAATAGATCCTCTGTGGTATCTTACCATCTTTTAGTTTCTGGGATACTGTTTTACTTGTTTGATATACATAATATTAAAAATCTCAAGTAAAATATAATAAAATATTTTCGTCTTAAAATCCTTAAAATAAAGGTATCCTATGGTTTATAGACAAGAATAGTTTAAAACCAGTAGTTATTCATTCTTTAAATACTTACAAGTATGTAAAAGATACCACATACTGGGCTCTGAGATTATAAAGTTGAGTAAGACACAATCGATCACCTTATAGTACTTAAATTAGTTTTCTACCAAACAGCAAATATCTGGGGTGAGCAGATACCACATTTATGTAACTTTTTATGTAAAATCTCCTAATTTTAAAAGTACTTATATCTATTTTTTTTTCTCATCTAATATACAGTGTAGGCTATCTCTGTCAGCTACAATCAGATTCAGCCTAGGGCCACCACCAGTTTGTTTGCAACCTTTGGAATAGTTGGAGGAATCTAACTGTAAGGTAAACAACATCTCACCTAAAAAGAATGAGAAAAACAAGGAACAGTCACTCACCTTCTTACAACTTCCTTCCATCCTTCTTCCCTCTTTTGTCCACGCTTAGGACTTGCTACTGTTAACTTCCCATTTGGAGAGGAAAGGGGAGACGGACCAGATTTTGTGCAAGTAGACAGAGAATTACTGGTCACTTCATTGATAGTCTCTGACAATCTTTAGCAGAGGGAGAAAAATACATTAAATACAGAACAAATATAGAATTTTAAATGATAGAGGCAACCTACCACATAATTTTATTCTTTTATTTATTTTGGAATAAATATGGTGAACAAATGAAGAACTTATTTTTCACTTTTCAGTATGTAGCACAGTAATATGAACAGCCAATTTTTAAGAAGATACTATCAAGAGCTCAAAATTAGCAGAGACAAATTACAAGAATAAACCCTGAGAAACTATAATCAATACCTTTCATGGGCTAAATTTAACAACTAAAATAAAGAAGTTACACAGTAAAAAAAATTTTTACCTTTCATTAATACGAAACTTAAAAAATAGCTTATTTTTCAATAAAATGAAACTACTGACTTCTTTAGCACAAAGACAAACCCTTATTTTGCCAATTGTTAATTTGCTTGTTTTACTAAAAAAATTCAGCAACACAGCATTTCATGATAATACTGTAAATAATAAAAATGGATACTGGAACTTACTTTATTGAAGTCTTGCCAGAAACAGATTTTCTCTCCTCCTTTGGAAATGTAACCAGAACTGATGGCTGCTTCTTGCTGGTCATTGTGGTAGTCACCACAGCAGGTGAATGATTGTCACTCTTTCGGCTACTGTTGCTGTTACTACTTTCATCACTGCAGCTGGAAATCCTCATGTTATCACTGTCCCCACTCTCGCTGGTACTGCTGCTCTTGGACTCTCCATTTACCTTCTCTGGCTGACTATATGAGATTGGTAGTGGATCATCAAATATAATCTGAACATTTTCTGGAGTAATTTTATTTTTCCTGTTTTTCCTCTTTGAACTGGTTGTAGTTATGGTATTATTTCTTTTACCATGGGAACCTGCCAAAGTTGTCCAGGTTGCAGATATACCAATGGTAGTAGTGGTTGTGGCACTTGGAGGCTCTGTCAAGACTTCAGGCTCATCTGTAAAAGTAATGATACCAAATTAGACAGTTCTAAGTGTTTTTGGAATATATTTAGCTTTGTTTTTTTAAATGTTTATTTGTTTTTGAGAGAGAGACAGAGCACAAGCCAGGGAGGGGCAGAGAGGGAGACACAGAATCCAAAGTAGGATCCAGATCCAGGCTCTGAGCTGTCAGCACAGAGTCCGATGCAGGGCTTGAACCCAGAAACCGCAAGATCATGACCTGAGCCAAAGTTGGATGTTTAACCAACTGAGCCACCTAGACGCCCCATAGAATACATTCAGCTTTAAACACCTGAAGAACAATAAAGTCAGGAGTTACTCTGCGACTATTAGATGACAATTAGATGTCAAGTCATCAATCATTCCAGCACTCATTAGTAATGAATAGATATGACTGATCTTTCTGTGTTAAGTCCTAAACAATGCATAGTAGGTAGTTATAAAAAATATTTGGGGGACAATTTGGTAAATATTAATAAGTGCTAAATATTACATATCATTATACAATTATGAAATTTATTGGGTATAATAACGTTATTGTGGTTACACAAAATAGTGTTCTTTTGCTGGGAAATAACATATTCAAGTATTTAGTGGTGATTCTGCGTGGGGTGTCCAGCTTACATGTAATCTGTTCAAAAAGAAAGGAAGAAAAATAAACTAATGTGCCAAAATATCATAAGAATCTAGGTGTTCATCATACTAATCCATACACCTTTCTGCAGTTTGAAACGTTTCAAAATAAAAGACTGGAGGAGAGACAAATTACACACATACACACACACTGCATATATATTTGGTGGTTTAATGACAATGGTTTCTCCTCACAATATCTTCAATATCAAATAATCTTTTAGTTAGAACCTAGGTAAAATAATTCCCTCATTTTGAGAAAAATCTAAATATGTTTAGGATTATAAATGGTATTATAGACTTACTCTTAATTTTGTAGGTATAATAAGTGGCACTGTGATTATGTAAGCAAATGTCATCCCTAGGATAAATGTTAGAGTTTTATAGGTACAATGCCAAGATGTCTGCAACTTACTTCCAGATAGCTTCGAAAAAAAATGCACACAGGAGTAGAGAGAAAAAAATTAAGCAAATATGGTAAAATGTTTATTTTTAAAATCTAGGTGGAAGGTACTCAGGTGTTCATTTTATCATTCTTTCAATTTGTAGCTTTGAAATTCTTCAAATAAAAAGCTAGGGAGAAGTCAATAAATGAAAATAGCACATAATACTTAAAGGTTTAATGACAGAAATCTACTTTTACCTTAAGTTGCTGATATTTAAGGAAATATCATTTTGAATACAATGTATTACATAAATCATAGTAGATGGTAATTTAGAGAAAATACCTTCAACTTTATGCTTTTCTTTTTCTTGAGCAGCTTGGAGTTCAAAGTTCTCTTTATTTTTGGCTTCAATTTCTTCTAGTTTTCTTCTTTGTTCTTCCTTTTTCTTTCGTCTCTTCTCCTTTCTCTTTTCTCTTTTGGCAGCCAAAGCCAGCCTCCGGCTTTCTTCTCTTAACTGTTAAAGGATCAATAAAAAAGATTTACCTTGTAAAAAAAAAAGTTGTCACATAATGTAATTTTATTGTAAGGGAACTAGAATACCATAAAATTCAAAGTCATGTAGTTCAATTTATTGTTTGATCAAGATCATAGTCAAATCACTGTAAAGAGAAAATATTTTTAAATGTCAAGATTAAATTAACGATATAGGACAATATAATTTTAAAATGGATGAATGACAGATACATAGCTTTCATAATTCCTAAAAAAATGTAAGTTAAAATAATAAGTTACCATATTTTATTCATTAATTTTGAAAACTTAAAAAAGATACCATGGATTAGTATAAGTTTCGGAAAATGAGTTCCTTCCTATACTGATGTGGGTACAAATATTTATATTTTAGGAGGTAATTCAAAAGAGTCCTATTAAAATTATAAACTGCTTATCCAAAAAATTTATTCTATAAAATGACCATAGTGAAAAAATAATTTCCACTAAAAAACTGATTATAATGGCAATAAATGGAAATAATGGTAAATCTATCAATGCCAAGGATGGAGGGAATAATACATTCACAAAATACTAGGCCACCATTAATGGGGCAGCGGGATGGCTCAGTCAGTTAAGTGTTATAGTCTTGATTTTGCCTCAGGTCACGATCTCATGGTTCATGAGTTCAAGCCCCGCATAGGGCTCTATGCTATTATCAGCATGGAGCCTGCTTAGGAATCTCCTTCTCCCGCTCTCTCAGCCCCTCCCCTGCTTGCACACTCTTTCAAAATAAATAAACATTTTTTAAACATTTTGTAAGTTTTCTGTACTTGGTAAAATGCTCCCAAATTACACTGGTTAGAAGAAAAGAATACACACTGAAGACCAATGATCCACTTATTGGGAAAGAAACTGTTCTATTTGTAGAAATAGAGAAAAAAGGCGAAGAGGATACAAATCAAAGCTACTGACTACCTCTAGAGCGGGCCTGGAAGAGGGGTAGCAGAACGTTGGTGGCTTTCAATTTTATTTTATATAACTATATCCTGTTTATATTTGTTAAAGTGGGTACTTCTGTGTTACTTTCATAGTCAAAAAAATTAAGAATAAAAGTATAAAAACATCTCTTTAAAAAAATTTTTTATGTCTTTATTTTATTTTGAGAGACAGAGAATGAGTGAGAGAGAGGCAGAGAGAAAGAGGGAGACACAGAATCTGAAGCAGGCTCCAGGCTCTGAGCTGTCAGCAGATCCCAACACGGGGCTTGAACCCACAGACTGTGAAATCATGTACCTGAGCCGAAGTCAGACGCTTAACTGACTGAGCCCCCCAGGTGCCCCTAAAAACATCTCTTAATAAGTGACTTTAACTATTAAATTTTCCTTTTTGATTCATAATGTGAGAAAATCATCTTCAAACTGTTTTGTTTCCATGTCTTCTAAACAATGTTTTCAAACTAGGTACTCCCTGTCCATAATCTAGTGTTCTGGTTTTATGTGTATACTTTAAATGTGTCAAAACAATGACACTTAGTTTATGGAAAATGTCACCATATGCTAACTAATGAAACCAAGCTCAAATATAAGCACAAAAGGCAAATCATTTCATTTTTGTTAAGTTTCTTGCTTTTGTGGGACATTCCTGTCTTTTCAAATTATCCCTGTTAGGTACCTGAAAGGTTCTGCCCACCTTGAAAGTTTTTACACTCTCGGGCAGTGCACCATAATTACATTCTGTCTGGTGAAGAGAAATCTTTTGTTCCTGAAAAGGGAAATAATTAAGGAGAATTTGTAGAACAATACTTTCTCAGGTAGAAGGAAAGTATTGTTTTCTCCTTTCCTGAAAAGGAGAAAAGTTAAAGATACAAAAATTATCTGCATGATAGCCCTAGAAAGTTTTGCTAGTTCTTCAGAAGTACACAAACTCCAGTGTGAAGACAAGTAAGAGAGGAGATTTTGACCTTGCAGAAGGACTGGAAAGAAAACACTGCTGACCTTCACTCCCTAGTTCTTTACATGGAAGGAGGAATAATATCTGACTGGAGAGTTTGAAAGGAAGCAAGCATGTGTGACTCTGCTCACTGAATCCTTGCTTTAATGGAACTAGCTGCCTGCCCTTAGGAAAACATGCTTTCTCCCCCTGAACTCTAGAGTGAGGTTGTCCTGTCTAGCTCTGACTTTGACGGAAGAGCTTAAGTGAAAAAAAGGAGGAATAGGAAGTGGAGTGAAGGGTGTGCCAGAAAAACATTTCAAAGCAACCATTCCCATAAATATATATTAGGCCTCTTCTCTGCTCTCTCATTCTCAAAAATAAATATTAAAAAATATTTTAAAAATAAATTAAGCCTTCCAATTCAGAATTAGGAATAAAACATACTTTATCTGTCTGTATCATGTCTGTATGTACAGAAAAGCCTTGAGAAAGGTCATGAGTGATCAAAATATTACATGTGAAGTTTAATTGGTTAAGCCAAGGATGGATTTTTTATTTTGTTGGATTTTTTAATTTGTCTGGTGGCAGGAGGTCACTGTGACTGGTATCAAGAGGTAAAGAATTACCTTAAGAATAAAAAGACTTCAATCTAAACCCGTTATCTAAACCCATGTGGCCTAGATGTGGGGAGAAGTGATGATGGGCTGAGGTAGATTATATATATATATTATATATAAAACCAGTTTATAGGTGCAGCTGGGTCTTGGCTATAACGTGCCCTGCCTTACAGAATTCCATCAGTGGAGACTGACCCTTTGACAACAGTAAGTCTAGATTATCAGACTCACAGTAGAGTTCAGCCCTAAAAGCACGGTATTTGCTCATTTCTAAATCTTGTAAATTCTAAGAATTATCTAGTATTTTCATAATCTCATAGATCTTACTAACCCTTTCAATGCACTAGAAGTAGGGCACCAACTCAGAGGTCCCAGGGAAACTATTTCTTTCTGAAGGAGAGATCTCAAACTATGACTGTGAAAGAACCAACAAAGGCATGAAGCTCTAAAAAATTAAGCAGTATTAGATAAGGTAGATACATATTTATTAAGGAGTATCATAAGTTTGCAGGTGGTTATGAAACTAATGGATCACCAAAGGGAAAATGTTATTAACTATATGAATTTATGTGTGTGTGTATATATACATGAGGGGGATATCCAATGTTTAAAAGGAAGAGCAAGTGAGACTTTAGAAAGGCATAATCAGGCAGAGGAAGACAATCAAGAGAAAATGGCTTCAGTGAGAAGAGTTTTATGAAGGAAGGTAATCAACAATGATAAGTATCACAAGTTATCAGTAAGAACTGAAAAAAAAAATAGGATTTGGCAGTTAAGATGTCACTGGTAACCCTGCTATAGTTAGTTCACTGCAGTAGTGAGGGAGTAGGTGAATGGTTCTCAGGATTAAAAATTTAAAAAGTAGCATCAACAAGACATAGATTATTCTCTAAAAATATTGGGAAAACAAAACACTATATCTAACTGGTGATTTCTAATGGAGGTTTAGGAAACAAAGTGACATTTGAGAGTGAAGATTTTTAAGATAAAAATTTAAGTATTTGAGAAGCAGCAGCCCAGACTAAAGAAATACCATCTGCAAATTTGGATATATGAAAGTTAATAAGATACAGGAGCAGTAGAAAACCAGAGTGGGTGATGAACCTGGAGGAGTAAGCTAGGAGGACCTGAATGTTTGGATCTTCCCATGCAGACAACAAAGAGAGACTGAAAGTTTTTGAGGAGGGTGTAACGCAATTCCACCTGTGTATTAGAAAACTATGGGCATTGTGGAAAAGTTACATTGGAATGGAGAAAGACTAAAACGAAGGCAAAAGGTGATGGAGTCAAAGCTATTTGTTTATATAGGGAGACTGTTAAGCATCCTGTTACACTTCAGGTGAGGAGTGATAACTGAGAGGAAAGAATGGAACAGAGGCTGCCAAAGCGGAGTTAAAGGTGATGATGATATACAGACGGTTTAAATGCCAGGTGCTGGATTAAGTTAATTTACTACAAGAATTCATTTGATGGATGTAGGGAATGGGAAACAAGGGTAAGTGAGCAGCTGAAAGTGATTATCAAGATTTCATTACTGACTCATGAGTAACAATAACAGAAAAATAGATCAAGGAGTATCAGAGGAAGAGAAAGGAAGGATCCAAGGAAGATCTACTGATAATTTGCTATATATTAAGCATGATTCTAATCTTTTAGGACTAGTCAGTAAACTAAACAAAATATCCCTACCCTCATGAAGCTTATAAAAAAACTTAACATTTAATTTAGGGGAGGCACACAGATGACAATATGTTAGTTTTCAAAAAGGTGTTAAATACAATGTAAAAAACTGGAGAAAGGGAAGAGAAGTATGTATATGGGGAATGGTAGGGGGTTTTGATTTTAAATAGGGTGACCAATGTAAGTTTCACAAAGGTAAATTTAGAACATCTAAAAGATTTGAAATATTTCAGGCAAACAGAACAGCCAATACATACACTGTATGTTCAAGTAGGCCATTGTGGCTGAAAATAGTAGAAAATGACATTGCAACAGAGTATCAGAAGGTCTGTCTGATCACCCTGGTGTCTTAAAGACTTTATCTTTTAGTCTGAAATAGTGCTGTAGGGTTTTGAACAAAAGAGTGACAGATTTAATTTAAAGGACTTAAGAGGATGGAAAACAGAATGCTGAGCACGATGACAGAATCAAGGAGGTCAGTTAAATAACTACTAGGCAATAGAGGTAAGAGATGATATTAAAGACTTGAACCAGGGTGAGAAGTGATGAAAAATGACTAGGATTCTAGATATAGTTGTAAGGCAAAGGTAACAAGATTATGCAACATAGTGGAGGATAGAGAGGAATCAATAATGACCTCAAGACTTTTACCATAAGCAATTACAAGATAGAGTTGTGGCTTTGGGGTGGGGCAAAGATCAGGAATTGACATCTGGAAACAAGTACTAGTACCAATTGGTATCCAAATGGACATGATGAACAACTAGCAGGATAGGAGATGAGTTTAGGGAAGATAGCTGTGCTAACGATATATTTTTGGGATCAGCTGGTATGTATTTAAATTTAAGAAGTAGGATGAGATACCCTGTGGAAAAAGAAGATGATCATGTAATGAGTCCAGGGGCTTGCCAACTAAGGGGGGAGAAGAGGAGAAAGTAGCAAAGGAGACACAGAAGTAACATCCAGGGAGGTAAGAGAAAAACCGTGAGTGTGTAGTGCATGAGAGGTCGAGAGAAGAATAGGTCAGGTATTATTAGGCTCCATTAATAAGGATAGAGCACTTAGCCCTGGGTTTAGCTACATGAAAGTCACTGGAGACCATAAAAACATAGTTTTGGTAGAGTTGTGAGAGCCTGACAGGAGTACATTCTAAAAGAAGGAAGAATTAGAACAGCCAAGATAGATGAGTTTGCTGTTACTGTTTGCCTGCAAAGGAAAGCAAAGAGATGAGCTTGTAGCTGAAAATTAGAGAAAGGAAGTGAAGGAATCAAAAGGTTTTTTTTTTTTAAGATTGGAGAAATAAGCTTGTATAAAGATGAGAAAGACCCACAGGAAGGGAAAAATGATATAAGACAAAGAGAAGATTTGCCACAATGTTTTTGAGTAAAGGTGACAGATCTGGTTCAACAGATGGACTGGTTACAGAAAAGTTTATTTAGTAACTGAGAAGAAGAACATGGATAGAATTGGGGAGATGGGTGGGGGAAAGTCTGACAGTTTACTTCTGGTGCTTCCGTTTTCTCACTCTAAAATCCAAGGTCATTAGTTGAGGGTAAAGGAACATATGAAGTGAGAGGATAAAGGAGAAAAAGTAATAGTGGTCTTGATGAATGGGAGAATGAAATTAGGGAAACACAGTATAACTACTAGGTAGTATTAAAGGATTCACTGTCACCCATTTAAAGTAAAATTCACCATCAAGTGAATGTTTTTTCTTACATGTTTAGTTACTAGGCTATGGGTGGGAGTAAAGTGAAAGAAAGAGTAAGGAACAGTGAAGGATGGTAGAATTAGGTGGATCCTACAATTTTTTGGTAGGCAGTGTTGTCAGGATTGTTGGAGGTAGAATTCTAGAGGGAATAAAGCTGAAAAGATAATCAGAGAATGAAATGTATAAAATTAAGATTATGGGATGGGCATCTTAAAAGCTTTGGGTGACGGCAAAAAAAAGCCCAATGGAAAACATCTAATAGGAATATTATAAGTATACACCCTACATAGGTAATGCAAGTTTACAAGGAAAAAGATAAGGGGAGAAACAGTAAGTAATCAAGTGCAGGGTTAAAAGAAATCTATCAAAAATGAAGACCAACAGTATCCACTAAGAATACCAACAGCCATGAGTATAACCTAGTTGTTAATGTCCTAAGAGAACAAGCAATTAACTGTAAGAGAAGTCCACAGTTTGACCAGATAAACTGCTCCAAAGCAAGGACTCTTCCACATCACAAATGTTCAGTAAATAAATGTTCACTGAACAAGGATAAGGGAATCTGCTAAATATAATGGGCAGTATTTTCAGCAGCAGTTTTTACAAACCTATTAACCAAAACTTTCAAATTAGAAAGGCTGATCAGATAAGTACTTTTATACAAGCAATCAATTACCTATACTGAACATTCAACTTAGACAAGACCAACTCCAATGATGTTCTTAAATCAGAAATGATAGAGCCAGAATACACTGTGTCTCAAAAGGCAAAAGAAATAAAGAAAAAAAACTATTTTCCAGATACAAAAAATAAGTAAAAAAAGTGAACCAAACCCTATCAGATCGCCATCTGATACTTTTTCAAACAGAAATACTGGGGTAGAGTTTAGTAGAGAAGTGCCTTCTCTACAATCTAGAGATTTATCTCTACATTGCCTCCATTCAAAATTGTTCCTAAAGTATTAGTGTATGCAACAGAATCAATTTACATCTAATTAACTTATGATTAGAATTATTTATCATTCTGAGTTTTAATATTATGGAAAAATATGCAATGACATTTGAAAGCAGCTCCTTTTGACTTACTTTAAATTTGAGGCTCTTGGAACATCAAGGTTAAGAAATATTGGAAACAATTCAAAAAAATGACACTTGTATTGCTGGCAATAGTAGGAAAATAATTTGGAAGTATCACATTTAAAATATTTTGACTCAAGTGAAGATACTTCCTCTATAAAAATAAAAGCACCAAAATATAAGGAAATAGGTATAAGAATTTTTATTGTAACAGTATCTGTAGTGACAAAAACCTGGAAGCAAACTTATTATGGAGTATAGTCTACACTTATTTAAATCACTAGCAACTGAAAATAATATTCATCAATTACTGAGAGAGGAAACGACAAGTATTAGAGCAACGTGTTCACATGACCCTTTTTAATAAAAAGTACACCATCTCCATATATGTAAATATTCATTTGCTGAAAGAAACATTGAGTGCCTATGACATGCTGGGCACCATTTTGTGATACATACACTGTAGCAGTAGAGACAGTAAAACAAGATTAACTAAATAAAATACAGTATTTCAAATGTTACAGAGTAAAAATAAAGAAGAGAAGAAAATTAGCAAGAGTTTCTGTGGAAGGGAGACTAAAGTAAGAGGCAACTGAAGGGACATTCACTCCAGAAGGCACAGCAAGAGCAGAAACAATATGGTCAGTGTGGATGGAGCAAAATGACCAAAAGAAAGTAATGAAAAAGTAAGATCAGAGAGGTGTAAGAAGTATTATGGGTGGGCATATCACATACAGTCTTAAAGGCTTTGTAAGTAATCGCAGAGGTGCAGACTTTAGTTACCATGCCTGGTTGTTAACTTTAGTTATATTGCAATAATAACATGTTTTTCTTCATGCATATTTCAGTTTAAATTGAACACATTATAATACAGAAAAAAGTTGAAGTTGTCTTTAAAAAGATATCTCCTATAAACTGCCTCCTGTCTCTATAATCTACAAGCATGCATTAAATCCCTAGATGTATTTAACGTAATATGTAAATATCAAAGGCATGAAAAAATTAAAGATTTTACTTAAAAACAAATTTCTATGTCTCAGCTGTAGAAAGAATGCTTTTTAGAATTTGATAAAAATGAAAAAAAAATAAAATAACTTATTTAGAAACAGATTTCTAATGTAAAAATAAAGTAATGCAAAAACAGGATATTATAATACTTTGGGAAGAAAGAACTAAAAAGAACTAAGAGGTATGTTATGCTAAGGAAAGAGTGGGACCCTGAGAATTTGGAATAAAAAAACTGGGTTTGAATACTACCCTAGCTTAATCAAGTTACTTAACATCCCACAGATTGAGTTTTTCCATCTGTAAGAGGAAGAGAGTAATATTTTTTAGTGAGAAGACCAAAATAATACATTTTATCATTCAAATTGGCCCTATTACATTGCTTAGTACTTAGTAGGCAATAAATATTAGATAAAACTGAATATGGAAACAGGTCAAATATTATAATAACTATCTACCTCTCAACGTGCTCATGTTCTTTTAAAATCTCAAAATGGATGGGGTGCCTGGGTGGCTCAGTCGGTTAAGCATCCGACTCTGGTTCAGGTTATGATCTCACAATCTGTGAGTTTAAGGCCCACGTGGGCTCTGGGCTGAGATTCTGTCTCTCCCTCCCCCTCTCTCTCTCTCAAAAATAAACAAACATTAAAAAAATTAAAATTTCAAAATGACCAAAAAAGTTAATTTGTTTGAACAGAAATTAAAACAGATATTAAAAAATGAAGAATGTCCAGTATTAAATATATATTCTGAAAAATAATATTTTCACATTTAAATTAGAATAAAATGGGGGCTTAGTCAGTTAAGCATCTGGCTCTTGGTTTCAGCTCAGGTCATGGTCTCATGGTTTGCGAGATTGAGCCCTGAGTCCAGCTCTGTTTATGTAAGTTGAAATACATAGTTTAACAAAGTCAGTAAGTATAATAAAATAGAATGGAGTTGACTCAAATCAAAAGATTAAAATTACCACTGTATATCCTTTATAAATTTAAATAGTTAATATTATATCTAAAGCATTTTTAACCTTTTTATAAAAGATGAAATGTGGCAGAATATGGATTCCATTAAGATTCAATGCCAACCATCTCTTTTCCTATTGTGCTTACTATTTGTATTAATTCCAGAAAACAGAGTTAATTGATAGGAAGGGTGAGAAAGTAGGAACTATGCGACTGTTAAAACCAAATGTTGTTTGGAGTATTTTACTCCCCATGAGAAAAGGTGTGAATGATGTTCTGCCTGAAAGAGAAAAGTACAAGAGAAATCATCCATTTAAAAAAATGTACTCATTAAACATTCCACCAAGAGGCTGTAACTCACTGGTTGGTTATGTGCTGGTAATGCATTTGGTACTGCTGATAAATCTGCTGGCAACAAATTACAAGGTCTAGGATCAGTGAAAGATCAATTTGGAAGGGGATTAAGAGATCATTCATTGAAATAAGACTCAACTTGATTATTAGAGGCTAGGTTTTCTGACTTCCAGATGAATGCAATTCCTATAATAAAATTTTGTTAATCTGATAGCAAAGAAAATTCTTTTAATGATATTTAAAACAGTCATAATTCTATCTGAACAAAACTTGGGGGAGAAACGTACATGATTTAAAGCAAAAACAAAAGACAAAATGAAACAAAACCCTAAGACAACAGATTACAAATTAGGGAAAAAGAAAAGGGGTAAAGGTGGTTATTTTTCACATATAAAGGTTATGATTACCTTTTCCAAGTCTAACTCTTCTAACAAAATGCTGGCATTTTTGTTTGCTTCAGCAGCCTGTCTATCTTTGGCTTGTACTATTGATTCCATACAAAGATGACACTTCTTCAGCATCTCCTAAAATAAAAAATTAAGATGTCTGCAGCCTCAAAAAACAATTCACATTTAGAGAGACTCCTGAAAACACAAAGATAATTAATTTAGGTACTTGAATGAACATAAGCAATAAACATCAGTGGTGGGGCAAAAAAGTGTACAAATAAAATAATAATCTAAATGGTTTATGTTTTTTAAGATACACAAGAGCAAAGAGCCTCTACTGTCCTTCAAACTAAAACCATTTGACTGGAATTTCAGAAACTAAAATCATGTACTCCCTAAAACTTCAATGTAAGAAATCGTATAGCAAACAGAGCTTCAATAATTTACGCCAGATGGTTAATGGGCTAAAGGGAAACGTCAATGTTAAAAAAGAAAAAATGTGTTTAAAAAATTAAAGAACTTAACTGACAGGAATTATTTCAAATATTTAAGCTCTGTTGCTACAACTTCCTGTGCAAGAATCACACTTAAAGAAATCATAGACATACATACTTTTCTCAGTGATTTCATTCTCGGGACACACTAATTAATGGGAAAGAACTATTTCCCCATCAGGATGAAAGCCTTACTTTTAATCTCTCCACCCTTCCAAAAAAACAAAAACAAAAACTAACAGTGGTATCCAGGAATGTTAATTATCATAAAGGAATGTACTGGCAGGCAAGACCATGAATTAGCTACATTAAATAAAACTCATGAAAAAAAAGTGCTTGCTTTTATGTAATGATTTCTGAGAAAAACATTTTTAGATTTATTGACTTCTTTGCATTTTCAGATGCATGTCTTAGGATTTTAGTCAAATGTTAGTATAAACCCCAAATCAAATCATCACCAGGGGAATATCTCAATTAGATCTCTAGTAGGATTTATTTTACCTTCTATACTTTTCCTGTAAAAGCCTAGCCAATTCATTCTTGAGCTGATAATTACACTAACTTTCACATTATATTGAAAACATTAAAGTTTCCTTGCCCGTGACTATAACAAGTACTATTCTCAGTTTTGTTTAGGTCTTAGAGAATGTTTTATTGTTTCATTAGTTAAGTAAATAATCTGAAGCACCTTTTAAATAGAATACTGCAGTCTCAAATAATAGATAAAAAACTGTTATAAACCACACATGCTGCTTAGACTAAGACTTTTTCTTAGCATGATAAACACATACACAAACAAATGAGATCCCTAGCTCATATGGTGGGATGAATTTAGTCAGTATTATTACCTTATCAGTGATAGTTGCTATGTATCTCATACATTCAGAATCTGATGGAAACTGATTGACTTCTTTGACTAAGTAGCGCACCACCTTCACATGACCCTAAAAAACAGATACCAATATCAGATTGAAAACAGACTCTTAACAGGATTCAGAAAATCTAGTCTTGTCTTAACTAAGATTACTTTGACATCAGTGCCACAGAATAAAGTCTTACTTAGATATCATTTGCACTGTAAATGAAAAAGAGACAAACTTTGGTTCTCCCATAGGTAAATCTACACTGTTCATTCTCATCCCACCCTCCAAAACAGTAAAGAATAACCTAATCTAAGTCTAAACAACACTGAATAAAAAACCAACAAGCCAAAAATCAGTATGAAGAAATGGGGACATGTCTGAAAGAAAAAAAAAATCGTTTCTAGCTAACTCATAAGTGAGCATCCTATTTCAATTCTAAGCACTGAAAGAGTAGAAATAGCAATTCTGTTCTTTCAGATAAAAACTAAATGCACAATACTGTACTAGTAGTACAAAAAAAATTAAGATACACTTTCCTAAAGCGTGAGCTATGATAATATTCACTGTTAACACAGCTCACTAAGTTCAAAATCTTTAGACCACAACTCAAGAGACTCTTAAGTGTCTCCAATCTAACACTATTGCTCTCTGAACACAACACCTATAAATTAGCTAGTTTTGACAAATAGACTGTTTATATTTGGTAAATTTCCCTATCTCTACCTTTTCATCTACATCTTTTTAAACTATTCCTATCTTTTAATGAATAGTTCAATGTCATTTACATCATTTCTTGATAACTCGCCTTAAATTATATGGGACGCCTTACATAGTTACCTGACTGTGTGTGGTTCTTACCTCTGATCAAATTATGTATTTCTTTAAAAAACAAAAAAGTGCAACTGCTGTACTCTGTACAATGTAATAGCTCAACCATTACAGTTGCACATGGTAGATACTAAAAAAATAAATATATAATGGAATGAATACAAAAGAATAAAAAACATAAACACTGTTCTTAAGGAATTAAGTCTATTTGGAAAGGTAAGACATATGCATGTTAGAGTGGTAACAAGATACTTTTTCAAAATGAATGATAAAAATAACAGATTGTATAACTTCTACAATGTTTAGGAGATTAAATATCCTGTGAGCTCAAATAGACTGGAAGAGTTTTTGTAGAAGGGAAGATTTAAATGATACCCAAAGAATGAATAACTGGAAAAATAAGGAAGGATATAGGTATTCCTGAGATGAGGACAAAGGTGATGTGAAAGATAGTAATGAAGAAACGATCAAGCAAAGAAAAGCCTCTCCACATCAGAAACTCAAAATGGGGGATGAGCAGTAAGGGCACCAGATTATGTTGGCTTTGACTGACAAACTAAGATTGGATTTCGAAGGATGACAGAGGCTGAGGGGAGGAAAAGGTTCTAGAAGAGGATACTAACATAGTGGAGTGGTTAGGAAGATGAATGATATGTTAGCTTGCTTGGAGGAGAGGTAGTGAGAAAGAGTACGTTTGGTGAGGAAATAACATACAGAGTCAGTGTCTAGGTAGTTTAGAATACCTAGGGAAGAGGTGGTATAAAGCACAGTCAGAGAGAATAAGACAAAAAAGGAGAAAGATGATTTCTTGCAATTTATGTATTAAAACTTTCTTTTTTTTTTTTTTTTTAAATGTTTTTATTTATTTCTGAGAGAGTGAGAGAGAGACAGCAGGAACAGGGGATGGTCAGTGAGAGGGAGACACAGAATCTGAAACAGGCTCCAGGCTCTGAGCCAGTTGTCAGCACACAGCCCGACGCCAGGCTCGAACCCATGAACGCTGAGATCATGACCTGAGCCGAAGTCGGACGCTCAACTGACTGAGCCACCCAGGCGCCCCATAAAACTTTCAATACAGCAAAATAATTTGCAATCTACCAAGGGACTTTACCTACCTGTCTCAAAATGACAAACTCAAATTTTAAACACTGAATAGTAATCGTTTTCCCAGTAACAAATTAAAGCTGCATTTAAGAGACCAAATTAAATCAAATTACTTATAGACATCTCTGTGCTATGCATTATAGGAAGAGAAACAAAGCTTCTCTTTCACAAAAGTTATTTCTACTTCTGAATGTAGTTCATTTGATTTTCAGTCATTTCAAAATATTAGTAGCTGGGTTTTCATTATATAATTCTCTTATTCCTAGTAACTAAAGAAAATGATTAAAAATAAAATCAATTTAATTTTTTTTCCCTGCTGTGCTAATACAAAAAAACATTCATCCATAGGTAATTAGTTACTTTTAATTGCACTTACATTTTGTATGAAAGATTAAGATTGCAACTAGATTCTGGAAATACTACTTAGAACAACTTTTTAAAGGTTTACTTAGCTTATCTATATGGGTAATATTAATGGTTTTTCTGGGATACCTGTGTCTACCTTCCAGTGCTGCCATCAGAGTGAATATTTGTTTATTGTTTTACTGCTTTCATCACTACCATTAAATCTTAAAATGAGTCTTTAGTAATCACTAAACTATACACATTGAGAAAAGGTGAAAAACATCCAAGTGAATGAGGATGAAAGACTTCTACCTTCCTAAACGCTGCCATCAGAGGAGTTATCTTGCGGTTGTCTGCCGCATCCACATCTGCACCTGCTTGTACTAGTAACTGAACTACATCAAGGTGTCCACCATTTGCTGCTAGCCACAATGGAGTGTTCCCCTTCTTATTACGTACATCAATGTGAGCTCCCCTAAAAGAATGACAGATAACAACAAAAATCAACTATCAACTTACGACAAATATTCTGTAAAAGTGAAATATTATATATAATATTCAAGGACTTAAATTCATTTGCCTCTCAGAATTACAAAGAATTTCTAACCATCAAATTTAAAAGCCTTCAAATTAAAAAATAATCATATGCTAATAATTGCTTTTCTTATTTTAATGACTGCATAATTCTGGGTTTCAACCCTGAGGAAATGTGAAATTTTATTTAGTGAAAAATAAAAGTATATCCTGTTAATAGCATAATCAATACATTAAATAAACAATATGCAAGAAACATAAACAATATCCTTCCTACAAGGCACTTGTAGCTATTTCAGATTACTTGTATCCATGTATTTTTTATTATATGGCTTCAGAAAAGAATGAATCTAAAAATAAATGCAGATTTAGCATTTGGTGGGCATCAGGGTAAGACTCTTGGTGAATAACAGGTGATAGCAGCCACTACTAAATACTACTGCTTAGGACACCGTGCAACTATATTTAAGACTGTCAGAGCAAGAAATCCAATTAGACAGACAAGCATCTTTGGAAGACTGGTAGACACCTTCTAAGTGACTGAAAGCAGGAATTCCCCTGGATCCTGTCTGATGCCTTAAACAATTCCGTAACTGTCACTTAAAAGGCCTAATTGCTATTAAAACAAAAATAAAACAATATGAACAAATTTTTAAAAAAACACAAGAAAGTCAACAAATCTTAGATTGCTGCTAGACTTTTAAGATAACTCTTTGGAGGCATGGAGGAGGGCACTTTGGGGATGAGCACTGAGTGTTATGTAGAAACTAATTTGACAATAAACTATTTGTAAAAAATTAAAAATAAAAAAAAAAATAAAATGACAAGCTAACTCTGAAGCCAAAAAAAAAAAAAAAAAAAAAAGATAACTCTTTGGAAAACTCAAACTGTGTGGAAGATGTGAATATACATGACAACAGCTGGATGTCAAATAGCTTATTATAGTACTTTAAAAGTGTATACACGCTCAAGAAAGAGGAGAAGTATTTCTAGGTTGCACTGAAATAAATCAGACAATGTAGCATAGCTCTAGATAGGTTAGAAATGACAAAAGTAGGTGTAAAAAAATAAAACATGCAATTGTACTTTATAGAAGTAACCACATTTGATATTTTAATAGTACAATTTGCCCAGAGAGAATATTAATCACTTAGTAACACCATAGTCATGTATGAAGGGCATGATATCATACCTGCCAATGAGAAGCTCACAGAATTTATAATGCCCTTTATCTGCTGCTATGGTTAAAGCTGTATCTCTCGAAGAGGGCACTGGAGGGGCATTAACATCAGCACCTTTATCCAAAAGAACTCGGCCCACCTCTGCATATCCACCAGAGGCAGCTTCCATTAGTGGTGTGAGGCCAGTCTAGGTTTAGTGAAAAATAAACAACAACACATGAGACTGAAAAGAGCTAAAATGTTTAAAGAACCACCTAGGGAGCAAAATGATATAGTTGTTATAAGATTCACAACTAAATTTCAGCACTGACACTATAAGCCTGAGTTACAGTGTGATCTACTGAAAGATGATTCTACTTAATGTCAATTTATTGTGTAAAACCTTTGTGTTAAGACGCAAGCACTTGGCATATAACTAGCACTAATAAATGTTTCCTTTTTTCTCTTTCATAAAGTACATATTTTCTAGCTGATAACCCTAATATGTCATTATTTCCTATAAAAATTTGTTGTTGAAGCATTTTCAAGAGATAATGTTTGAGTACACAGAATGATTTCTGACTAAATATATATGCAGGATATGTTACTAGAAAATATTAAAATTATAATTTACGTATGTTACTGTACACCTTAAATATCGAAGCAGTAAATAAATCCAAGTATAAATCTCAGATTTTTCCTTACCTTAGCTCTGTGTTCCACATTTGCTTTTCTATCAAGCAGAAGACTAACCACTTCAGTTCTTCCTTGGAAGCAGGCTAAGGTAAGGGCAGTGTTCCGATTGGTTTCTATTTGAGCATTTATGTCAGAGCCCATGTCTAATAGGAGCTTGACAGCAGCTGTGTGCCCATTCATAGCTGCTAACATCAGAGGAGAAATGCCCAATTTGCTACCAGTTCTGGGGGTGAGGTATGGGGAGAACAAAAGGAAAAGATATAAAATTTAAATGTCCCAGAAAAACTGGATGAATTTTATAGTATTCTATTTCAGGATTTGATTCTTTATTTTGCAGGATTATTTAAAATAATAATTTTTCTCAGCCCTAGTAAGTCTAATAGATACTACTAAGACTCTATTAGAAATCTTTTATCACCTAGACCTATTTTCTGTAGCTCATCCAACATGATGACTTGGGCTGAAAAGTGACTATTAAATTATTAAGTTCTTATTAAGATGGACTTTCCATCCTAAAGCATAAAAACTGTGTTTACTTTTAGTACCATTAAGCAATAGGGTGATAGTTTTTCAAATTCTAAACCAATAGTTTTAAATACTTAAATAAAATTAATCTTAAAAATCTCTAACAATTTGGATTCTAAATTTGTAATAAAGACATTTTCTAAAAATGGCATTAAAAATATAAGTGTCCTACAAATAGCTTTGTCATAACACTCTTAAAGGGCTTATAGGGAGAGAATAAAACTTGCCTAGAATTAATCTCAGCTCCTGCATTTAGTAATATTTTGATAATGTTCACATAGCCACCAGAAGCAGCCAGGCTTAGAGGTGTGTAATCAGAAACATTCCTGTGCTCTTTATTTGCCCCTCGAGCTAACAACAGCTCCACCACCTGAAAAGAAAAGAAGAAAAGTTGTGTTTTCTTCTTACAGTAAAACAGTTTGCAAGTGTGTATTTCTGATTTCTTTATTTTTCTAGTATATTATATAAGAAAAAAGAGGAAACTCCTTTTATTTAATCCTTTGCAGAAAATCAGCTTCAAATGATAGCAAGAGCTCTTACAAGCCAACAGAAAGCCAGCTTTTCAATTAAAATCCCTTTTGGAATTGTTAAAATGGCACAGTATGTTCATGAAAGCCCTGGATCTCAGACCTGCTGGATCTCGGTGTGCTGTTGTGCAATGCTATTTTAGAAATTAGCATTTCTGTGTTATTTCATCACATACTGGCAAAACAGGGTATGATTTTTTAAATTATAAAGTCTTTAAAATATTCTTTTAAACTTATAATCAATAACTAAATGCTTAAAAACTTGGAGCAAAACTAACATTTATTTTGTCCCAATATTTTATTATGAAAAATTTTAAACATATGGAAAAGTTTAAGAAACTTACTTATACTTGCTACCTAGAGTCTACTACACTTACTTTATTACATCCTTCATCTGTCCATTTTTTGATGCATTTCATTTCAAAGTAGACTGTAGACACTTATAATTTCCCGTAAGTACATCAGCTAGTGTATCATTATCTAGAATATTACTTGTTTTAAATTTGGAGGGAGGGGATTAAATTTGTAACTTACAACATAAGCACAGAACAAGTGTATAATCACTGAGTACCGACAAATGCATTAAATTATGTAATTTATTTTTTAAATTCTAGTATTTTTTTAAATGTTTATTTTTGAGAGAGAAGGTGTGAGCTGGGGTGGGACAGAAAGTGGGGGGGACAGAGGATCCTAAGTAGACTGCACAGACAGCAGCAAGTCCAATACGGGGCTTGAACTCACAAACCCTTAGCTTATGACCTGAGACAAAGCCAGATGCTCAACAGACTGAGCCACCTATGCACCCCTAATAATTTTTTTTTTTTTTTTTTTTTTTTGAGAGAGAGAGAAAGGGCATGAGTAGAGGAGGGGCAGAGAGAGGGAGAGAGAATCTTAAGCAGATTCCACATGGGTCTCAATCTCACAACCATGAGATCATGACCTGAGGCAAAATCAAGAGATGGACACTTAACTGACTAAGCCACCTAGGCACCCCAAAACTAAAGTAATTTAAATCCTTGTTATTTATTTATGCCCCTTTCCCAGTCAATCTCACCTATAGACTAGTTTTATCTTAAATCTTCATATAGATGAAATCCATGTTTGAGAGTCATATGTGTGTATTGCATGCAAGTATTCACCCGTGATATAAATATACTATACTTTATCTGTTCTCCTACTGATGAACAGCTTTGCTGTCTCTAGTTTTTGGCATATCTGAATTAAGTTGTTATGAACATTCTTGCAGAAATACATTTTCATTGCTCATGGGTTCCATCTAGCAGTAGAATTTCTGGGTGTAGGTTCAGTTTTAATAAGATATTGCCAGACGTTTTCCTACAGTGGTTGTACCATTTATACTCCCACCAATAGTAAGTGAGTCCTGGTTGCTCCACATCCTTGGCAAAACTGGTATTGGCAGGGGCATCGGGGTGGTTCAGTCAGTTAAGCGCCTGACTTTAGCTCAGGTCATGATCTCCCATTTCGTGGGTTCGAGGCCCGTGTCGGGCTCTGTGCTGACAGTTAGCTCAGAGCCTGGAGCCTGCTTCAGGTTCTGTGTCTCCCTCTCTCTCTCTAACCTTCCCCTGCTCATGCTGTCTCTCTCAGGAAAAAAAAATTTTTTTTTTTTTTGGTATTGACAGTCTTACAATTTTAGCCATTCTAGTTGGGTATGTGGTGGTAACCCACTGGAGTCTTAATTTGCATTTCCTGATAGCTAAATAATATTTATCATTTATATGAGTACTTATTGGCATCTTTTATCCATTATGCCATTTAATGCACAAAACAACTCTTTGACACCAAGTGCTAGTATTTTCACCTTCATTTTACAAATGAAGCAGAGAAAAGGATTGTCCAAGGTCAGAGCCTTAGCTTGCACTTAGTTTTAGTAAATATCCTAAAATACTAACTGAGAAATAACAAATAAATATTGATGAAGTGCTTTATCTTAAAATATAAGCTAAAACTTTACTCACAGGAAAAATGATATTAATAATTTTAGATTATGACTTTCTGTCCATCACTTTTTTGCTTTTAGAGCCAGAAACAGGAAGTAGCTTATGTGACAAGGTTATAAACACAAGACTAAAAATGGTATTAGGCTAAATTTTACAGAGTCCCTTAAGGAAGAAAGAAGAAAACCCTAATCAAATTTCTAACGTTATTAATTCCATTATGCAAAGATAACTGACCTTAGTTATCTCTCAAAGGGAATGGTCTATTCCCAGAAAGCAATAAATACTCAGATTATAGTATGCTATAGGTTTTAATACTGCTTTGAAAAGAAGTCAACACTGGAATATTATATAAAGCAGGCATTATTTCAAGCTACACAATGATTGAAAATTTCAGTTATATCAAAATTTTACCTTCATCATATTCCAAAACAGAAGCATTTACTTTCTCACCTAAGTTTTTCAATTTAATGTTGTTATTAATCACAAAATTTTCTGCCATACCATTTCAATTTGAGATTAATAGGGATCTCTACGTTTTCTGATGCAGTGGAGACAATTTATCAAGTAGCTTATTTTTTCACTATTTACTTCCTGTTATTTGGCTTTGCATATACCAATCACCTCTACTATTGAATACAGGGAAGAAAATGATACAAATGTATTCACATTATCAACCAGTAGGAACAGCACAGTAGAAATACATTCTTTGTTGTCTCCTATGCAGAACATCTCTAGAAATAAGTGCATCTAACTATCCACATACCTATAATCTACTCCAAATATAAAGGAAGAAAAATTATAAATTTAAAAATTATAAATTGCCTAAAACAAAAATTTTATGGAAAAAAAGACTGTATTATCACTAGGCTCCAATTCTTTTTAATCCACAAGATAAAGGATCACTAATTCCTATCTTTCTATTCATGTACCATTTTATTAGATTTCCCATTCTTTCTGCAAGAAGAATTCTTATACAAGAATTATTCTATCTCTTAAAACATCTTTATCTTCTGGTTTACTTAAAAACTCAAGTGGGTTTAGCTGATTAGAGTTCAAAGGGTGGGAGAAAGTTTAGGTTCTGCACAAATGGGGAGGTAATAATCTACCACTTCACTGACCAGACTAATTTTAGATAGAGTATTTCAGGAGGTATACTGACATAATGGACAGAACAGCAAGTTGAAGAATATGGAAAAGGTATCCTCAAACTAACAATCAAAAGAACAGGGCACACTTCAAATAGAAAACAGGTAACTGGCAAATACAGCCTCAAATGTCTGTAAAACATTTACAGACACAAGACAGAAGAGAGTATAAACCTCTTTCAATTAATTCAAAGAATAGAATTAAGAATAGTGGGGAAGCTTAGGGAAGGCATAATTCAGGCTTGATAATAAGGTGAACTTTATAATAGGGTGGCAAAAAAAAAAAAAAAAAGTAAAAGATTTTTAAACTGAGTAAGAAACTGACCTGGTTGACCCAGAGTACTTCTTAAACCTAAGATTTGACAACTACCTAATTGCAAAGCTGTCAGTCCATAGAGACAGCACACCTGGCTAATCAAAATCCTTACAACTGGATTTAAAAAACAGATGTAAAACATTAGGTTATCCAGCTGATCATTAAATGCCAGAAGATACAAATGGGTGGTAAAGCTATAACTTCTTGGGACTATACACCAGCTGTTCTACCTTCCTTAAAAAAAAAAAAAAAAAAATGAAAAGATGATACAATCTTACCTGAGAACCTTTCTTCCAGATTTTAGAAGGAGTGGGGGAAGATGAAAAGAACAACTAAAACCTGAATCCTCTTAATTCCCTACTAATCTTATACACAGAGAGCAATAGAAGCTGAGCTTAAGTACCTTTCATGCTAGGTACTCTAGGACAGGAAAAGATGATTATAGGCCCTGCTTATTAAGAGTTTACGGATTCGGGGCACCTGGGTGGCTCGGTCAGTTAAGCGTCCGACTTTGGCTCAGGTCATGATCTCATGGTTCGTGGGTTCAAGCCCCGCATCGGGCTTTGTGCTGACAGCTAGCTCAGAGCCTGGAGACTGTCTCCAGATCCTGTGTCGCACTCTCTCTCTGACCCTCCCCTGCTCATGCTGTCTCTATCTCTCTCTCAAAAATAAACAAAACATTTTAAAAAATTAAAAAAAAAAAAAAAAAAAAAAAAAGAGTTTACGGATTTGATTTGGAATGCCTTAATCATTCCCTTAGCCGGAATGCAGCACACAGGGATTCCTGTGGCAGGTACTACTTTGAGATGAACAGAATTAAAAACATGATTTTTCTGGGGCGCCTGGGTGGCTTAGTCGGTTAAGCGTCCGACTTTCGCTTAGGTCATGATTTCACGGTTGGTGGGTTCGAGCCCCACGTCGGGCTCTGTGCTGACAGCTCAGAGCCTGGAGCCTATTTCAGAGTCTGTATCTCCCTCTCTCTCTGACCCTCCCCTGCTCATGCGGTCTCTCTCTCTCTCTCTCCCTCCTAGAAATAAATAAAAATATTTAAAATAAAAAAAATTAAAAAATAAAAACGTGATTTTTCTGACATAATAGCTTATGCTAACACTGATATCTGAAATTATTATCTATTAGTAAAAGGACAGTTACTGTGATAAATCCAGACATCAATCCATTATTACCATCAAATCATAAAAGTTAAAATATTTATTTGCTAAACAGATGGACAATTATTACAGTGGGGAAAATGTTACCTCCTGCCTTCCCCCAGAACAAGCCAAAGATAGCGGTGTGTCCTTGGTTCTTTCTGACTGGGCTTCAATGTCTGCACCATTGTCCAGCAATATTTCAACAACACCAACATGACCAGCTGTAGCAGCCAAGATAAGTGGAGTAAAACCTAGAGAAAAATAATGATCTTGTCACTACATGCTAAGCAAAAGAAGAATACTGTTTTCCATTATATCTAGCTATAACAATAGGACTAGAAGTAATATTTCTTACAGAATACAAATATTCCAGAAAAAAAATTAACAAAAGTAAACCCTACCCTTCTTGTCTCGGTGCTCAATACTAGCTCCTCTCTCTAGCAGTGTTTGCACCAGTTCCTCATGACCACCAGCACAGGCAAGTGTTAGCGCCGTATCATGATTACTTTCAGTCTATTAAAAAAAAAAAAAATTTCTGATGAGCTTATTAGACAATTTTCAAATGACTGCATCAGTTATATAATATATACTTATACCAAATATAGATACAGACGTTCCATTCTACTATATCAAACATTTGGATATTAAGTTGTTTTTTTTTTTCATCAGTGGCTACCTTGTGACTTTATAAAGGCTACAAAATAATAATTGAACTTTATGGGCAATTCTTAAAGCAGGCATGAAGGGAAAAAAGTATGATTTTCAACCATATGCTATTTACAACTACATGATTAAGTTAAACACTGTTGGACTCATTTTTACTTCTAGCCATTAATGGAGTAGCACAGACAGCATAGACAAGATTTGTTTCCCTATCTCAAAGAACCAAAACCAAAACCAAAAACGGGCAAACTATTTGAAATGATGGTGTTTAGACAGGCAGTGCATGGCAATGATCTTAGAGGACAGAAATGAGTAACTCAACTTATTGCCTAGAGAGTTTCAAGGCTGCAGTGCAGACTGGATACCCAAAAACAGCCTGGCAATCTCCTGAGTTGAGAAGGCAGAGTTTGGACAGGTCAGGATGGCTAGAATTCATGGGGCAGACTACTGGAGAGGAAAGTACTAGAGTACTCTAGATAGCATCACTAAGTGATACTTTGCCTAGGAAACAATGATAGTTAAGTTAAATGAATGACAACAGCTATACAGGGTTGCAGATTAAAAGACTATTACTAATAAAACAAACAGCTACAGATATGAAATATATATTTGTGTTTACATATTTATATAATACTTATTATATTTATGAAATAAATACAAAAAGGTATTTTCTCCCAAAAGGTCAATAACTCTAAAAACCAAACTCCATTATAAAAAAAAAAAATGAATAACAAGAGACAAAAGGCAAAATTGATAGAGTCAAGAAATAAGAAAAAGCCTACTAGTCAGTGATGAAGAGGGAGACCGCAAAAGCTGCTCTGCAGAAGAGGCTGGCAGAGAGCAGAGCAACTGACTGCAGAGATCAGGGATGGCCACAAGGGAGAGATGCACCAACTACAACAATGAAGAAGGACATGAATACTTAAATGAGTGACAGCTCTGACTGTGTAATAGTATCTGATTTTCATTTCAGGTTTATAGGGAGGGAATTATTATGTTTGATTTCAGAAAAAAAGAGACAAAGGCTCAGAGAAATAACCTTCCAATGGTCATACAGGCTAATAACTGAAAAGATGGGCTTAAAAAACCAAGGAGATCCTGGATATCAAAATCCTGCTTTCCCCATCATAAAGCAGTCCTAATGTCAGGGCCAACCGAGGTCAATATAACGTTAAGTCTATCTGCCTTATGTGCTCTCTATGTTAGTGTACAGACAATTAGAAGAGTCAATTCTATGATGAAGAGTCCATTTTATGATGAAGTTTATTAGGTTTCTAAGAGTTTCTGGGGGTTAAAAGAGTAATTTAGGAAAGCAGTGCCAATTTTAAATAGAGAATGAAGAAACAAATAAAATTTGAAAAAGATGAGCACGGGAAATTTTAGTGGATTAGTAAAATATTGGGCTTTTTCCACATTATAAAACATCAACTCAACTGACATTTATTAAGCACCTTTTATGTTCAAAGTACTCTATTAGGTACTTCAGGGTTGACAAAAAATAAATATAGTCCCTGCTCACTAGGAGCTTAGTGATTACAGCAAAAGGCAAATTTAAGTTCAAACTATGAGAGAAATGTAAACAAAGTATTATGAGAGTTGAAGGAAAAAATATTTAAAGCTAAGAAAAGAGGGCTTGTCAAATTCCTTAGGGAACCTAAGAGTGGGCAACTTCATTAATGTCTTATGATAATCTTCTAAAGATAATAATGAAAGAATTTAAGGACTTGAAGTGAGGCTTCCACCTTTCTAATACACACCTACACAATCCCCAAATGGTAAGAAACACTATCCTGATTTGCAATGCATCAAGAAACAAATTAACTGAATCAAAAGTCTAGGTTAAAATTAATAATGATTAATAAGGTACAGAAAAAAAAATAGGTGCTTTCAAGATTACTAAACAAAGAAATAATGATAACAATCTAGGTTGATGGCTTTTTGAAAGGCAATGTATCACTAAAGACATGTTATACAAGTTAAGAAGCCACATACATTGTCATGTATCTATATCTAAGAGAAACCTGAAAGGGAGAGAGATGCCCAGAGCTTTGTTAAAAGCTCATTCAGGTCTACAGTCTAAAGAAAATTTCCTTTTAGCCCATGATACAATAAAATATATGATTTTGTATGTAACAAATGTTGTTATGATGACTCTATTCTCATAAAAATGCTAAAATTAGATTCAGTATAAAAATATTCCGTAAGTTATCAACATGACTATTCAATTATGTAGGAATGAAAACAAGAAGGACTCATAAGACAGATGCAATACTAATGGAAAAAGCAACCTTTAAGGAGCTGGAATGCAAGTGAAAAACATACCTGAATGGTCTGGAAAAAAAAAAAAGAAGTATATCTATTAATTATACCTAAGTAATTAAATTGCTTTGAAAATTATTAGGACTTCTAGGGCTAAACTGTTTTAGACTTCAATAACCTTCATAATCCCAAACATCTCATTCTCTAAAGACATCAGAGGTCACACATAAATATGAAAAAAGATTTTAAATAAAGGACAGCAGTTAGGGAGAATGAGAAAAATCAGGGAATAATGACAATAATCAGTAAAATACTAAATAACTTGCTTAAAACTTCACATAAACAAGTAGAATGCATGCATCTTAAAGAAGAATGCTTTAATGGCAGCATATTGCATATCACTATTAACTCATTTTTCCTGGTCTCTTTAATTTTTCTCACTAAATCACTGTGATGAAATTATTCTCTGTACTGCAAAACCAACAAGAAAAAACAAAAATACCCAAATGCTATTTATCCGTTAAAGGCAAAATATAATTTTACATACTTAATAATTTCAGTCTTGACATATGTAATAAATTTAATGTCTACCCTCTTTAAAAGATAATCATGGATTTATGTTATCTATTAAAAACTGGAGAAAAGGCAAAATTGCATAAGGCAGTATTTATTTTTCTAATTTTGAAATGAGAATTCGTTATTCCAAGCTCAAGGAAAGCTTTTAGAAGTTTGAGAATAAAAATGACAACCAGTTCAGAAATACATGAAAAACATGCGATAAGAAAAAGGGAGGGGGACTGGAACACAAATTTTACAATCCATGAACAGAACAACTGGTGCTTTCTCACTTTTAGTGGCTGTTAGGATTAATAAAAATTTCACACAATAAACACAGAAAATATTTAATTTACCAGTATTCAATTCTAACCTTCAACCAGGTATACTGTTTCATATAAAACCAATAGTATTTAACAGTCTCTACATGATTACTAATTTCTGTATATAAGAGTACCCAGATACAAGTTTTGTTATACTATTCCAACAAAGTAAAAATTAGAGCTATGTTAAAGATTCAGTAAAAGTCTCAAATAATTCCTTCAAACTATCATTTATTGATGTTTCCTAAAATAAATGTTGATAACAACAGTGTATGTTATTAAAATATTTTAAATATGTTATTACATATAATTTAATATAAATATATTAAAAATATCCAGGAAAGTGGCACATGGCTGGCTTAGTCACTAGAGCATGCAACTCCTGATCTTGGGGTCATGAGTTCAAGCCTCACACTGGGTGTAAAACTTACTCCTAAACAGAATAAAACAAAATGGATAAAAACAAATATATCTGGACAAAGTTGATTCAGTGAAACCATCATGTGAGAGGTAGAGAGTCTATGGCACTTACATACCAAAGGCAATTTCTAGCTACACAACGTAAGATTTGAGGAACCTTAAAGAGTGCAAACTCTCATCTTCAGCATTCTTCAAGTTCAAGAAATTAAACATAATCCCTGTTCATCCTTGTAAAAAATATTAGTTTCTGCATACAATGATCAATTAAATGAGCTTAAAGTATGACTATTTTAAGAATCATTAGCATTTTTACAAAGAGACTTATATGCTGAAGGATTAATAAATTAACTTTTCTTTTCCTTTAAATTAAGATTTAATGTAAATATGCCCTATGGCCAAGGAAATAATGCTGAAAAGTTGCAAAGATGTAGGAAAGAAAAGTGCCATCTGGGTGGTGGACCTATTTTCTATAATCTAATTTACAAGGTTAATATCATTAAAATCAGTGTTCATACTTAAAATAAAAAATTGAAAAGCAGGTAGCATAATGCAGTGGTTAAGAGCATAGATTCTAAAGCTAGATTACAGGGGTGGTTTGAAAGATGGCTTCACCATAAATTAGCTGTTAGACGAATAGTATCTCTAAGTCTAGCATCTCTAAGTAGGAACTTTGTAAACTCTATAACAAGCAGTATAACTCACAATACACTAACCCAACTGAAAAACCTCAATATTGAGACCAGATATTTAAGTCAAATCTTTTTACATAAGCATGCAACTATACTTAAAATATAAGGTTTTTTTAATTAAAAATTTTTTTTAAATATTTACATGAAACTTCTTAGAAATTAATTTATAATAGAGCAGTAGCTGGTTGAATAGTATAGTCAGGTAAAATTTCACCACTATAAAAATTTCAAATTCAATAAAATCATGATTATACTTAGAGGAATTTTTTCTATGGCTATTTTATTCAAAAGCATTAAAAAAAATCCTTTCACATTTTGGTGAAGTTTTTAGTTTTGTTAATGGGATCAATTCTTGATTCCATAAAAACTAACAATTATATCTCTGGTTAAAACATAACAGCCACAGGTTACACATAACAGCTCAAGGAAAAAAGACTAGAGGAAAATAATGCAAATTCAACACCAAGATCAACACAGTTCTATCTTGTATATATTACTAAATACAAACCATGTGGTTTGTTAACTGAATACTTCATAAATTTTTTTTTAATTTAAAAAAATAAACATACAATAGAGTATGGTACTTAAGGAGGGTGTCTTTGAAATCAAACCCAACCTAAATTGGACTCTCAACCCTATCACTTCTCAGCTAAATGAACTGATCTTCAGTGATATGTTTAATCTCTCTCTTAGCCTTAGTTTCTTCATCAGGGAAACGGGTGTTTAAAAACAGTTATTTCATATATGTGGTCTGAAAATCGGACAGTTCCTTAAAATAGCTGTGACAATTTTAAGTGCTTAAAAAAAAAAAAAAAAAAAGTTAGCCCACTTTGGAAACCAAGTAAGGATAGAAGTGAAATTCCTTTTTCACAGTATTACCAAGGAACATTTAATAAAAAGGAGACTTTATTTCTTAAACTTTTTAAAAAAATTATTTATTTATTTTGAGAGAGAGACGAGAGAGCAAGAGAGCAGGAATCCCAAGCAGGCTCTGCACTGTCAGCCTAGAGCGAGAAGCAGGGCTCGAACTCACTAACCATGAGATCATGACCTGAGCCAAAATCAAGACTTGAATGCTCAACCGACAAAGCCACTTTGAAGCCCCGGAAGCTTTATTTTCAATAGGTTGAGACAACAGGGCCTTAAAGCCCTTTCAGAAATTCAGGATTACAAAGAATTGATCATTTTGTACAAAATAAAAAGTTTTATCATGTATACTGCCACCCTCACCCATGTCACCCCTTCCCCATGCCAGATATAAATAAATGGATTTTTATTTTAAGTAGGCTCCATGTCCAAGTGGAGGTTGAACTCACAACCCTGAGATTAATTATCTTAAGAGTCATGTGCTCTACTGGCTGAGCTAGCCAGGTGTTCCCTAACTCTAGGTAAAAATCAAAATACAGAGGCGCTGCGTGGCTCAGTAGGTTAGGCGTCCGACTTCGGCTCGGTTCATGGGTTCGAGCCCGCCGTCGGGCTCTGTGCTGACAGTGAGCTCAGAGCCTGGATCCTGTTTCGGATTCTGTACCTCCCTCTCTCTCTGACCCTCCCCTGCTCGCACTGTTTCTCTCTCTCTCTCTCTTTCTTCTCTCAGAAATAAATAAAACATAAAAAAAAATCAAAATACAAAATGAAATAAACCAAGCATTTCTCAGTAATGAATAAGGCCATACACCCTTTACCTTATTCGGCAGTCTTCTAAAGCTGGACCTTATCTTAAGCATTTTTCTAGGACAAAACACAAGCAAGCTATCCTTCCCTCTCCAACTTCACTCTGACCTGAGATTACAAGGTAAACTAATTTTTTAATTGGGCTTTTTGTTTTGTTTTGACTTAGTGCTATGACACAGAGTCACTACATATTTTAATCGGCAAGATCCCAATTTTCAAAGACAATATAAATGCAATTAAGTATGTATGATACATAAATGGAAGAATCTTTTATGTGTAAACCATTACAAATTAGAAGCATAGCTTCTAATTTAAGATTAGAAGAAAATACACATTCATATTAAATAAGTTATTTCTTTCAACATCCTCCTCTATACTAAAGTCAAAAAAAGTTACCCTGATGACCTTGAAAACCAGGCTATCACATAATTATCAGTAATAACCTGTATTTGTATTTTAGTTTTCTAAATGTGGATTCTCATTCATAACTGTGGCTCAGGTCTCTGCCTGGAGACAAAGCAGTCTAAGAGGACTTAGTCTAAGATGATTAATGTTTTTACTTAGGATATAATTTTAGTTAAAAACCATCCATCCCAAATTTGGATCTTACCTGTGCATCAATATCAATGGCAGGGTAGATAGGAAGCATGGCTGAAGGAGAGATGATAGGACTTGGAGTTGGAGTCTGAGGTTGGGAAATGGAAGCAGCAATACTGTGGGTAGGAGTGTTTGACATTGCAGATGCTCTTCCACTGACTGCTGTTGAACAAAATAACTGCACTTAATAAGGATGAAACACTGTTAGGTAACAGTAAGAAATAACTATTAGAAAGTATTTAAAGATTTCTTAAAACAAAATGTCTATAGGTAGACTGCCACAGCACTAGTAACTCATCTTTCTGGTTATTTCTGACGTTGGACAACAGTCTATAAATAAAAGATATATTGAAAATAACCCATTTTCTAAATAATAATCCATGTGAAAACCAAATTCCCCTCTTATAGTATGTAATCATAAAACCTCAATTCAAAATAACCCTGAAAACAAATATTTTCTTATGAAGTAAAATTGAATATAAATGCAAATGGATAGTTGCCCATTATAGCTCCTTAATGAGAAAACAAATAAAAGGTAAAATAGTCAAGTTCAGACGGAGAAAAATGTGAGTTTTAACCTGCCAATGTCATAACTTATATTCCAGTGAAAGTAGTTATCACTGGGGAGAACCTCACTACCGAATCATTTAAAACACTTCCTATTCTTTTACTAACTGCAGACTGGGGGGTGGTAATATTCTGAATGGTTACCCTCCATAGGACCATATAGTAAAATATAAAAATTTGATCCTCACACAAAATATAGTTTCCCACATGTAGAATTATTCTGAGGGGGTTAAAATGCCCACCAATCAATCCAGCAATCACACTGACGAGGACAAAATTAAAAGATTAAGGTAGAAATAAATGTATGCACACATCCTTCAAATATAGATTATTGTTAGTTCTAAGTATAATTTTCCCATGAGATTTATTGATGTGGGAGGACTCCAAAGGTGGTGGCAATTGAGGGTATTTATATTCCCTTTTGGATTCACTTCTGGAACTGATATGTGAACATCAATCCTTTCCTCCCCTCTCCCCTACTAAAAATGTTATAGCACTGAAGTGTGGGCATAAATCTTTGAATGGTCAACAGTAATGTGGATGTTTGTTACCAACATACTTATCAACTACATCAGACAGAAAACAATCATGATTCACAACTGCATCTGAAACCAGGCAAAAGAGGTTATGATCCTACCAAGAATAAAACTGCAATTGACCTTATTATAACAATTATAAACATGATTGTCAATTAAGAAATCTATTTTACATGAAATCCTTAGTTCAGGCACAAACATACACTATACATTATAGCAACACACATTCTATAATTATACATTTTTAAGTCCACTTAAAAGCTAAAGAAAAAAACAAGGAAACAAAACAAAACAAAACAAAACACTGTTTGAATCCTTAGGGATCCATATAAATAGAAAAGGGAATGTTTTAATATATTAAGTTGATCATCTAATATCCTTGATACTGTCATTCAATATTAATAGTTTTTTATGTTAAGAAAAAAACCAGGTTAACTTAAATGTACATATTCTAGATATAAAATCTCAAAACCATATAAAATCTATGGCTCTTAAAATTGATTCCATAATCTCCTCTGATTGGACTGATTTTCACAAATGAAAATGATAAATACAAAAATCAGCTTAAACAGAATGAACACCAATCTGTTCAAAGAACTAATTTTTATTTCACAATACTAAAAAAAGTCTAGGCTTTATTGTTAAATGACTATATTGTCATTTCCATTTTAATTGGACTAAGTTCTTTTAAAGAACTAACTAAAATTACTTTTCTTATTTTGGGCCAAATTGTTCTTAACACCTCATCTAAAAGGAGAGGAAAAATCAATTCCCTCATTTCATTTCATTTGGGGTACTTACAAAATTGGTTTACTAGAACTAAATACCTGACTGTCATTCATTCATTCCCTACAGGTAAAAGTAACAACTTGTAAATATGCAGGTACCTGAAGGAACTCTGGTACAGATCTTTACATGTGGTACTTCATTTTAGGGTATGATTTTAGAGAAGGAGAACCAGATGCTCTAGAAAAGTTTTACATTAGGTAAGGAAAGAAAGAACTTGGAAGGTAAGGTGTTAAGACTGGTTAAACAGGGAACTGATTTTGCTTTGACAAGTACAGAGAACAGGGAAGACAGAAGATTAGGGCCAGCCAAGTATTTGAGAAAAAGAGACTGAGTTTTACAAGAGAAGTCTAATAAATGGGAATAAAGAACGGGTTTATTTAGGTTCTTTAAAGAATAAAGAATAGGTATGCTGAAGTGGGGAAGGAAGACTGCACCTAATGAGGTTATAAAATATTAAGAAACCCAAAGAAAGAAATGGAAATGACCATTAGTCAACTGAAAGAACAAATACTACCATAGAAGTTGCCTAAAGGAAAGTCTTAGAAGTGAGTGCATTAGTATATGTATATGTTTATGCATGTGCACATGCAGGATGCCAAGGATGGAGTGACTGCAGGCAGGTAAGCGGCTGGATGTTTTTAATCCTGTTCTTCCTGTTGGTCATCTCTCCTCTCCCCATATAAATGGGCATAATAAAGAGGTAAAGTATTTTTATAATAGGAAGTATTTGTCCTATTTCCTAAAAAGTTATGTGCTTTTGAAATTTCTTTATGTGAAAACACCTGGAACACAAAGGCAGAATTTAATTGTTTTTGTTTGGAAAATCAATTAACAGAAAAACTACTTTATAAACCTCTGATAATTCTGATCAGTATAAAAACTGTACAACTGGCAAATCAAGATTGATAACTATGCCCAAGAACATCGTGTAAATTCTGAAGCATATCAAAAATTCTTTTAAATATCCACCGGTAGGAATGTCCATTCTTCATTTAATTGGATACGTTAACACTTAACTTGATACATTTTTTGGCAGTTCAACCAACATAGTAGAAAGAAGACCATTATGACCTACATTAATGGCCAGGTAAGTAATATCAAATTTTGGACTTTTGGCTACTGTGCTCCAATTTTCCTAAGGTAATAATGGTTCTTCAACTGTATTTCCAATTATTATAACCAGGTAATGGTGATTAATAGCAATTTTTCAAATCTATAGAAAAACTGTACATATAATTTTCATAAGATACTAAGATTTCTTTCATTGTATTCCCAATTGTTATAACCAGCTAATGGTAATTAATAATTTTTAAATCTATAAAAAAATTTTATATTTATCACTATAAGAATCTTTATAGTTCTTACTAATGATTAATAGCATTTTTTCCAAGGTGGCTATTGCACCCTCTAAGATTAGCAGAGAACTTCATTCCACATTATTATTGCTGGGGTGATACTAAAAAAAAGAACTGGGAAACTTCAGGGCAATTTGTAAGAATAAAATCTGTCTCATTAGCTTGTGTCTTAGTTTCTGAATGTTAGCTAAATATCTCAACACTATATATACAATTTAACTTTCTTTTAAAAGATGAAAGACAGATGATATATAATCTCATCATACTATATAATGCTGCCAAAACAGTTTCAAAATTAGAAAAACTCAATCATATATATTTTAAGTATAGGCCAAAGAATTAAAAAAGGGGAAGAGAACAAATAAACACTATCATCAAGTTTCAAATATTTGCTGCCTTTGTTTTCACCTTTTCCTTCCTTTTCAGATTTTATCTTTTTCTTAAACGAAGAAAATTATCCTTCGCAGTATAGCATTCCTATGGCTGATAATCCTATAGAATCTTATTCTACTACTTTGTTACAGAACTCACAAAAACTTAAGTACCAAAAACTAGAATCAATGAAACAACCTTCTAAAGGATTTCTTCTTGCAATGAAACTAATTATAACGGAATATAATTTCTCTGTCTACACATGAAAGATATTTACGGTAATGTCAGGGGACCACACCTTCCCGTAATACAATTAGAAAGAGACTGCACAGTAACATTCACAGGGGATAAAATCACTGACATACAATCAAACCCTATTTGGTTTGGTACTTTATTATCGTTGTAAAGGTGTTAAAAAAATTTTGTTTTAATATCCATCAGGTTTGAAGTCTGATCCATTAGGATATAAGGTATTTCTGTTCACAAATAAGCTTCCTGATGTGTCCTACTAGTTTTGCACTTCAACTTCTATCAATTTCCCAGTTTATTGGTGTGAATACAGAAGCACAAAAGCCTAAATTCAATCTTAGTATTCTGAACTTAAAGAGAAAAAACAAAATCAAAAACAAAAACTCAAACATCAACCACACTACTGAAAAAACCTAGATCCCCAACCTACCCTGCTAAGCCAAAAAGTTTCAGTCACTTGTATTGCATGAGCTAATCTTTAATTCGACCTGTATCCGTCTGAGAACTTCTAAGATTGAACTAAAACTTTTAAGGATATACATGGGTCAAGAGTCCAAAAATAGTTCTCAAGTTGGGTAACGGCAAAAAAATTCTGGCACACTCTTACTCGCCTTAACCAAATCATATTTGATACCTGCTCATAACAATATAAACCCACCTGCCATGATGTCATCCAGCGTGTCATTGAGGGTCTGAGCAGGGCTGGCTACCATTAACCCTTGTTGTGTTTCTGTCAGAATTCCTTGCCCCAGCCCTGCCAACTGTGCTTGGCCCAGTACTGGCTGTCCAACTATCACTCCTTGCAGTTCTGTAAGATTTGCGATGGACCCTGGAGGCAAGGGACCTGCCGCCAGAGGCAAAGCTTGAGGCATGGCCAGAGGCTGGATTGGTGCAAAACCCATCTGAGCAGCAGTCTGCTGGGGTTCATCTTTAAGCAAAACGGGATCCACTTGCTGTAACCGTGCATAGTCTCCCTCGGAAAGCTGTTCTCCAACCCCAACAGGAGTTAGTAGTCCCAGATGTTGGCAAGACTGTTGCTGCTGCTGCTGAAGTTGAATTCTTTGAGCTTTAACCTCTAGATACTGCTTTTTTAGCTGCTGCTGAGTTTTCAGTTGTAACTCTCGTTCTACTTTCTGTAGTTCCTCCAAAATCTTTTGTTTCTTCTGAATTTGTTCCTCCCTTGTTTTGTTCAGCTCCTCAATCTTCTCCTTGGTAAGTTGGTCAGCGTGAGCCAGTTCCAAGGACTGCAGCTGTGCATTCTTTTCTATGGCTTCTTTTATCCTCTGTTCCAGTTCTGTTAACTTTCCCTGAGCCTCTTCTACAATGCTCTCTGGAGACTGATTGGTGATGTAACCCTGTACATCCTGGCTGTTTGCTGGCAAATGGCTGCTGGACTTTTGTTTAGAAGCAGCTGTGTGAAAAAGAAACCCCCTCAGAAGTGCACATGAATGGCATCCTCATTACAGAGTTACTGTTGGGAGGTTTAGTGCCAACAGTTATGCACCAAGTTATCATATCCACAGAAGGTGAAAATGCACTGTTAAGAAGTTTAAAAACAAATCCACCTTCTTTATCATAAATATAAAATGTATGTATTTTATGTGCATAGAGAAATCTTTGGAAAATTAATTTTAAAAATATCACATGGCTAAAATCAGACAATAGAGGGATGCAGGTCTGTGAGATCTAACTGGTGCAATTAAAGTTAAATCTAAGGCTATGTGTAGATACTTCATCTGGTCATATATATGTAAAAACTATCATAAGAACAGAAAAATAATGCTAGATTATTAAGATGTAGGGAAAACTTAGACCTCTAAGTCAAGGATTTTTCACATTTGATAGTCTATGCCTTTTAAACACACACACATACACACAGAGTACCCAAACCACTGAGAAGTACCGGGAAATTTAAATCCAACTAAAATTTGTCTTTGTTGGGGGCCTATCATCTTCAAGACTGATAAAGGCAAGATATAAATTCACATATTCACACAGCTACCTGGCCAGTAGAGAACTGGGATTCAGTTTCCCTGGAAGAAAAGATGCTGGACTACGCCATCCACTGTATCTTCTGACAGCCAGGTGAATAAACAGATCTGGCTATGGGTATAGCAATCAGTTGTTTGCTACACCAACTGAAAAAGATGCCAAGGCTCTAGACTGGTAGTAGTGATTATAAAGAGCTGGTGGAAATACTTAGTATTCTTGTTGGTAAAATAATATAGGTAGCCAAAAACCAAAAAATTAAAATCGCACTGGTTCTTCAGGTGAAACTTTTTAAAAAGAAAAAGTGATTCAAACTGGTAGCTGTAATGTTTTGGGACATAACTTAAAACATGCATGGTATAACATCCACAAGTCAAATATGGACCTCAGAATTCTAGAGAAACAAACAAGCATATCTGAAGTAACTTTCAATTATTGACTGAGAAAGGTAGCCCAGATAAAAATCTGTATTAAACCAGTTACTTTAAAATGTAGTTTAATTTTGATCTAACATGTTAATTTTATGCCTTACATCACTACAGAAATTTAAGTAATTTACAAAACTATCACCCGACTACACCCAGCCTAACATTTTAGCACAAACAGAAATGACCAGTTATTACAAGAAATCATGGATAATCAGAACTGCATCAGAGATGAGCATCTGAATTTCTCCTGCTAATGCTGATAATTCTAGCATAAATCAGTGCTATTAATTATTATCTCACAATAACAGGCCTTTTTCACTAGTAAAAATTTTTTTTTGTTATGTCAATTTCGTAAAATTCACTTCTTGTGGAAAAATAATTATAAACGGCTAGGTTTTTTGGTAATCTTATCATTTTTACCTGGATAACATGTACAAAACAGTCTTCAGAAGTATAACTGACCTTTATTCCTGATGGGAAGAGTAGTGGCAACATTGGCAGGTGGTTTGTCAGGCTCCTGAGGTGGGACAACCATGGGCAGTGCTTGAACTGGTACACGAGGAGCCTACGACAAAGGAAACCAATTATATCTCTGCTTTTCCTACACACTCCATTAAATAACATGCTTTAAGTTAAGAATAAGTTACAAAGACTTTTTCAAAATATTTGTAATATGGCATTATTATCAGACACTGACATACTTACTTAAAATATGTTGGTACCAAATTGTTTTCCAGAACATTTTTTAACTTACTTTGAATTCAAATGGTTATTCTTGCCATAGTAAGAAAGCAAAGCAAAATCACATCAATCTATAATCTGAATATTAAGCCAGATTGTATCATTACTATTTCAACTGCATACCTTTAAAGAGAACTACATATTATAACAAACTACAGTCAAAGCTGTTTATACGGGAACTATGAGCCAAAGAAGGACAACAAAGATATAATATAAAATGTTTTCATTTTGAATCTTACCCTATTTAAATCGTGGGACGGGGGGGTTAACTGAGTGACATCTGGTGGAGGGGCTGAAAGCAAATTATTAGGATAGTCCAAAAGATAGCAAACAACACTTGTATGGCCACCTTTTGCTGCTTCTATCAACATAGTCGAGCCATCCTAAGGGTGGACATGAAAGGAGAAAAATTTTAAAAAAATAAGTTAATTTACAGACCATTAAGGATGATAAAGCCAACAGGCCCCAGCACATTCAAATCATAGGTTTAGAAAGAACACTTTCCTCTAATAAAACAGAAGAAAATGAATATGCTTAGAATGCCATTATAAATGGAACTGGTAGATGGTATTTTGTAATGTTCAAGAGTGAAGAATTAATTCACAATGCTACACAAAACATTTGAGTTACATACTTTTAAACGATGAGTAGGATCTGCCCCATGAGCCAAAAGTAGTTCTACCACTGCCAGATGACCCCCTGCACAAGCCAGGGACAGTACAGTATGGTCATTATTAGCTGTGGTTCTATTCACATTCGCTCCTAAAACAGACAAGACATGGGAAATCATCTTAGGAGATTGCTGTTTCTTAAATTATTGTAAATTTCAAAATCAGAAAGAATAAAGAGAATAGCATAATGAATATCTATATACCCATTACCCAGCTTCAAGGATTATAAACACACAGCCAATTTCATTTCACATAAACCCATTATCAATTCTCCTCTCCCATCTTGAATTACTTTAAAGCAAATCCCAGATAAACATAATTTCATCCATGAATATTTTAGTATGCACTGGTAGAAGGATAAATGTATGTATTACTCCTAATGTAATTACTGTTTTAAGAAAGTAAAACAAAATTGTATCTACATTTAAAGTTCTTCCTTAAAAAAAAAAAAACGACTAAACACCAATAAAAGTAAATTGCAATGCGCTTTATGGGCTAACCATGTAAAGAAAATTAATAAATAGAAAGCAATAGTTCTATTGACTTCTTTCACTCGGAAATATCTGAGCATGAAAACAGGTACACTACCCCTCCAGTATGAATTCATCTCTGATTTAGAGCAGTGTGCTAGGCAATGTGGGAAATGGAAAAAAAATAGAGAAGAAAATGGAATCAGATTAATTAAAATTTATCAAAAAGAGAGGACAGGGATTATGTAAATAATTCCATTATTGAGAATACTATGGTATAAACATACATCACAAATAAGTATTCAAATTGCCTAAAATAATTTGACCAGTAAGTTATTTCTGACTTAGTTTCTTTTGCTATTAACAATTAGAAACTTGAGTATTTTTGCTAAGAAGGAAATGGTATATATTACCTTTTTAATTGTACATGGCTTGTATAGTCTTTCTTTTATCAACACCGAATCAAAAGCAAAATCTTTCATATCCTATACTTAAGAATATGATGAAGTCTGTGGTGCACCCGGGGGGCTCAGTCAGTTAAGGATCTGACTCTTGAGTTTGGCTCAGGTCATGATCTCAGGTTTCGTGGGATCAATCCCTGCATAGGGTTCTGTGCTGACAGCATGGAGACTGCTTGGGATTCAATGTCTCCCTCTTTCTCTCTGCCCTTGTCCCTCTCACACAGTTGTGCACATACAATTTCTCAAAAGTAAATAAATAGACATTAAAAAAAAAAAAGAGTATGACAAATTCTGCATACAAAACTATTTCAACTTGAACTTATAAACACCTTACAAATAATTTAAAGGAAGTAATAATATGATAGTCATTTAAAATGCTTTTTGATATTCAAAGTAGAATTACTGACCATAGATGAAAATCTTCACATATGTTTCATTTGTCATGATTTGTCACATTTCAATTTTGAATATGTTTTGTGCTGTATTTATGACCATTTCTCTATATTTTACAAAGAAGAAAGCTTAGGCCCAAGGATATGTAAAGTAGAAAAGTGACTTGCCTTAAAGTAACTCAGTGGCATAAACATCATAAAAATCCAGGTTTCAAGATATATTATTACATAAACAGAATTGACTTTAAGTTATCTAAACCCTCAAAGTTTTACATAGAGAAATTTCTTCTTATATAAGTGTTTCTCAACAAGGGTGGTACTCAGTATGACAATCCTCCTTCATAGTTTGGAACTATGGAACTGTTTGGAGATGCTCTATGCACTGCAGGATGTTTATCAACCACCCACTCACAAAAATCTCAGTAGCATCCCTCCACCAGTCATACCCAAAATTTGTTCTTTACCTCTCAATCTCTAAATATCCAAGGGCAAGGAATAGACACCTTTGGGGGAAAAAACTACTGCTTACCCAAACCTACCTTTACTAATTAAGAACTGAACAGTACAAACATGACCAGCTCTTGCAGCTTTCATTAAAGGAGTCCTTCCACCTTCGGATTCATGTTCCTATTTAAAAAACATGGACTTAATTGATATTTAATTGCTAGTGAAATCAAAAGGAAAAAGAACTGGACTAATTTCTAAATCTGAATATATTAAGTATCATGCTTTGATAGGGAATACATTTTTAAATTTTAAAAATCTCAAATTAGAAACATGTTTTACAGCTATAATTTAAGAACTGAAACTATATTCATGTGATTGTGACGCCCTCATCTAAATCCATCTGGGTAATTTTTCCTTCTTTCTCTACCAAAAGGACTGGGGAACTTGAACAGTGAATGGCACTCTAGCAGAGCCCTTCTCCAATCAGCATTATTAGCACTATCCTCATCCACTCCAAGCGATTTTCCTTTTGTAACCTTGCATCCTCCCTGTATGAATTTCGACAAATACATCCCCTTTTTTTATGGACCTCCTATTAAATCCATGTTATCTTATATGAAAACAACAAGGCTAGTGATTTAGTATCTCAAACCCACCAACTCTAAGATACTACTAGAGATTTCTGGGTTTCAAAAGGATGGAGAATGTATTGTATTCTCCTGATTGCTGGGTAACTGAGAATATATATAAATATATATATATTAACACACATCTGATGAACAACTTTTGAGTCTTTTCTTAAGCCACACACTAAGTTGTTTGAATTGCAATTAACTAAGCAAGATACATTGTTATGTTTCAGCTACTGTGGTAAACACTAGAAACGTAGTTCTTAAGCTGAAGAAGCTCAAAATCTAATATTGAAGAAATAGGCTCACAATTACAGTCTAACATGCCATAAGGGCTTCATGAGCTGTACTAACATAAACAGAACTGAAAAAGACCACAACGGTAATTCGATTCCACTCTTTCCTTCCATAAATTAGGAAAGAGAAGTTAAAGTTTGCAAAACTAGTTAATGAAGGAGTCTGTTTCTGCTTGCCTGTGAATTTTTGTCATAAACTATGAACTTCTACAAAAATACACATTTGCTTGTTAATCTCAGCTCCATGAACATATGGGTACTTAAGTTTTAACTACCTTTCATGTCTCACTTCTACTTCCTCACACGTTCAACTGGAAGACTATTTCCCCCCCACACGTTTGCTTTTCCTTCCCTGTCAGGCTGTCCTCACACTATTTCTTCCAAAAGGGTTATCTCTTTTGTCACAACATTTTCACATCCACCTTTCTAAACCTTAATCAGCCCAAAATATAATTTCTCAGATGATGTCTTTACCTTCTGAGCTTCTTTATTATCTATACTTTTGTTGTAACACTTCTTCATACATACTGCACCTTACAATGAACTCAGTCTTTCATCCTTCTTACTAAGTTGTAAATTGAGGGGAAAAGACTACTTACTTATTAAATACTTATCTTCTAAAATTACCTAAGTATCTAAGAAAAACTTCACATTAATATATCTAATACAAAATTTCCCTTTTATCAGGGTAAGGGAAATCAACTGTATAACCCAGCTAAAAAGAAAAATAATGGCCACGAAACAATGTAGAAAAAAAAATGACCAAATGAGACAAAAAGTGGCAAAAAGGCCAACATAAAATTAGAAGAAATGCCTTTTATCTGTAATCTCCACTGAACTTTTAATTAATATGTCTTGGTTTTAAGTATTAGGACTTAAAAAGTGACATAGCTTACCAGATCTGCTCCCGCCTGAAGTAGGACATCTGCTACATCAGTATGACCATTTTCACAGGCATATGTTAGTGCTGTATCCCCTGTTGCTGTCGTTGCATGAACATTAGCTCCTGTAGTAGTAGTAAACAATACAGACTTAATAAAAGAATCACAGGACATAAATGATGGACATAGAAACTTCTTCTATATAAGCCATATCTCTTCAAATTAGATAAAACAGCCTTATCCGTTTCTAGGAATAAAGAATAACTGTCAGCATCTTTAAAAGCAAAAAATAAAAAATTTAGAATTAGATGATTGCTTGAAATTAAAGCTACAGATACTTCAAACAGAAACAAGGTAAATTACTTGTAAAGAATATACACAACAGTCTACCACAACTTTTCACCACATTTTTAAATATACATTCAGTGTTATCATAACCAAAAAAGTTACTTTATTATAACATTTTTACTTGGATTAATCATGTAAAAAACTCTTTCCAAATGCAAAAATGCCTACCTGCAGCTAGTAAGTATTTAACTAACTCCAAATGACCCTCTTGAGCAGCTTCCATTAAAGGGGTAGAACACCCTAGTTCTATATCAGCTCCTGCCTTTATTAGAAAGTCTGCCACTTCCAGAAAGCCTCCACAGCAAGCCAGAGTCAAGGCAGTTTCTTGAGTTTCTTCTGTCTGTGCATTGATATTTGCTCCTAGGATGAAAATTCTCATTATTTTAAGAAAGTCCAGAGATAAGCAAGACATGATTGTTTACTAATAAACTATACTTCAAAAATGAATGTTTGTATTATTTTACTAAATAATATAGTGCTACTCCCCTGAGAGTCAGTAGGAATAAAGAAAAAATTATTAAAAATACATCCACAAGTCCACATTTGGTGCACACAGCTGGAATAAGATTTATTCAGCCAGAAGGTACGTAAGTGTGCCAAGTGATAAAAGGCCTTAGGAATATAAACTACATTCCCATGTTATAAAGATTCAAGATGATGATGATGAAAGCTAATATTTAATACACTATTACTCTTTACCAGGTAATATTTGAAAGCATTTTACATGGTCTTATTAGCACCACTTTATAGCTAAGGAAATTGAGGTGCATTAAATTACCCAAGGTCACAACAACATTACCAGTATCACTACTATCACTGTCACCATACCTAATACTGAATAGGCACTATATGAACACAGTGTTCCAAAAGCTTTATATATGCATATATAAACACATATGTACGCATATGTGTACATATATATGTATATATAAACTTTCACAGCAACCCTACAGATGACAAAATTCAGACACAGAAGGTAAGAAACTTGTGATTCAAACCTAAGAAGTGTGCTAAATACCTCTGCTTTTAAAGTTATTGCCTGTGTTTTTTTAATGTGCCATTCTTCTTAAATTTGTCCAAACAAAAACCTTACTACTAAAATAGATATAAAACTTGACTACAAATAAATACTGAGATAAGAGATTACGTCTAAACTAAAGGTATCTTAATACCGCAAAGTAACCGTTTCACTTTTCCCAAAAGAAAAGCTCAATGTGTGAGGATACTTTGAGAGTTTCTTATAAATACATTCTCACAGTCTCCTCAAGTTGGTCCTTATGGTAGGATTTCCCGTACTATGTTCCATGAAACACTAGATATATCAAATATTTAGTAATAGGTACTCTGCCCCAAGAGGAATTCTCTCAATATACCACTTTGAGAAATGTCAAATCTCATATACGCCCCTACATAATCTACACCCCTACCTCACCCAGTTTTGTTTTTATTCACAAAGCACATGATACCTGAAAGTTCTACTAAAGAAGTCTATTTGACTTTGTTTAGCACAGTATGAAAGCTATTTTCAAAGCAAATACCTTATTGTTTTTGTGACAACATCTTGTTACACACCTGCTAAAAAGATGAAATACAGAAACCCAAGTTTTGTAATATTATAATCTTACGTTTTACACATTTTTGGTTTACTGTTTACACTGGTATGGTTACCTTGGCCTAGGAGTAATGCCACCATTTCTTCATGCCCTTCACGAGCTGCCTCCATCAGTGGTGTATAACCTTCATCATTGACTTCTTCCAGGCTAGCTCCTCTTTCAATAAGTAAAGCCGCAAGTTCCACATGCCCACCACATGCAGCCAAAGTCAACGGTGACTCAAATGAATCAGCAGGCATGTTTACTTGGGCACCACTGTCAAGCAGTAACCTAGCTACTTCAACATGGCCATCCTAATTACAATGCAATTAAAAAAATTAAATCAGCACCATTAAACACAATTGTTAAAAATATGAAGACTTCTCAATTATTGTACAATGAAGGTTTACTGATAGTCAAATAAGAATAACAAATCTACACTTAACAGTTGAAAAATCAAGTATTAAGATCTATCTGTATTTCTGTGGCATAGACAAGGAAATAGATTGAGGCTATGAAACATGTAGAAAAATAATACTTTCCTTCAATCAAGAAGCTTATTAACCATTAGAGAAAAAAAGACATTAAGTACATGAAACAGAAGACTACTATGAAATAACATCAGCACTTTGTTATATATTTAAATGCTAAACAGATTAAGTTTAGAAAGGGAAAGTACAATTTTCGTCAAAACCTTGAAGAGAAGCAAATTTTTGATTAGGTAGGAAAAAATTGCAGTATTTTTTGGAGAATGCAGAGAATTGTAGATAATGTGTTAGGGGAAAGGGGACACAATATATACATGGTACTTCCTTTTGTTGTTCAACATTCAAATGCCAGTGAAAATTAAAAGAAAAAGGAGAGTTCTCTCTTACTATTTTCTGTTCCCTTTGCTGGTCTCCCTTTCCTACAGCTTTCCTAACTATTGACAACTCCAAGACTCTTTAATTTTTTTTATCTCTAATATAAATTTTCCTTATATATATTACCTCACAGACATTTCATCTTCTTTTGTACACATCACACCCATTTTTACCTCTGTGCTTGCCATGCTACACAACTTTAATGCTCCATTACAAAGGTTATTTTACATTCCTTCGGCTCAGAATTTTCTACCTCTATCTGTAGAGGTACACTTTCCTACATTTTCTTTAAAGTCCAGTTTAAAACCCCAATCTCTTAGCAAGCTTCAAAATGTCTGGCCACTACCAATATCTTTCATCTACTTATAACACTTCTAGTACATACTGATTACATCTACAGAATGCTCTATTTGAATTTCTTAATATACAGTGCTCGCTTCGGCAGCACATATACTAAAATTGAATTTCTTAATATACATACTTTCTAACCTAGGGGTGGTTACAAGGATGTTTTAAGTTCCTTATCATGGGGATAGTATTGATGTATTTTAAAAACATTCTATTATTTAATCCTCACAGCAACTCAAGAGAAGGATATTATCCTAATTTTAACAGATGGACATTTAAGACCTTTAAAGAAGACTCGTGTTTCTTCCTACTAAAGGAAGTATTAGCATGGCAATTAAAAAAACAAAGATAACTCAGGTTTTAATTAACTATCTAATATTTTTAAAAATTAGTAATTAAAATTTAACATCCTTTCAATAATCATTCTCTGAAGGGGAGCTAAGAAACTTAAATTCATTTGGTGCCTTTTTCCATCCTTGGCATGCTTTTCTCTTAAGTTTGTCTATGTTATTCTGATCCATTTCTGTGCCACAAATCATATACCAAGATAAAGAAGTTTAAAAGTACTATTATTACCTGTTTCTAAGTACAATCTCTAAAAAGAAAGTTCTTACAAAAGGAATTAAAAAGCTCAGAAAAGACCATTCATATAGGGGGAATTATGTTACACAAATAATACTCTAATTTCAATTTTTTCAGGAATAAAATTTTTGGTTTGATGTAACTGCTATGCTTAGTGTTATATGCATACTTGTGGTTTACATTCTTCTTAATATCCTTGCACCAACTTTTTAAATAGTTGCTTTTTGTACCAACTATGTAAAACCAGCATAGTTATATGAGACTAAGAAAATAAAAGTAGTGCTGTAAAGCTCCAGAAAGCATCTTTAATAGAAGTCAATGGCATACAACTGGCTCTGAACACTAGTCATAATTCAGATAGCTGAGGTTCTACTCTACAATAAACCTACAGTAAACAAATCTTTGAACTCAAGGATAAGGTGCCCATCATATGCTAGCACTGTCTTTATGAAATATACAGATACATTTCATGTATGTATTTCACCAGTCTTACCATGCAAGCCTCCATAAGAGCAGTATGCATTTCATCTGTTTTATGCTCTTGATCTGCGCCTGCTTCCAAAAGAAATCGCACCATTTCTAGGTGTCCTAAACCAAAAATGTGTAAGATTATTATATTTTATTATTCCAAAAACTATAGGAAAAAATTACAGTATTTTAAAAGGTTATATTTAACTTATAGTAATAAATTTATAAGCATAATACTAAAGTCAGCTACAAATCACCCTCAACAGTCTCACGTAAATTATACAAGTGATTCTTGCTCTTCTACTCCTTACCCCGTTGCCGCTACCACAATCCACGCTGCAAGTAAGTAAAGATATTGAAATCTAAAACCCAGAATATCCCTTCTATAACCTTTTAAGAGCTGAGGCATGCTATATTTATTTATGCCCAGGAACAAATTAGCTTTTGTGAATTAGTTGCCTGGGATAACAATAATTGCAGCTACTTCTATGAGGAAATGTGTTTTAAGTTTCAATTACTAACTCAAATTTTTTAAGAACAATCTGCTTTTAAGTTGGGAACTGCATATATAAAATAATAGTTTTGAAACCACACCATTTAATTTACACTTATTCATTTATTTAGATATAATCACTCACACACACACTCACATCCTTGTATTTGTATTTATGTAGCTTCAAATAAACCATATGCTTCAGTTCAAATAAAGATATCTCAGGAGTAGTTAAAAAGACAACGACTTCAGACACTATGCAAGTTAACAGTAGAAAAATGACTAATATTTTTCCAACTTTGTTTGGAAAGAGTTGCAGTCAATTCTCAATTGATTAGGACTAAGAGGAAGGAGTGGATGATAAAATCAGAAACACTTAAAACTTCAGTGAGTAACTGTAGCATCTGCCAGATCTTGTTTTTGCTACCTACTTACCTCCCTCCCTTTCCTGTCATTCTCCCTTCCCAAAGATCCACAACAACATGTTCAGTCTCAGCCTGAGTTCTATCCCTTCCCCATCTCCTCCTTGTCAATCTATGTCCTAGAAGACCTCACCCGAAATAAGAGGAAAGGGAGAGGGTCCATGGATCCTTGTAAGTAGAAAAGATGTTCTCCACCAGCTTAGTTCTATATCCAGCTTCTAATTAAAGCCTGTAAGCCCCAACCTCAGATGCCCTTTGGAAAGCAGGGTGTGGCTACCAGCAAAGGATAGAGGGAAGAGTAGTTATATGTAGCCCCGTCTCAAAGCTCTTCTGGCCAGCTGGGACTAAATAGTAAAAACAGCCAGTTCTGGGTTCAAAAGTATTTGTGAAAAGGGGAGAGAACCACCCAATCATCAACCTGCCCTGGAGAGGCTGTCCCAAGGCTTAATTCTTCTCCTCCCAAAGAACAGAAGCCTCTTCCTAATTACCAAACAGTACTAGGGAAGTTAAGGGATCTCAGCTGTGTTTCCTAACTATACTTACCTGAAGCTCTGTTAACACCAATCAAAAGCACTTTAGATAGAGCATATTTTCACATTTAACTTATATTTTAGTCATATATGTATTTAAGGATTATTTTAATCATTGTTTTTAAAGGAAAGTTTTCCAAAATACCTCACACAACCTTGGCCACTCTAAAATAGAATGAAACAAAACAACCTGAGGGCCCTAGGGTAGGGCAATCAAGGGCTGCGTTGTAAAATTTAAGGAAGTGTTCCCTCACAAGTTTGGTGAGTGAAGTAATTCAGCCATTAAGAGTAAGTGCCTCCTTAAACTTTGTGCCTTGCCTTGTAAGACTTGTTTCTTGATACTTAATAGTCAATTTTATCACTTATATTATGATACAAAGATGACACAACTGCAGATGATATAAAAGTAGACATAAAATTTGCTTTTTTAAAAAGTTCCTTAGTTAATAGCCATTTTATCTGTCAAAAAGGTAGCATTTGAGAAGTATGTGGTTCTGTGATTATGTTTTTAGAATCTAGAATCTAGAGCAATAAACTAAAGACCAAGCCACTTCCCAGACAATTGTCTTGCCCACTCAAAGGAGGGTATTTTTCTGTATTATCAATATTTTCAGATTGACTGACATCATTTAAAATATCATATACTCTTTTTATATACATATACATATCTATGTATGGGTAGGTGTTTTTCTCACTTTCAACCAGCTCTTTCTTCTAACTTTATGAAATGTGTTGCCGATCCTCTAGAACTGTTTAGAATTCAAACTCCCTTCACACTACTTTTCATTTCTCAAATCTCCTATCTCTTCAATTTTTCTCCTTTTTTTTAGTATCATGAGAAATAGCTTAAGCTCCTTCCTATTATTAGATCATTCTACCTACTTTCATTTTATTTACTTTTAAATTTACAGGCTAAATACTTCTGGAATCAATAGGATTCTTTTGTGTGAACCACGAAAAATATTCTGACACAAAAACCATTAAAAAGTACAGGGCATAATTAAAACTAAATAACCATTTCGGACAAAACAGCTGAATTGTTTAACAGTCATTTTTCACTGACATATAATATTTATAATATTAAGTCTATATTTTAAAATTTTACATATTTCACTTTGAAACACTTTACATTAATTACACACTATATTCTATAACCGTCTCTTAATTTGCTTTTTAATTTAAAAACTATATTCTATAAAATAACTGTCATTTCATGTGTTTAAAAATTTTGTTTTAAAAAATGTTTTATACAGTACCTTTGTAACAAGCTAATGTAAGGGCACTCTCTTTAAATTCATTGGAATGCGTATTAATGCCAGCCCCATTTTCTAGCAGCAATCTGGCCACTTCCACATGTCCAGCACTTCCAGCTTCCATAAGAGGAGTATGACCATTTTCATTATGGTCCTCGATACTAGCACCGGATTCCAAGAGCACCTTTACAACATCTACATAGCCTCCAGCACAAGCATATGTAAGGGCTGTATTGCCTATTTTAATAAAGAAAAACAAAAAGACATTAACATAAAATACCAAAATAAAAAGATCCTCATTTAGCATCAAGAAGAAAACTGAAATGGGAGACTATAATTTTAAGAGATTTAGATAACATATATCATTCTTTTCCCATTGCCTTTTATCTTACTGAAATCAACTTCCAATTTTCTGTTTAATATCAGGGTCAAATACATGTGGAAAATAGATATACTTACCACAGCTGTAGAGTTATCAAAGGACTGAGCAATTCTGAAACTTTTTTTTTTTTTTTTTTTGTAAGAAAAAAGTTATGTTCATTTTAACTTTAATTAGAGAAATGTTTCACATGCTTTATTTTGGGAGGACTGTAATTATTCATCATATATAGGTACATCTCATACTTTTCCTTTTAATCATACATATTTGAGTTTACTACACGTTTAAATATCAGTTAACTGATCAAAGCTATAGTAATTTCAAAAACATTCCCTCTTGATGATAAAAATCTCCCAAGTTACAGGAAAAAAAAAATAAAACTTCTGGGTAAAGTAAGAATTTCTACAACCCCTTGCAACCAGAACTTTTAAGATCATGAAAATTATTTAAAATACTTAACAAATCTGAAAATCTTACATGAAGATCCACAAAATATATTTTCATTTAATTTTAGAAGTTTTATATAAATCCATCCATGCCCGAGTTTGAAAAATATTAAATTAGTTTAAACTAAAGTCATGTCCTTTGTAGGACACAATGTTTTCCTAATTTTTTTTCCCTACAGGCCACAACTTAATAACGTTAGGCAATGATAGACCTGTCTTTTGTTAAACCTGGACTGGAAAACTGTAGCCCATTTCCAAGAGGGTAGTCCTTCTAAATGGGCCAGTGTTTAATTTAATCTAAAAGAACCTTCAAAGACCAAGTAATCATCCTCATACACAAAAGAGAAATTTTATTCAAAAGATATTCTATACTTTAAATCTAATGCATAGACTTAGGAAATGTGTAGCACCTCATATTTAGAGCACTGCAAAAGCTTTACTAATGAGGATTTTCACGTAAAATAGTTACCACCAAAGGGTGCTAATATTTAACAACACTGAAAAAAGAAATAAGAATAACCTGTTGAAGACTGTGCATTGACATCGGCTTTATGAGCTAGCAGCAACTTCACAATTTTGACATGTCCTCCATTAGCAGCAGCCATTAAAGGTGTAATGTCACCTTTGATTCCCCTATCTTCCACATTTGCATGCATTGCCAACAAAACCTTATGAAAGAAAAAGTTTAAATTATATTAGAAAATGATATATTCACCAAAACATGGAACATATTTACATTAACGCCTACCTAGTCATTTATAGTAAAAGAGCCTATAATCACAAAGTGTGTCTAACAATGAGCCTAATGGTTGAGTTTATTTTATTATTTCTTGTCTAAGTAGGCCAGATTAAACAAAAACAAAAACAGCCCATATGCTTTATTTTGATTCTACAAACCTGTGCAAGCTCATAGTATCCAGCAGAGCAAGCTAAACAAAGGAGGCTCTCCCCTTCCTCAGTGTGCTCATTTACGCTTCGCCCTTCAATGAGTAACTTTCGCACAGCATTTACATCTCCTTCTGAACAGGCTTCTGCCAAACTGCGGCTATAAGGGAAGAATATAATATCAGCATATAAAAATGTTAAAAATTACACACCATTAAGTATTGGTTTTTGAGGTTAATCTGGACATAGTGCTAAACAAGAATGATCACTTCAATATAATCCATAAGAAACAGAAAATTGAAAATGATTCAGTTCACTGAAATTTCCTTATAAAAGTCACAGAATCAGAATTATCAACATTGTAAGATGTTTACAACTATGCAAATGAAGGGTAAAGTCCACTTTTCTGTCACTGGAAAAAACCCAAAATTATAAAACATAAAATTTCTGGAAAATCACATGAACAAAATACAGGTAATAATTATACTTCCTTTTTGCTTCGTCATGAGAAAATTTATATAAAAATTAATAAAACTATATTTAATAAAACAGGTAAAACGTATCGTAATTATAAAGATTTGAATCCTTCCATCAAGTAAAGGGAAATCAGACAGGAAAGTTGCAAACAAGTAATTTTGAGTAAAATATGAATACATGATAAGAAAATTCTTTTCTGAAGTATTTACTTGTATATAATATTTTGGTGAAGTCTGAAAAATACCCAGGCAAGGCAAAGGTTAAATTCAAGCAAAAGAAGGGTAGAAAACATGGAGCAACAGAAAATGAGACTGAGAATCAGGTTTTTGCCCTATAAACCTCCCAAAATAATTCCAACTATGGACATTTCTAAAGATTCTATCCATTTTTGGATAAAATCCATCCAAAGAAAAACACTAAATCCAGTGTTCTTAATTAATATTCTCTTTATTTCAAATATAACTCAATACTTTAAAAAAAAATTTTTTTTTTTAATGTTTTATTTATTTCTGAGAGAGAGAGAGAGAGACAGACAGCGTGAGCAGGGGAGGGTCAGAGAAAGAGGGAGACACAGAATCTGAAGCAGGCTCCAGGCTCTGAGCTGGCTGTCATCACAGAGCCCGACGCGGCGCTCGAACCCATGAACTATGAGATCGTGACCTGAGCTGAAGTCGGACTCTTAACCAACTGAGCCACCCACGCGCCCCTAATATAAGTCAATTCTTATATCTTCCTCTTCAAGGTCCTGTTACTTCTGGTACTGAAGTCATTCATGGATAACCTCTTTTCCATCCCTCTATTACTACTTCCACCCAGATTAAAGAACATCACGTTTAGCCCAGATTATGGCAATGTCTCCTAAACAGTCTCCCTGCTGTTCCCTTTGTTCTCCTTTAGACTCTTTCAACAAGGCATCCAGAGAGGTCTTGTTTAAAAGAAAGTAGATTATGTCATTTCTCTGCTCAAAATCCTCCATGTGGCTTCTAATCTCACACTAAAAGCCAAAGTACTTACAAGATCTATCCAGAGGTAGGGTCTCACACTCCTACTTTTTACCTCTCTGGTTTCATCACCTACTATTCTCACTCTTACTCTTTCCACTTTAGCCATAACAATAAGCTTTCCTGCTTTTCATAAAAAATGCTAATTAAGCTCCAACTCTAAGATATTTGTATTTGCTGTTCCTCTGGCAAGCCCTCTCTGACACAGCTCACACCCTTACCAATTTCAGGTCTTTGCTAAAAAGCCACCTTTTAACTGAGGATCTCCTGGACTACTCTTAAAATTGCACCATGACCTCCAACCCCAAACACTGCCCTGGCACTTCTCCACTCAATTTTTCCCCATAGTTCTTATCATCTTGTGTCATGTTATATATTTTACTTACTTGCTAACTGTATTGTCTCCTTACCTAGGTCAAAGTCTTGAATAGCACTTGGTGTCCTTGTCTCTTAATTTCCCATTTTATAGGTCACTAACAGTCCCCAGACCCAGTGTTCTCTATTACCTTTAAACAGATGTAAGACAAATCCTTCCCACAGACATTTCTGTATAAGAACATATCTTTTCTCTCTTTCACAGGGACTCGTATTTCTTCTCTCTTCCGCAGGCACACACACACCCTACGCTACTATCCCATTCAGACTTGCATTCAGACACTTCCATATGTGTATGCTAGCTTTCAAACAAGCTTATAGGAATTACTGTAGCAACAGTTGAAATTTCAAACTTATGAGATCTGGCACATGGCACCATGCTTAATATAAAATCTAGCACATAACATCACTGCACTCCACTATATTTCTCAAGCTTTGCTGAATTAATGATTGTGAAAAACATGCTCTGTTGTTCTAATATATTCAGTGCCAAAGAATCTGTGACTTTTTATTTTTCTGTTCTATTTCCTCCTTGAACTACCCTTAATATACTCCTCAAGGTGCTTTTAACTTTCTTTCTTGACAGGCTAAGTAGGCACCACATTTAAGTGAATATCAGTAATATTACAGGGCAGTAAAACTGACTGTTCATTAAGAAACAGAACTTAAAGTTAACAAAATAAGGAGGGTCAATCTACGAAAAGAACAGTAAATTAGTAAAAACACAAAAATCTAGACCAATGAATACAGGGCTGAGAGAAACAGCAAATCCATACTCTTGTTAATATTATACAACCTCTTTTTCATGCTATTAAAAAATGTTACATAAAAACAGTATTATACAAAAGACTATCCTTTTTCTTTTCTTTTTTTTTTTTTTTTTAAGAGAGAGAGTGGGTGCACGTGAGCCAGGGGGAAAGAGAGAAAGTGAATCCCAGAGGGGAAGGCAGGGGGCAGAGAGAAGTGGGGCTCAAGCTCACCCAATGTGGGACTCAAACTCATGAACTGTGAGATCATGACCTGAGCCAAAATCAGATGCTTAAGGAATGAGCCACCCAGGTTCCCCAAAAGACAATCCTTAAATGCTATTTTTCCCCCCTCTAAACCCATATATAAAAGAATATTGCCTTTTTCTCAACTGTTCAAAGGCAACTGCTAAAATAAATGGCTTCATTTTAATTAGAGAAAAACAAGCCTCTTAGGAATAAAAAAAAAAAGTAACTTTTATTAATAATTCTTTTCCATTTGATTCCTTATATCCATTTTTCATATATTATCCATAATTAATTTTATATATGCAATGGTATGATTTTTATTGAGTAAGGACTTTGCTTAAAAAAGCAAAGTCACAAAATATTCACTCAGCCTTTACTAACTGTAAAGTACTATATAAAAGAAACTGTAGGGCATACAAAAATCAAGTCCCTGTGACTCACTTACATTCAGATTATGGGAACTAGATCTATGACATTTTTTAAACAAACATAAAACAAATAAAACATTGCTCTTTAAAATGGTCAGAACAATGCACATGAACTAGAACATGGCATGACTAAAAGCATTTATTTCTTTATCAACAAAACATTAAAAGAAAACAAAATCTATTAAATAAGCAAAAGGTCTTTTATAAACATATTGACTAAGAAGTCAGCCTTGCAGACACCGGTGTCAGACACTTGTCAGCTATTTGATCCTGATTAAGTTACTTGCTTCTCTTGAGCTTTTTAGGAGTAAAATGAAAGTAAAAACAAAATCCATTGCTGTAAGATTTTATGTGAGTAAAAACAAGATATCACATATGGTTCCATGCCATGCACAAAATAAAGGCTCAGTGAACATTATTTTTAAGAAAATGTTTTCATATCAATCACAGAGAAAAAATGTTCTTACTTGTCCGACTGCCCTGCATTCGCTGTGCTTTCAGCTCTCATCCGGGTAAGTGCAGCAGCAGCTTCATCCAACGCACAACTAACAGACGACGTCAACCTCCGAAGCACTTCAGGATCTGCAAAGGCTTTACCATCAGCCGTAGATAATTTGCCTATTCCTATTATATTATTTTCACACCAATATGGATATACCCAAAAGGAGAAACAAAGCAAAAGTGAAGTTACTTAACTCTATATATGTTAGCAAACAACCTTCAACCTTCAAATGTTACACTTGACATATATATTGTCTGCTGGAATCTTCTGGGAAATCAAATTCTTTTTGGAAATCACTATTCTCCAATTCTCTGATAATCTTATTCCTTCCATGTGGCCCATTAAGTGCTTGACCCTGTAACTCTGTGGTGCCAGAAATGGGTCTTTGACCTAAGCTGGGAAAACTAGGAGTCCTCCTCACTCAGACTTTCGCCATAGGTTTGGAAGGACCTATATGTTGAAAGGTTACTAAATTGCTAAGACGTGAGTGATGAACTATTTGGCTTTCAAGTCACGACTTTCATGACTACAGAGAGAAAGCTACACAAAATATGTCAATATAGCAGAGAGCAGAAGAGAGAAATAGAAAGGAAACAAAAGTTATTTTTGACTCACTGAGACCAGTAATGCCAGAAATCAGAACAATCTCTATACTTTTGGTAGATCCCCACTTTTGCTTAAGACTGTTTCGGTGGCTTACTACCACTTGTAACCAAAAATGGCCTAACAAGACATTATTTATTCCAAATTATTTATTCCAATTATTCCTAACAAGACCTATTTATTCCAAATTATGTCTATGAATTATCACATGTACTCCAAATCGTATCTAAAAATTATTCAGAATGGTGAAAGAAAAAAATTCAGAAGCAGAACTGGTTAGTAACCATCTACATGAAATAAAATTTATTGCTTTTTATCTTTAACCTGTATTATAACTCAGTGGTGCTTAATTCAGGCTGCCCATCTCTGCAGAGCTTTTCTTTCCTTTTTTTTTTTTCACATGTTTATTTATTTATTTATTTAAATAAAATTTGTCAAATTGGCTTCCATACAACACCCAGCGCTCATCTCAACAAGTGCCCTCCTCAAAGCCCATCACCCCCTTTCCTCTTTCCCCACCCCCCATCAACCCTCAGTTTGTTCTCTGTACTTAAGAGTCTCTTATGGTTTGCCTCCCTCCACAGCAGAGCTTTTCAAAAATATAGATGCTAAGCTCTCTTACATCTAAGGATGTAATTCAGTAAGTAAGAGATGGCGCCTAGGCATCTACATATTTTTTAAGTGCTACAAAGATTCTAATGCACAGCCGGGATTAAAAACGTCTGCTCCAACTTGAAGATAAACACCTAATGTTATGATAGCTATTTTAGATTGCTGCTACTCAACATGTGGTACATGAACAAGAAGAATTGCTGTCGTTTGGGAGCATGTCAGAACTGCAGAATTTTGGGCCCCAAGATTTACTGATCCAAAACCTGAATTTTTAAAAAAGATACCTAACCAATTCAAAGGCACAGAAAAGTTCAAGAACACTATCACAGGTTTTAAAGCAAACTACTCAATTAAGATATCAACCCCAAAAAAACACTCAAATGGTAATAAGAAACATATCCTTTCACACTGGAAGGGCTTCATAACATCATATAAGTTTGTGTTTAAAGTTCACAAAAGTTGGGGCGCCTGGGTGGCTTAGTCAGTTGAGCATCTGACTTCGGCTCAGGTCATGATATCACAGTTCATGAGTTTGAGCTCAGCACTGTGCTCTGTGATGACAGGCTGGTGCCTGCTTCGCCTTCTGTGTCTCCCTGTCTCCTTGCCCCTCCCCTGCTCACATTCTGTCTCTCAAAAATGAAAATAAATAAACATTAAAAAAAATTTTTTTTAAATGAAGTTTACAAAAGTTTATACTTATCTCCTTTTCTTTCTGAAAAATCCAAGATACCAAATACTACATCTTATGGAACCAAAAATAATTCTGGCAGGAAGCCTTTATGATTTTAGATATAACAAATGTTCAGAGCAGTCAAATTTGGTATCTGTTACAATCAAGATATACAATAAAGACAGTCTCAGTTTGATAAAACTGATACCTACTATATAATTTGTGTCACTAAAATTAAAACCCAACCATAGTCCGAATCTGCTGTAGTAGGATTTATTGAATAAGATATTTATGGTTAGTGAAGTATCCTAGCACTTTGGACACCAGTCACAGATGCATTTTCACATAAGAGAATAGCTCCAATTTTTTAGCCAATTCAGATCAGCTATATAACAAATATTTGTTAATAACAGCAAGAGAACAAGGCAAAAGGATATATCTGGATTAGTAGAACGTAATCACTTCCTTAAAAAGAAAGAACACTGAACACAAAATATTCTGTATTAAATTTTCATCAACTTCTCGTATTTTCATAAGTAAACATAACTATTTTAGTAAAGATAACTAGGAAGTAAGTAACCTAAGATATAAATGGTAACCCTTCAAATGAATAAACATTGATTGAAAATGAATTTATTATAGCTACTCTGGATTATGATGATCCTTTTTTACTAGTCTTATCCAGTTATTAGATATTAATCAAAGAAGATAAAAAAAAATCAGAAAAGACATAGTCAAATTATTCTTTCCCAATTCTAACATTTAATCAACTGAACAACAGAACCATGTAACTTGTGACCAAAAATGTCCTAATAAGACACTACAGGCTACATAAAATATAGAGAAAAAGTACACTGAAAAATTACCTAGATTTCTGATTTTAAGGTAATTACTTTCTTTTTTTTCCCTAAGACTCAACTTAATTCCTACTTATGAAGACAAAATGAAGAGGAGATTTAATGGACTTAGCAGAACAGAATAAACAAAAATACAGGTATCAAAAGAGAAACAAGGTGGTCAGCCCAACAGGACTCAGCAATTATATAGGTCCCAAATAGAGGGGTGAGGCTTGGGTCATTAAAGAGAGACTAGCTGACACCTGTGAGAAGTAGTCAGACACCTGAAGACTCCATTTCCAAACTACACAGCCAGATGATTGTTCTCAATAAAACCAAACCAGAAAAGCCTAGAATTAGTAGTCATTAGATACAGAAGAGAAAGAGATGTTACACTAAATGGAAATGAAGATTAAATGAATGTATGCAGCACAAACAGTGAGATCCTCAGCCTCTTCCCACTCTAAGCTCCCAAAGTTCAGGTAGCCAGTCTTATCAATCACCGGACAAAAACTGGTAAATCTCTCTCAAGAAATTGAAAAACCCAGGGAAAAGACTTAAAGATACTGACATTTGGGGAGTTCTCAAAGAAATGAAAGGGTCTCTATCCAGTCATTGTGTACAAAAAATTCTAAAATGTTCCCAAGATCACCCAGCTGTGGTAAACTCACTCTATGTAATTCTTGGGACTGAGAATTTGATAGCTTTTATCCCCATGATTAGGTTACATAATGTGGTATCACATGAGCGGATGAAAAACAAAGATTTTCTTGGCTAGTTATAGAAAGGTAAATCTGAGATTCAGACCATTAGAAGGATTCTACTGTGCTGGCATGAAGATGGACTGGGCTACATGTTAAAGATTGAGGGCAACCTCAAGAAGGTAAGAGCAGCCCCAGCTGACAGTCCATACAAAATCAGGACCTCAGTCCTACAACTCCTAGAACTGAATTCTGCTACCATCAACTAACCCTGAAAGCAGATTCTCTCCTACAACCTATAGATGAGAACTCTACTCATCAGCAGATACCTTGATTTCAGCCCATGAGACCCTGGGCAAGAATATCTTGCCACACTATGTGCCCAGATGTCTTATTTACAGAAACTAAGGAATAGTCAATGTCATGCCACCATGTTTATAATAAACTGTTATGCTGCAGTAGGAAACTCATTATATAATATATATAATTCACAATATATAACAAATACTTCATAGTGAAACCCACCAGTTGACAAAACATGCACATAAACCTCCAGTTTAGCTTTTTATGGCATTGCTATTGACTAAAAACAAAAACAAAAATAAAGATTCACCAGACATTAAGAAAATATGAAATGTAAAGAATAGACAAAAATACTGAAAATGTGAGCAAAATTTTAAAATGCCAAAAATTCTAATGCTATAGAAAAGGATGAGATAGGCAAAGTTCCAGAGATAGCAATCTACTCTAGTTAAGTGTGGGATTAACTTGCTGAACGGCAACACCAGAAAATAGGAGACAATGGAGTAATAATTTCAGTAGTCTGAAAGAAAGTTATTTTTACACTAAATTCTACACCTAGTCAAATCACCAAGTATGAGGACAGCATCAAAAGCATTTTCAGACAGAATCAAAAACTTTTAAATTAACTTGAAATTTAATCAACATGACAAATACATAAAATCTTTCATACAATATGTAAATATGAAATAGGTGAGGGAGATTACGAGTGCTCTTATGATGATCACCGAGTATGTATAGAATTGTTGAATCACTGTACTGTACACCTGAAACGAACATAATCCTATATGTTACCTATACTGGAACTAAACTTATAAAAACATGAAAACTTTGTTTGGATTCTAATTTAAATAAACCAACTAAAAAAGACCATTATGAAAAAATTAGGGAAATCAAAGCACTGACAGGATATTTGGCAATACGGAGGAATCAGTATTATTTTTTTCTTTCCCTATACAATGGCATTTTGGTTGTTTTTTTTTTAAAGGTCTTAATTTGTAGTATATACTTAAGTATTTATATATGAAATTACATAATGCTTACTTTGCTTTAAATTAACATGGGGGGGTAGGGGATATCAGCATAGTGGTAACAAATTAAGATGAAACAAGACTGTTCACACACTGATGGTTGTTTAAGCTGAATGACAGGTATTCCCTCTGGGTTTGTATGTAAAATATTTCACTTAAAAAAGGGAATAAAGAAGAAATGGAGGAGAGAAGTGAGAGAGAGAGAGGAGGAGGAAGGAAGGGAGAGAGTGGGGAAGCTAGCAACCGCAGAGAAAACACGGAAAAAATGGTAGTAAATACAGAAATGAGAAAATGAGGCAACTATTAGTATCCTATGAAAAGGAACTCTACCTCCATAAGTAACTCCTTTCAGCTGAAATCTACTTTCATGTAGCATTTTTCAACCTGATTCTGCCTCTTGGGGGCACAAAAACAAATATCCCTCTTATATTCAACCTGAGGCTTCCCATCTTCAGGACAAACATTTTCTTTTCCTCTTATGACAAATTTTCAATAATTTCACAATCCTCGTTTCTCTCACATAAACTTCTAAAGCAACACCAAACTTCTGGCAAATGTTAAAATTCTATATCAACAATTCTGTACAAATAGTCTTCTCTCCTCAAGAACAGAAACTTGCATGTGCACCTACTATGTTTTCATTTGTACTTGGTCAAGATCCCTTTAATAAAACATTCTACAATTTTACTCAGGATAGAAATCAAATTTAATCATGAGTGCTTCAAATATTTACATGCTGTGTTACAAGATATTTATTGAAAGGATTACCAAATAGTAGTAGGTTGGTTTTATGCTATATAATAACAGCAGTTTGCATGCACTGCATGTATACTATACAGCAAATCAAGGTGCTAAAAAATGATCAGTTAATGTTTAAAATATATTTATGTCCACTTCAGGATAATTAAAGTGGACATAAATATGGTTATTAATGGTTATTTAAAATGATCATAGAGGGGCACCTGGGTGGCTCAGTTGGTTAAGCATCTGACTTCAGCTCAGGTCATGATCTCGCGGTTTGTGGGTTTAAACCCTGCACTGGGCTCTGTGCTGACAACTCAGAGCCTGGAACCTGCTTCAGATTCTGTGTCTCCCTCTCTCTACCCCTTCCTCTGTTCATGCTGTCTCTGTCTCTTAAAAATGAATAAACGTTAAAAAAATTTTTTTTAATGACCACAGAGACTTAGAGATTCTTTTCCCTTGTATTTTATATATATGGTGCCAAATCTTTGACTATGTATATAATCTCTAATTAAAACACTGTTCTTATGGGGATAATATAATAATGATCCACTTTACAAAAATATGATGATTCACTTTACAAGGTTCAAGAGATAGTCTATGACAAAAAAGGGGAAATTATATACAGTTAATTCTTATGAGTCATGGTAGCTATGTTCTATAAAGTTATTGAGAGCACTGAATTAATGTTTCCTATGAGCAATGAATACTGAAGAACTGCTCATAGGAAAATCACACATCTAAGTTCTTGGGAGCATCTGGTCACAAAGCATTTACATTAGCCAAACACTGTCTCATGTGTATTTTTGTTTGAAGGCGACCTTATTTAATATAAAATTGATTAACACTGAACTCAGGATTAACAGCACAATAACCCATGCTGAAGAAGCTTATCTAATATATGTACTTTCTCCATTAGGCACATCACCTTCTCACATTCAGGAACACTATATAGTATAATATTTGGGGGCCATCATAACAATGAAATCACCAACAAAAGGCACAAAAATGTGACAAACATGGCTCTAAGTAGATCGTGTAGAGGATATTTGTTTACAGTACGAGAGCTGAAACAAAAAGGTAAAGCATCAACCTATTTCATCTCAGCAGGGAACATGGGTGTAGGACAACTCAAAATTTTCACCATTGTGTGCATTTCAATGAAAAACTGAGAAAGTGCCAACGAGTACTAATTTTAGGGTATGAATACATGTTATCAAATAGGCATATTCACAAATATAGAATTTGGAACTAAAGAAAATCAACTATATAAGAAATCTGTCCTCCAAAGGTTGACAGCAACATGTGGATTTTACTAGGGTAATGAAAGATCTCATGATAAAGAGCTGCATGTTCTAATGACTGAGCCAGCCAGGTGCCCTAATCATAGCAGATGTTTTATTAGATTTATATGTAACTTCAGAAAATTAGATAGACTAATTACATATGTAAGGTCTGAAGACCTACCTGCAGCTTCTAGTAAAGCTTCCAGTCTAGCTTGTGTTTCTGGATCTACTGTCCTGAGGTCTGCACCATCAGCAGTACCTGACAAGAGCAACTTGGAAGCTGTTTCCAGCATTGGATTTTCCAAATCATCCTGATCCAAAATGAAAGACTCCACCTAGAAAATAAATACAAAAAAAAAAAAAAAAGGGGAAGGAAGGAAGGGAGAAATGAAATGAAACGAGAAAGGGAAAGCAGTAGGAGAAATAAACAGAAGAAAAAGGAAGAAGAGAGAAAAAATATTTTAATGTAAATATCATGATAAATACAATGCAATCCTAAATAAATTCAAGGGATAGATAAGCCCACTGTTTAAAGGAGAAATTACATTTGCAAAAGAATTTTAAAATGTGCTAGTCACATACAGGTCTCTCTCTCTCTTTTTTTTTTTTTTATTAAAATTATGTATTCTTTTCTAGTTTAATTTAATGGGTTAAGAGTGAGATGGGGGAGCTATGAAGGCTTAGACAGTGAGACCTCTGACTTTAGGTGAGAACCTAAATCAGCTGTTCTTAAATGTTTTGCTCTCAGGACCCCTTTATATACTTATAAAGTACTGCTCTCCAAAAACTTCAGAGAAGAATTAAATATATTAATATTCACCTACAATATAAAAAAAAAAATCACATCTGTTAATATCACCACTTTTCATCAGAAAAGTTTTTAAGTACTATAAAGCCCAGGCAAATACAATTTAAAATTCTAAGTTGTTCTTGAAAGCTTAATTTTACCATTGGCAACATATATTGCCAAAAGTTTTCCTTAAAGTGACAAGCTCATTTGCATCATTTCTGATGAGAACACATGCCAAATACCCAAGTTTGATAACTGTAGTGTGTCTGTCAGTTATATTTTCTAGTAAAATATTTCATTTTGTGAAAATAAAAATGGCTAATTCACCTCATATCTCAAAAAAAAAAACCACTAAAAAAAACGCAGAAGTGCTTTATGTGTACCTCCCATTTTGTTACACACAATTATATCAAAAGGATATGTATTCAAAAGTGTAAATTTCATAAAATTAATATTATTGCTTTACCTAGATTATTCCTAAGGTGAAATTGGCTTTTTCTTTGGTCAAAAACTCTAAGTACACAGAAGTGAGAATACACGACACTAGTACAATTTGATGCCATGGCCTTGACCAGAGGCCAGCAGTTTTACCTACCACTACTTTTGTTTCAACAGTGCAAATGTCAACACAGTAAAAGAAGCAAATAACATCTCAGCATTATTTTTGAAATAGTTTTGACCTTCTGGATATATTGAAATGGTTTCTGGGACCCTGAGAGGCTATGAACTATACACTAAGAACAAGTAATATAGTAACATATACCAGATTCATTTTTTTTCTAATGTAAAGAATTAGAACATAGCAAACACCTAAAACATGGGGAAAAGTCTTGTGATCTCCCTTATCATTCTGTTACTTAAAAGTACTAAGATATATTTTCCTGTTTGCTAATAAAAAGTTGATAATTATAAAACATTAGCAATTTACATATTTATTTCACAAATCTAAAATACTTCTAACACTAGTAACTAAAATAGATATAAAAGAAATTAATAATCTAGAACACAATTATGCTCATGCCTAGTAACTAAATGTAAGAAATATGAAAAAAAAGTAAGCAATAAATTTTTAGCCATTATAACATCAGAAACTGAGTCATTTCATCTTTGAAAATCACCTACCTATTAACCAGGAATAACTGCTATATTCAACTAACCCATATTTAATACTGAATGTTAATCTGGGAGGAAATAATATGTTTCTCTCCAAATTTGGAGACTAGTTTTAATATGACTACTATAGTTTTAACATGATTTCAGATTTCTAATGTTTCAAATACAAATAGACAGTGAATACTCTGAAAATAATCTCTAAATATTTGAAAAATGTTGCAGTATATTAACTTTAGTCAATCAATAACAATTGTTAAAATGACAGGGAGTTAGGAAAAAAACAAGATTATATTCTTTTTAGTTAAGTTACCCTTTAAGGCAGTGGCATAAGACTAAGTGTTATACTTTAAGAACTAGACTTTTGGACACAATTTGGCCATATCAAGGTGTGATTCAAAATTACAGCATAATAAAAACTATGTCTTCTTATCTTCAATGAAGGTCCAGGAGTCTTTTTAATTTTTTTAAATTTATGTCTGTTTATTTTTGAGAGAGAGAGAGAGAGAGAGAGAGAAAGACAGAAAGACGGGGTCGGGGGTGGGGGAGAGAGGGAGACAGAATCTGAGGCAGTCTCCAGGCTCTGAGCTGTCTGCACAGAGCCCGATGCACGGCTCAAACTCATGAGCCAAACTGAGCCACCCAGGCACCCCCCTCCAGATAAGTCTTTTTAAAGAAAAAGTTGCCTCCCTGTGAAATTTCCTGTTAAAATATCTACAACTTTCCAATCCAATGGGAGAAGATAAAAGAAAGAAAACAAAAGAATTAAATGGAAAAACAAATGTATGTAAAATAAGCTAATGAAAAATTAAATAATATTTCAGATTAGAGTTTTAGAAAACAAAATATCTTAAAGAGCAGTACATGATTAAGTGCTAAATCAAAAGTATAGATCAGAGGTATTTAAAACTGTTCAACGAGATAAGGCTTGCAGAAAGATAGATATGAAAAGCTTTTCACCAAAATAACAAATTTACATAAGACAATAGGAGAAGGAGGTATGTGGCACAGGTAGACAAGCATAAAACTTCTAATAAAATACAGAGTATTTTACTGTAGGGAAGGTCAGAAAGTTAGATCATAGAAGGTATTAAATTTCAATCAAGTGATTTTCTGACATAAAGTCTCCTATGCCACGCTGTGTCCTAACTGAGCTTGGTGAAAATTTATTAAGAAAAATACATTTCAATCTCTTCATAAGGGATATTAAGTACAGCAATATGTTTTCAGGGCACCTGGGAGGCTCAGATGGTTGAGCAACCAACTCTTGATTTTGGCTCAGGTCATGATCCCAGGGTCTTGGTATCGAGCTTGGGGTCCTCCCTCTCTCCCTCTGCCCTTTCCCCTGCTTGCACACTCTCTAAAATAAGGTTTAAAAAATTTTTTTTAAAGAAATATGCTTTCTTATTGATCTCAAACTTCTCCACAAAAGTTGCTGATTCTTTTTTTTTTAAGGTATTTTAATTCTGTTAACGTTTATTCATTTTTGAGAGAGACAGAGAGAGAGAGAGACAGAGAGAGAGAGAGACAGAGAGAGCGTATGACCAGAGGAGAGGCAGAGAGAAAGGGAGACACAGAACTCAAAGCAGGCTCCAGGCTCTGTGCTGACAGTACATGGGGCTCAAACTCATGAACCGTGAGATCATGACCTGAGCCAAAGCTGGACGCTTAACTGACTGAGCCACCCTGGAGCCCCTTAAGTTCTTGATTTTTAAGTTCATTATTCTTACTTTGTGAAAAACTTGGTAAGTTAAATATATAGTTTTTTTTTTTTTTAAAGAAAGAGAGATCACATGAGCAGATGAGAGGGACAGAAGAGAAGGGTGTAGAGACAGAGATAGAGAGACAGAGAGTGGGGGGGGAGAAAGAGAAAAAGAAAGAGAGAGAGAGGCAGGAAGGGAGGGAGGGAGAGGGAGAGAGGGAATCTCAAGCACAGAGTCCGACATCAGGGCTCAATCCCATGACCATGGGATTATGACCTCACACTAAACCGACTGAGCCACCCAGGTACCCTTCTATATGCAGATTTTCTAAAAAAGAAACTGTTCATGTATGTATGTATGTATGTATGTATGTATGTATGTATGTATGTATTTTGAGAGAAGCAAACCGGGGAGCAGCACAAAGGGAGGAGGAGAGATATCTCAAGCAGGATCTGCACCGTCAGCACAGAGCCTGATGCTGGGCTCAAACTCACAAATGGTGAGATCATGACCTGAGCCAAAACCAAGAGTCAGACTGTCAACAAACTGAGACAGCCCAGCCGGGTGCCCCTAGATGTAAATTTATTTAAAAAGGCATTGGGGCGAAAGAAAAGAATAGGAAGGGATATCTACCTCCCCCACCCCCAATTGAAGATTAATGAAAAAGAAATTAATTCAAAGAATACTGTTAGGATCTAAAGACCTAGGTACCATTACTGGCTCAGATGCTACCTGTGCAAACTAAGCCAAGTCTCTCAGCCATCTCTAGATTCTTATTCATAACATAATTTTTCATAATTTATTACATATGACTTACTATAATATTTATTGCCTTTCTAAACTCCATGGAAACAGAAACTTTGTTTGGCTGACTGATACATATCTACCAACTAGAACTATGCCCATCTACTGTCAGGACTCAAATAATTCTCTCTTTTTTTTTTTTTAATTTTTTTTTTTAATGTTTTATTTATTTCTAGGAGAGAGAGAGAGACAGCGTGAGCAGGGGAGGGTCAGAGAGAGAGGGAGTCACAGACTGAAACAGGCTCCAGGCTCTGAGCTGGCAGTCAGCACAGAGCCCGACGCGGGGCTCGAACCCATGAACGGCGAGATCATGACCCAAGCGAAAGTCGGACGCTTAACCGACTAAGCCACCCAGGCGCCCCAGGACTCAAATAATTCTTGAGTAAATAAAAGATGCTTTGGGGATTCTTTACTTTCAGATTCTAAAAGGCTGTAGTGTATTTGGAAAAGGGAGAGGTAGTTACAAAAAATAAATTTAGAGGTGTATCTTATGCAGATATTGAAAAATCATACATTAAGTAACAGGAGGGGGGAACATTAGGGTAGCAGGTAGGGCAAAATGCTCATCATTGGCAAACAGCCTTTGTGCAGGAGATAACTGCTGTTTAGTAGTAGAGGAAATGCAGAAATGTGCAAAATCTACTATCTAGGAATTTATATCTTTAAAAGAGCCAAAGTGTGTACACAAATGAACACTATTACAGGGTAAAAAGTAGGGAATGGAGGGGGAAAAATTTAGAAGAGGAATTTAGAAGAGGAAAGTAGAAGAAAACTTCCTCCTTTAACACCAATTCCTCTTTCCTCAACTGGAAAGATTCTTGTACTATATTACAGATCAACTGGAGAGAGACTGACATAAAAGGATGCAGTCATAAAAATACAAAAAGGTTAGCTGAGTTATGAGCATATCTGGCTTTACCATGTCCTGAGCTGAGATAATTCAGATTAAAAACTAAAATGTGTTTTCCCATTAAAACCTTAATCATTTTTATTACATTATTTCTATAGAAAAAAAATTCATTTTGAACCACAGCCAAGTTCTAGAACACTAAAAATTGTCTGAATAAGAAATTCACATAGGGGTTCCTGGGGAGCCCAGTCAGTTAGGTGCCTGACTCTTGATCTCAGCTCAGGTCATGATCTAATGATCTGAGGATTTAACTCCCATGTTGGCCTCTGTGCTGGCAACATGGAGCCTACTTGGGATTCTGTATCTCTCTCTCTGCCCCTTCCCTGCTTACACTCTCTCTGTGCCTCTCTCAAAATAAATAAATAAATTTTAAAAAATTAAAGAAATTCACATAAATATTTTGAAACATTTTTTAAAAAGAAACATAAAAATAACTTCCACGAAGAGGGGAGATATAAAGGAAATGTAGGTCCTTATTTAATTTATTCCCAAGAGGAAATAACTTGTCAAAGTTATTAATATTCAAAGCATGACAATTAAAGTTATATTTAAACTGTTATAGATATATTGTTCCCACTAGCTGGATATTTTATGAAATGGTGCTTGTGCATCAAGTTCTTGTCTAATATGAAGATCCATCAAAATGCAAGGGCCTTAGAAATCATCAGGTTCAACTCATTGTTATAGGTGAGAAAAAGAAGCACAGGACCCTCATCTAAATAGCAGGTTTCTAAATATCTAGCACAAAGAGATCAGTTATCCAATTAACTAGTTCAATATTCTTTCCACTAGAAAATTCCATGCTGGAATAAAAGGGTTTTTTTCCACTCTCCTCTAAAACTGCTGACATCAAATTCTATATTTAGGGACAAAGCTGTCACTACTTGAACATACTGCCTAATTACTGAAATTAGACAAGTAAACATTATATGCTCCTGATTTATGCAACATAAAATACACAGTATCTCCTATAAAGTATCCTTGCCCATCTGAAAACAATAATCTAATAGAGCCCTCATAAAATTTCTAGTTTATAAAAATTAAGGCAAATATTAGGAACAAGTTAAATCATTATTTCTGAATCTTAGCCCTACTGACGCTTTGGGCTGGATAATTTGTTGTTGGGGGCTGCCCTACATACTTCAGAATGTTTAGCAGCATCCCTGGCCTCTACCTCACTAGAGGGCAGCAGCAACTCTACCACAGGTTGTGACATCAAAGAACCTCCAGACATTGCCAAATGTCCAACTAGAGGAAAAATAAAAACAAACAAAAAGACCCTGGGAGATGTAAAGTTGAGAACCACAAAGTTGAGTAGAAAGGAAGGAAGGAAGGAAGGAAGGAAGGAAGGAAGGAAGACAGACAAAATTAAAATGTGGTAAATGTTTATTTAAAAAAGGCAGAGAAAATAAAAGGGAATAACTGCACTAAAGAGACTCCAAAGACATAACCAGCAAAATAATATAGACCTTATGAAAATTTCATAAGTGAAGAAATCTGAAAATGAACTGGACAGTAGACAATATAATGAAATTATGCTGGTTAAGTAAGAAAACTGTCTTATCTTTTAGAGATGCATATTACAGTAGTCATATATACAAGTAGTTCCAGAAATGTGCCATAAAATATTTCAGGAAAACAAAGTTGTGTGTGTCAAACTCTTGATAATGCTGAATCTGAGAAAAAGATTTATAGTGACTTTATTATACTTGTCTCTCTGCTTCTGTGCAAGTTAAAGCTTTTTGGTTTTGAAAGATTAAAGATATGCTTTAATCAAAAGAGGACGCTTTTGTTTAAAAAAATCATCAGTTAACAGTATTACTATTTATTTAGATTAATAAGGTAATCAAATTATTTTTTACTTTCTCAAATGCAAACAACAATGAAAACCAAGGTCTTTTAATAAAGGTCAGGGCTTGGGGGTGCCTGGGTGGCTCAGTCAATTGAGCATCTGACTCTTGATTTCGGCTCAGATCATGATCCCAGGGTCATGGGATGGAACCCCATCTCAGGCTTCAGGCTGAGAGCCTGCTTAGGATTCTCTGTCTCTCTTTGCCCCTTTCCCCTGCTCATGCTCACTCTCTCACTCTCTAAAAATAAAAATAAACAAAAAACAAAGATCAGCATTGAAGGAATTTGTTTATGCCATTAATGGTACTCCCAATCTTTTTATACTAAAACACAATGTCATATAAAACTGTGGAAAAGAAGGGCCATCTGGCCCAACTCTGAACATTAGCATTATATTTCAAACTAACTCTTCATCAAAACAGATAAACTATCACTGCTATATTAAAGAAGAGCAGTCTATCTTGTAATAATTTGATATTTATTCCACAGGATAAACATATAGTATATTGTGATTAACTGGACATCAAATATACCAGTTCCATTTGATTTAACAAATATTCACCACCAATTATATACAATGTGCAAAAAGCAGTAGGGTAGCCAAAGGAAAAAGGAAATACAAAAATGATTTTATTATAATCAATGCCTTCCACAAATATACAATATAGAATGGCAATTCTAAGTACAATGAACTATACCAAACAAGACTGAAACACGGTACTAACTTGACACTAATACATCTTTATATAGAGAAAGGAAAAAACAATTCTGAATGAGAATGGTAAAAAAAAAAAAAATAGTGCTTAAAGAAAATGAGGTCTTTAAATATTGTGCTGAGAAGTTCAGAATTCATACGGTAGGTTACTGAAACATTTGGGTATTAACGTACTAAGTTTTTAAAAAGATGGTTTTGGACAGATGTGACAACAAAGACAAAGAAATCAATCAGGAACTTACTTCAGTACGTCAAATGAAAGATTATGTGAGGTGAGGGTGGGCAAGAGTCACTCTCTGAAGATAAATATACTTTAAAAAATGAGAATGTTAGCAACTCCAGAATTTGGACTTCTTGACCTTTAACACTTCCCATCCTTCTATCCCACCCCTATCCATCAATTACTACTTCTGCTGTTCTGTAAACTACCTTGCCTATTAATCATTCAATTTAAAGCTGGTAATCTAAATTTTAAAATGATAACTTACATTTCAAGAAAAGATAATCTAGATCTTGATTATATTACAAGTGTTCTTAAAATAACAAATAATTCTTACACCTGCTCCAGGAAAACAAGGTATCTTCAAATCAAAACTCACCATACTTAAAATCTGAAGATCTCTTAATTCAGTCAATGCAGAAAAATCCCTCCAAAATAACGTTTACGAAAATCTTTTTACATTTTGCATGATTTTTACTTTTAGTAATGTCACTGATTTTTATGACCAATTTTGTCATTTCAATGACACAGACTGGGTTTACAGACATAGATCATAATTAATACCGCTTCACCTACCAAAAATAAAGGCTCATTAGAACAACTTGACTTTGAGACCATCATTATGTACTGAATTACAGAATAACTCAAGCATCGTCACTTATTCAAGTGATGTTCAGAACAGGCTAAGTAAACTTAACTCAAAGAAATAAGTTTCTGAATCTTGGTGTTATTTACCATTATAAAAATATCTGTTGCCTATAAAGACATTAAAAACTGCATATAATAAGGTATATATAAAAAAGTTAAGAAACTAATTTCAATCTGTGTAATTTTACAATGACTGAATAAATTCTTAACAGATTTATGTCTCTAAAACATGTCTCTAATCAAGACCAGTAAAATATGTTTGCTCTTCCTAGTTCTTTGTACATAAACAAACACAGATTAATTACAGATAAAATAAGAAATACTCATTATTACATTCATCATAATTTCTTTTCTTTTACACCTGGCCCTAAAGCCTAGTAAAAATTTCTTTTATCTTTTGTAAAAGGTAGTTTAAGACTACCTTTTGTAGTCTTAAACAGGGTAAACTTCAGCTAAAATACTATAATTTTTAAAACAGTAAAGTATTCCAAAATTAATATATTTGGACATAGTTTTTCTGTAGCATGAAGATAAAACCTTCAATACAATCACTGAACACTGATCTATGCATATGGTGAAATAAAATAAAATAAAAACCCACTTAAAATCCTCTTGTAAAAAGAATTATCAATTAATAACATGACTCATTATGGTATAAGCAGCCTGAGATTCAAGTAAATAAACTAATGTGAATCTGACTAAAAATAAATTTAGCTTTCAAAAAATCTATTCATTAAGAAAAACTGACTTATTCCTATACTCTTTCATTCATATTCATCTATCCATCTAATACATTTTAGTTAAGATCTAGGAATACGCTATGAATTGGTGATATAATGGTTAGCACGGCACTGGTCTCACAAAGCTAATATAAAACTACTTTTTTTTCTTAAGCTTCAAAGTACTTCTCTGCCTACAACAACTCAGTACGAAATTACAATTCAAGATGAAATTTTTAACAGTATTAATTTTAAAGTTTATAAACTGAACCAATTATATGAATGTTTAAAATAAGTAAAATTATATGGAATTCTCAAATATGGAGTCTATAAGTGGTTTCTCGGCAACAGAATTAAAGTTACAGATTTTTAAAAACTTTACCCAAACTCAAAATATCAATAGTACAATGCATTATAATTATAAATTATTATAACCTGTCTCTGGTATTTATCATTATCCATCAATTGTCATAAAAACAGCCTTAAAATAAAATTATTCTTATGAAATGGCTTTAAAATGCTTATGCAGATACACATACTCATTCTTAGATACAAACATACAGTCATAACCTGGAGAAATCTGAACATTCCAAGGATATAAAGTGTAGAAGCTTTATAAGGAGAGTGGTTAGTAAGAGAATTAAAAACCAGATTGATATCAGACTTCCCAAATACAAGATACTAGAAGACAATTGCACAATTTAAAGTTCTAAAGCACAGGGGCAACTGGGTAGCTCAGCCGGTTAAGAGTCTGACTTCAGCTCAGGTCATGATCTCATGGTCCACAGGTTTGGGCCCTGCATCAGACTCTGCTGACAGCTCAGAGTCTGGATCCTGCTTCAGATTCTGTGTCTCCCTCTTTCTCTGCCCCTCCCCGTTCACACTCGCTCTCAAAAATGAATAAATGTTAAAAAAAATTTTTTTAAGTTCTAAAGCACAGTTACTTTGAAAGTAAAATTCTAAACTGTAGAATAATTTTTAGGTATGCAAGCAAATTGAAAACTTTAAAATGACAAGTATTTCCGAATTTAGAGAATGTATGCCTTCAACAACAAAAAATAATCCAAGAAAAGGACAGCCTTGGGAATCACTAACACTAAGGAGCTGGAAAAGAAACTAGTATAATACAACCCACCTGATAAATCTCAGGTTAGTTGTTAATAAATGAGTCCTTAAAGTAAGAAAAGTAAAAACATATTATAACATAAACACATCACTAAGATACCAGTTTAAAAAATAGGAAAGCCAAGATCGAATGATACAATAACAAAAGCCTATGTTCACCAAAGAAAGCAACTAATTAAAAATATGGTTTAATTTAATTCAATGCCTGCTGAAAAAGAGAAAGGAAACACATAGTTTTCAAAGTGGGAAGGAAACAAAATAAAGAAAACTCAATAAATTCATCTAAAGACAAAGGACAGCACGTGGGGGTGGAATGGAGAGTGACAATAAGAAAAGACATCTTTATAATAACTGTCAATGGTAGAATAAAGACCAAAGACCAAAAAACCAAGTTAATATAAAAGCAAGTGGGAAAGTTTCTCTTATTGAAAAAATGACAAACAGAATAGGATTTAAACAAAACAAAACAAAAAACCCCAACTATATGCTATCATAAGAGAGCTAAAATTTTTAGTCATAAGGCTAAAAACAGAAGCATGAAAAAATAAACCCAGTCAAAGGTGCTATTAATATCAGTCAAAGAACTCAAGGGCAAAAGCATTAAATAGTAAAAGGATATTTTATTTTATTTTATTTTTTAATGTTTTATTTATTTGTAGGAGAGAGAGAGAGAGAGAGCGTGAGCAGGGGAGGGTTAGAGAGAGAGGGAGTCACAGACTCTGAAACAGGCTCCAGGCTCTGAGCTGGCAGTCAGCACAGAGCCCGACGCGGGGCTCGAACCCACCAACCGCAAGATCATGACCTAAGCGAAAGTCAAGACGCTTAACCGACTAAGCCACCCAGGCGCCCCAAGGATATTTTAAAATAATAGATTTAATGTGCCAGAGTGTGTAATAGCCAAACTTCTATGTACCTAACAATATAACATTGAAATAAATAAAGTAAAAGTAGTAAGAAATAAAAGCAACAGGAAAATTCACACAATTTAGTGGGAAACTTTCCACATACCTATGTCAGAAAAATGAGAAAAGCAAAATTATGTAAGGATATGGAGGATTCAGAAATAGAATTAATGAATTATCTTATATATCATAGTGAATATAGAATTTAGTATATCATGAACAGAGAATACAGTCTTTGAAAGCAAACAAAAGCCTGACAATACCTTACACAAAGGAAAATTTCAAAAGATTAAAAACAAAAATATAGGGTACATTCTTGGTCCATAAAGCTAACAGACACTGAAGTTTAACAATAAAAGAATACTTAAAAATGAAAAAGAGAGAAACCTCTCAAAATGCAGACAAAATAAAAGTTAAAATTGTAAGTATATTATTTTCAATGGGATTTGGCCATAACTGTCCATTAAGAAAAAAATGTAGAGTCTTATATTTAAAACCTATAAAATAAAAATCTTCAAAAAATCCAAGTCAAAATGTATCAGCATAATTTATAATGATAACAGAAATGAAGAAATTAAGAAGAGATATGGAAGTAATTAATAAAGCCAGTCACTGCTTCTTGGTTAGGTCTGGAATAAAAGAGACAAGCCTTTGGCAATTCTGATTAGAGAAAATAATTGAGAAAAAAACCATGAGTCATTAAAATCAGAAAACTAAGAAAAACTATAAATCAGGACATATGAAAATCTAAACAAAATGAATGGTTTTCTAGAAAAGGAGTAATCAAAATTAACTCAAGAAAAGGTAGAAATGTAATAGAATATATCAATAGAAGAAATCTTCAGGGTAGTCAAGATCTACCCTCTAGATGGAACAGAGCATTATGATTTGACATAGCCCAGGAAAGAGATGGAAAAACTGCCTAGCTCATAAGCATAAATAACTCTAGTAGCAAACCTGAACAGGAATAGCAAAATAACCAAACAAAACCTTAATGAAACACATCATTAGAAAATTAAATTCAGGAGTTGTGTCATATAACACATACAAGAAAACGGACAAAGAAAATACTAAGTACAACTCATTTTAAGTACAGAAACAGTGATCCTCCGCTGCCTAGAATGCTTTTTCTTCAGGTCTTAATTCATGCTTTACCTTCTCAGATTGCACTACCAAAGAAGTACTCGCCTCATCTCTCTACCACAGCACTATCTACATTTTCTGCACAGTACCATCACAGCCTAAAACTATCTTATTCTTGGAAACCTGTTAATTAGCTCTCTTCTCCAATTAAAGAAAGACAAGAACCATTCAAATTTAGCACTATCACCTGTGTGTGCCAAAGTTCCTGGTATAATGCAATATCCAAATAAACACTTGCTGAATAACAGTTAAAAATGAAAAACATAACCAGCAGTAGGTAATTTAATGCACTACATTAAAATTTAGAAGTGAAAAGAATATGTATCATCTCAACAAGGACACATAATAACACACAATATTCTTTATCATGAAAATAGTTGTTAAGTCAAGAAGGAAATTTGTTCCCCATAATGTGCTCTACCAGAAATCTAAGCCATATATAAATCTAAAAGTTTAAAATTTGGAAAGGCTTCCATCAGGAAAGATCCCCGAATCAGAGCTAGTAGTAAACAGATCTGGAAACCTAACCAATGCAATATGACCAGAAAACAACAAAATTAACCAAAATCCCTAAACACGAACAATCTTAAAAAAAAAGGAAACAACAAAATGCCATCATTTGCAGAAAACATAATCCTCCTTTTGGAAATTTCAAGAGACTCCACTGAAAACTAAATACCTGGAAAGATGAACACACAAAAATCAATAGATTTCCTATATATATTAGCAATAACCAATTGAAAAACAACATGTAAAATGGAAGAAAAGATGTAATTCACAATAACAACAAAACTACCTAGGAATAAACCTAACAAGAAAAGTCTAAGACCTACATCAAAAAAACCATAAAAATTTACTAAAGGACATAAAAGAACACCTGAAGAAATGGAGAGGCATACCATGTTCCTGGATGGGAAGATTCAATAGTGTAAAGATGTCAATTCTCCCCAAATTAATCTGTAAATTCAATGCACTTCCAATCAAAATCCCAAAGGGATTTTTAATGGAACTTGACATGTTGATTCTAAAGTTCATCTGGAAGAGAAAATACACAGAAATTGCCAAAAATTTTTTGAAAAAGACAATGGGAAGGGGGTTCCCTATCAGATGTTAAATGTAAAATGAAGTTAATTAAAACAATGGAGTATTAAATCCAGAGCACACATATTTTGGACTTTTAAAATATGATAGAAGTGGTATTTCAAGACGGTGGGGGAAAAAAAGATATACTGTTCAATAAATTATTTAGGGAAAATGGTTAAGAAACTGGAAAAAGTTAGGTCCCTACCACAGAATGAATATATATCTATAGAGAGATAGATACATAGATATCCAGATTTTATTTATATATCAGATTATATTATATATATACATATAATTCATATAATATATGTATTATTCCAGATGAATTAAAAATCTACTAGAAACATAAATAAAACTAAAGAAGTCACAGAAAAAAATATATGAGACTGAACTAATATAAGAAGGCTTTTCTGGAAAGACACAAAACCTAGAAGCTAGGAAAGAAAAGAGTGACAGATTTTGATACCATAAAAAATCTAAACATTCCATAAAGACATGTGTCAGATTGAGAAAGTATTATAAAATATGATGTATATATTATAAACACAATTACAAAGAAATCCTAAAATCTCAGTTGAAAAAAGACAAACAATGGGCACAATGGTATGAGTAGGCACTTTGTGGGAGAAATAACAAATGACCAGTAAATATGCAAAATTTCATTGGGATTCAGGTAAATGCAAATTAAAATGAGGCACTTTTCATTCATTGACAGATAAAGTGTAATGTTTTAGAGGGTAATTTGCCAGAACGTATAATCAACATTGAAAAATGCAATTTTCCTTTTAAGAATTTAGTTTACAGAGACACTTGCATATGTAAACAAAAAAATATGTACTATGATATTCATCACAGTATTGACTATACTATAGAAAACAACTATAAATAATCCACATGCCCATCAGCAGAATAATGGTTAAATAAATTATACTATGAAATGGTAAAAACACAAAGCTGTAGGATAAAGTAGATCTAAAGTCCTATACTACAGCTATCTAATGTATTTTTCCTGCTCATTCTGTCTCTTCACTTTTCATCTTTTTACCTTTCACTAATTACCTTCATGAAACTTATCAATAGTGACATTTCCCCCAAATTTGTTTATTATCTTTTGAATATCAGTTCCTTGGGCAAGGACCCTATTTTTTTTCCCTTGCTGGCCTTAAACATTAAATGCTTAAAAACACGTACTGAATGAATATATGGTATCAATCCAGAAAGATACCCAAATTACACTAAGTGAAAAATGTAAGTCACAAAAAAGCAAACACGGTATGTTATCCATCTAAGTTGATTTTAAAAACAAACCATATGCATATGCAAGAATACAAATAAAAATTTCAAGATGCAGAAACCCAAGTTATTAACAGTAGTAACTGAAGAGTGAAATAAATGAGTTTTTACTTGTCTGTACCTTTCCATCTCATTTACCTTAAAAGAAAAAAGGTGATGTAATTTCCTATTGTGTAATTTTAGCAAATAAGAAAAAAAAAACCTCCAGATCTTTAGAGAAAAATGTCATGAATAAACCAACTATCTCCATAATTCTAACAAAAATTCCAAAAGAGCTATCATAACAATCTGTATTATTTTTAGATATATAAAATTAACCTGCTGTTATATATAATTCAGTTTTAAGTATGTACATGCAACCTAATTATTTTTAAATGAATGAAAACAGGCAGGCATCAAAATCAAGTCATAGTAAGTTTCAACTAAAGACAACTGCTTATTTCTCAAGACAGACAAAATCAGAAAAATATTCTCTTCATTCTTTTTCCCTCTGTATTCAATGAAGTTTTTATGAAAGGTTTATTCAAATAAAATTTGGAATAAAAATCACCTTTTTAGTTGTAAAAATCTATGAATTTTGACAAATACATAGGTATGTAATTCAAGATAAGTCTTTAACACTCAAAAATTTCTCTTGTCCCTTTGTAGGTTCAATTCCCTCCCACTACCCTCTGCTACTCCTAACCATGTTTCCTGTTACTTTTTCTTTTCCAGAATGAAATGGAATCAACCAGACTTCTGACTGCAGCTTTCACAAAATGTATAATGCCTTCGAGATTCACTGATGCTACAGCATGCATCAGTAGTTAATTCCTTCGCAGTGCTAGATAGCACTCTATCATATGGATGTACCACAATTTGTTTAGCTATTCACTGATTAATCAACAATTGAGTACAAGGCTTCATGTGAGCATGTTTTAATTTTCTGTGGGTATATATATGTAAGATGGTCATGTCAAATGAAAACTGTACACTTAAATTTCTAAGAAACTGACAGACTTCCAAATGACAGTAGCATTTAGCTTTCATACCTGCACTGTAGGAGTTCTAGCTGCTCTGACTTCTCACTAGTATTTGGTGTCAGCAGTTTTTTTCCTTTCTTTTATTCCTACTTTCCTAGGATAAAATTACATTGTGATTTTACTCTGCAATTCTTCAATGGCTAATGATATTGAGAATCTCTCCCTCTCCTAATTTGCCATTGGTGTACTTCTTCAATAAAAGATCTGGTAAGAACATTTTCCCCATTTTTTTTTTCTGTTTAGCGGTTTGTTTCCTCATTATTGAGTTGTAAAAATTCTTAATATATTCTGAGCACAAATCCTTTATCAGACACATGGTTTGCAAATAGTTTCTCCAGGCTTATCTTTTCATTTTCTTTTCAGTATATTTTGAAGAACAGAAATTCTGAAATGTGATAAAATCCAAATTATAATTTTTTCTTTTATGTTTGCATTAATTTGTACCCTATTTAAAAGTTTTGTTTAACCCAAGGTCACAAAGATTCTCTATGCTCTTTTCCAGAAGTATTATTGTTCCAACTTTTATACCTAGGCTTATGATCCAATTCAAGTTAATTTTTGTGTATAGTGCAAGGCATGAGTTGAAGTTCCTTCAATAAAAGGATACCAAATGTTTCAGCACAATTCACTGAGAAGACTACATTTTTTTACGGAGAGAAAAGGTGCCTTGGCGCCTTTGTCAAAAATCAAGTTGACCACACAGAACTTCTCTAGACTCTATTCTGTTCTATTAATCTGTGTCTCTATCCTTTCATCAATATCACACTGTCTTAGTTAAGAAAGCTTTATAGTTAAGTCTTGAAATCCTTCAACTTTGTTCTTTTCAAAATTGTCTGGACTATTCTAGGGCCTTTTCCTTTCTCTATAGTTATCAGAAACAGTTGTCAATATCTACTAAAAACAAAAACAAAGAGCTCTGATAGGATTCTGATTGAGATTATGTTGAATTCTACAGGCTATATTGGGAGAATGAGAAGGAGGGAATTTACAGTACCAAGTCTTTCAAACCATAAATATAGTATATATGTTTTCATTTATTTAGATCACCTTCAATTTCTCTCATGAATGTTTTGTAGTTTTCAGCATATAAATTATATACATGGTTTTCTTTATGCTTTTTTTAAAGTTTTCTTATATTATTTATTTTTGAGACAGAGACAGAGAGACAGATCATGAGATGGGGAGGGGCAGAGAGAGAAGGAGACACAGAATTCGAAGCAAGCTCCAGGCTCTGCTTGAAAAGAGCCAGATGCGGGGCGCAAACTCACCAGCAGTGAGATCATGACCTGAGCCTAAGTTGGATGCTTAACTGACTGAGCTACTCAGGTGCCCCAGTTTTGTTTATTCTTAAGTGTTGCATTTTTCTTGGGCTTATTTTAATTGATACGTTTTAAAATTTTTCATTTTTGAAATGTTCATTCTAAATATATAGAAATATGGGATCTTGTTAAACTCATTGATTAGTTCTATTATCATTTTTGTAGGTTCCATCAGATTTTGTACATAGACGATCATGTCATTTGCCAATAAAAGAGGTTTTACTTCAGCCTTTCCTGTATTTGTGCTGGGTTTTTGTTGTTGTTGTTGTTGTTTGGTTTTTTGTTTTGTTTTGAACTCATCTGACTAGGATCTCCAGTACTGTGCTGAATAGGAACGATGAGAACGGATATCTCTGCCTTTTTCTCAATTTAGAGAAAGAGTATTCAATCTCACCATTAAGTATGTCATTAAGTATGACAACAAGCTGTAGATTTTTTTATAAATGCACTTTATCAGAACTAAGAAAGTTCTCTTAATATTCCTAGTTTACTGAGAATGTTTTTTTATTAGTGCATGTTAAATTTTATCAAATTATTTTTCTGTATTGAGATTGTATTCAAAAAGATTTTTCTTCTTGAATATGTTAATACAGTAAATTACATAGTGATTTGTTAGCAAATGCTAAATGAATTTTGCGTATACATACCATCTGTTCATGTTTCATAAACTTGTTTGTATATTACTAGATTCTATTTGCTAATATTTTAATAGGATTTTGCATATAGGTTCATAATATATACTGATCTATAATTTTCTTTTTTTATAATATATCTGCTTATCAGGGTATTGGGAAGTAATCTTTCATCATCTATTTTCTGGAAAAACTAGTATAGAATTGGAATTATTTCCTCCTTTTATGTTTCAAAAAATTCACAGATGAAGCCACTTAAAACATGAAATTTTCTTTGCTGGAAGGTTTTTAAATTAAAAATATTTCTCTCTTAGACAATATTATTCAGGTTATTCATTCTTGAGTGAAATCTGATAGTCTGTTTTCCACAGAATTTGTCCATTTCACCTCAGTTGAATTTGCTGGCAAAGTTATTCATAATAGTTTCTTATTAACCTTTTAATGCGTAAGGATGAGACTTGTGTAATGTCCCTCTTTTAAGCTGCTGTCTATCTTGGTTTCCTAACCCATCAGTCTGATTAAAGCTTTATCAATGATGATCCTTTCAAAAAACCAAACTTTCAGTTTTACTTTCTTCATAGTTTTTGCTTTTAATTTCATTGATTTCCATTTTTATTTTTATTATTATCTTCACACTATTTGCTTTGATCAAATCTGTTCTTTTTTATATTTCTTAATGTAGAACTTTCAATTACTGATTTGAAAACTTTTTAAAAAATAAACATTTAATGTTATAAATTTCCCTCTAAACTGCTTTAACTGTATACCACAAACTGGGGTATACTTCATTCAATTCAAAATATTTTCTAATTCCTCACGTGGCTTCCCCTTTACCCCATGCATTATTTTTAAGATGTGTTGGGTAATTTCCATATATTTGGGGATTTTCCAGAGATCTACTTTTTATTTTAGTTTAATTCCATTATGGTCAAAGAACTTTTTTGACCAAAATAAAAATATTCTTGAAGTTTACAGAAATAAAGTTAATGTAAAATAATAGACAAAAGGGCATATTGTACCAAAATCATATGCTTAAAAATGGTTAAAATGGTAAATTGTTATGTATATTTTACCATAAAGAAGGAAAAAATAATTGCAAATTTCACTATTCATAAAACACCATATTTAAGAAGGAATTTAAAAAGCAAATTAAAAAGAAAGATTGCTGCTATAAATATTTCCTTTAAATTCAACAAAGAGAAAAAACATGAATGTTCTGTTTAAAGGATCCTAAAATTCTGAGTGTAACGGATCCTAAAGATAACCTAATCAAAATGATAACCAAGTCTCATGGTTATATCTTGAACACTTGTATCTTTTTTTAACTCTGAAGTTTTATATTTTGTTAACATCTACACACTTATCATTTTGTTATTCTCTATTAAATCTGGACTTAACTGCATTTTAAGACCCTAAACCTTTCCACTTTCAGTCTATCTGTTCTCTTATGGATCATTTTCCCCTGTCCAGTTCACAGTTAAATGTGCCCATCATCTCAACTATTTTCTTTTCTTTTTGTTTTCCTTCCGAGTATTTTCTAATCAGGCCCTTTTAAGCTTCTCTTCCTTGCCAAATTATTTAAATACTAATACGTCCTTGCCATTCAATCTTCAGCCTTTTTAACTAACTTACACAAGCAGCATAATGTCATCTATAAACACAAGTTTTAACTATGTCCTGTTCCACTGATAACTTTGAAATATTTCTCTCTCTCAGACTTCTCTGCGGAGCTTCAATTCTGTATTATCTAAATTGCAAGATATTTTTTCCTGGATGTGCTACAGATACCTCAACTAACATATCTTAAACTATTATCTTTTGTTTCTCTTCCTCATATCCAAGAAAAGAGAGCTCTTCTTCCTCCAGGATTTTTCCTCAGAGGAAAGTACAGAGCCTTGACTTTACTATCTTCATCTTCTCATTGGTTCCACTGATCAATAAAATGCCCTAGAAGGGACAGCAAAGCAGGAGACTTCTAATAGATCCTTATTACCCATATAAACAACTAGGACCTTTCTTAAACTTCATATATACTATATACAATATAAATATATTTCATATATATATACTTATAAATATATTTCATATATATGTGTATATTATAATATCCAAAACTTAATGAAGCTTAAATAATAAGAGTCAGATTTCCAAGTATTCCAATTTCTTTTAAAATATAAGTCAGATCTTATTATTCTTTTGTTCCAAACTGTCTAATGGCTTCCATTTCATTTAAATCAATGCCAAAGTGTTTATAATGTATCAAAATGGCAAACATTATTATGTCTCAGTCACTTACATAACCCAAACTCCAAAGAATAGGATAGATACTCAGTAAAATATTTGCTAAATGAATAATTCCCAAGCCTGGGTGAAATCTAAGAGAAGAGAATATTCTTTTTTTCCCCAATATTTTCTAAAGTTTCTTTATTTATCTTGAGAGAATGAAAGGGAGGGGCAAAGAGAGGGAGAGACAGAATCCCAAATAAACTCCATGTGTCAGCCAGAGACTGATGTGGAGCTTGAACTCCTGAACCATGAGATCATGACCTGAGCCAAGATCAAGAGTCGGATGCTTAACTGACTGTACAATTTAGGTGCCCCAGAAAAGAATATGCTTGACACACCAAACAATAATGAGCACAAATAACATTAAAACACTCTATAGATAGCTGCTCACTCAAACTGATAGAAGTATACATGTACCATATTTGATAAATTTCAGTATTATCAAAATAGATCATTGTTACTACAACAAATACTGTTCTCTAGCCATCAATTTTGTTTTACCTGAGTCTAAGGATAGTATCTATATCTAGGATATAAGTAAAGTAAATATAAAATTCATATGTCAATCTTTTCAAGGCAGAGAAAAGTAACAAGATTAAAAATGTATTCTTGGTCTTCAATTCTAAATGTTGCTGTTATTATAAAGAAGCCTTTTAAAACATTTTAAAAACTACCCAATAAATTATTTCATTGTGGAGTCAAAAGCAGCTACATAGAATAAAACTGAAAACCCCAAGTGTCTTAAAGGAACAGACATCTGTGGCTTTAGATACAACCATCATATGTAGCTGTGGCAGTACTTTATCTTATATATCTTAAACTGAAAACTGTGCTAATGACCCAAAACACTAATTTAGTGTTAAAGACATTAATGTCAAAGGTATATGTGAAGAATCATAAAAGTATTTTATAAAATTTTATAAAAAGAACTAGTATTTTTCAAAACTACTTTATAAAGTAAGTAGACATTTATGCAGTTCCTCTATATCCTAAAGTTTATATTTAAGTGCTTCTTATACTAGATTCCCTACTTATTTAGACCTGACCTCAAGAACCATTTCCAATGACTGAAATATATTAACAGCTTTCCATAACTAAGTTTGTAGGGGTTTGTTTTTGTTTTTGTTTGTTTTTTTGCATAGCCAGATATAATGCTCACAAAATTATTCAAATGGCCCCTGAAAAAATCAAGGTATCAGTAAGTAACTCTTATTTTGGAGTAATTTTACTAGACATAAATAAAATCACAATCATGAAAACACATGCCCAAGGGAATTCATCTTAACTTGCCCTGGCTTGGTATCTCTACTGAAATCTTACTTTTTAATTCACTGATTTTGTTGTCTGCTGGCAGATAAGAATCAGTGGGCACACGGTTTGAGTCACATAGTGTTTCCACAAAAGACTTGTCTTCATCCTAGGGAAAAGGTTATTTTGTAGCTGGTTTAAGCAAATATGATATTAAAAGATTAAAAATTATCATTTTGACTTATTAAAAGAATCTCATGAGGAAATTAATAGACACTTTTAATTAATTTGGACATGAGTCTTCATGATAAGATCAGTAACTCCTGGTTGGTAGGGTCTATGTCTGGGTATATGTCTATGTCATCTCGGATTCCACCATGCACTTCAAAGGCCATACATAAATGCTGGTTAAACTTAACATAAAACCATATTTTATTTCTGCATTTAAAATGTTTCATAAATTAATATTCAATTTTCAGAAGGAGATCTATAAACATTCTCTGACTCATATGTTCTGTTTGTCTGCTGGTTATGTAGAACTCAGGATGTATTCTGAGTAGCACCATCTGAGCCACCAACTCCCCACCAATCACTCTAAATAAAGCAGCTCTGAAAAAGTTGTTAGATCATGTGCTGCCAATATATCCCATATACATTAAATTTTCTTGTGCTAGAAGGTAGAAAAGAAGATACAATACAAATACAACTCATGTCTTATATCCTGTGGTGATACAATGAGTATTGTTTTATATTATGTAATGTTTACAGAATACAGACAACATGCTGTAATGCAATATTTGCATCCTGACAAACCTCACAGTCTGCAAACAGCCCATTAAAATAACATGACTCAGGGAAAAAGAGAACTGGGGACCTTCAAAACTTATGCAACTGTAATGAAAATACTAGCATGCTTGAAAAGACATATTAAGTTCCCACAAATAAGAAACAAATACAGTAAATATGTTATAACATTAAAAAGGAGAGAGATTCCTGTAACAATTGCTTTCAAGAGAGCAGAATGAGCCAAACTGAGCCTACGCATACAAATTCAGGTGAATGGGCATCTCAGTAAACATATTATTTAATCTTTGACTTGATGTATTCAACTGTGTTAGTATACTTGGCATTCAGCTCCTGTTATCGAGTGATACAAAACCTAAAAATATTGGGAAAAACTGTACGAACCAATGTACCTTCAGAGTTCTACTGCCATCATTACCCTAACACTAGACTATCCATTTAGAATCTCAATCCAAACATTTTTTTTTCTAGGAGAAAGAGAGAGAGACAGCGTGAGCAGGGGAGGGTCAGAGAGAGAGGGAGTCACAGACTGAAACAGGCTCCAGGCTCTGAGCTGGCAGTCAGCACAGAGCCCGACGAGGGGCTCGAACCCAAAAAACGCGAGATCATGACCAAAGCAAAAGTCGGACGCTTAACCGACTAAGCCACCCAGGTGCCCCTGGAATTCACCAAGATTTTCAAATGGCTAGCTTCTTCTTAACATTCAGACGCTACCTAAATCTGTCAATTCTCAGAGTGGTATTTTCTGTCTATATGAGTATCTCCTCCTCTCTGTTATAGTCTACCCCATCTCCTTGGCTTTAAGTTTTACTACTACTAATGACTATAAATTGTATTATTTTTTTTCTAGCCAAATTGTACATTGTCAGTCTTTCCAACAACAATGTAAGTTCTCTGAAAGTAGGAACTTCACCTTTTTTGCTACTGTAGTCTAAGCCAAGAAGAGTGCACCACAGTCAATAAATATTTGCTAAATGACTATTATAAAACCAAAGATATTAAACCTTGACAAGTCCTTTATTTGGGACTCAGAAATACATATCTATGCCTCCTATATTTTTCATCTCCTTAAAAGTTTTTGACAACACAGCATATCTATAAAGTATATCTTTTGCATTTAAAGGAATACTATTGCAATTAAAATTTATATTGGTTTCATATATATCCTTTCTGAAGCTAGAAAAACATAAACAACAAAATGTTCTCATGCTAACAGAGATTTACATATGTTTCTTAATCCATTGTAAATTTTAGAATCTAAAACAAGAAGCACAGAAGAGCTTTTGTCTCTATCTGCATTAATCATGGAATAGTTTGGATTACAAAATAAAAGAGAGAAGGGACATTTTTTCCAGATTATCTAAATATTGAAAAAGTCTACCATGACAGACTGTGGAATCTCCCCATCTGAGATTTTTTAGAAAGTACCAGCCAATTCAAAGATCTGTTTCCACCCAGCAGTCAAATAAACCAATTTTAGTTCTTTGGTATTTCAGACTAAGTTGTCTGTGTCCCCTCAAAACTTCGTATACTGAAATCCTACTCCCCAAGATGATGATATTAGGAGATGGGGCCTTTGGGAAGTAATTAAAATTAGTTATCATGAGGGTAGAACCCTCATGAATGAGATTAGTGGCCTTCCAATGGTCATGAGAGAGCTTGCTAATAACTTTCTTCTCTACCACATGAGGGTACAAGAAGTTAGCAGTCTGAGGAGGACCTGGGTGGTTCAGTCGTTTAAGCTTCCAACTAAAACTCAGATCATAATCTCCTGGTTTGTGAGTTTGAGTCCCACATCAGGGTCCCTGCTGTTAGCACAGAGCCGGCGTCACTCCTATGTTCCTGGCTCTCTGCCCCTCCCCCGCTGGTTCTCTAAACAAACAAACTTTAAAAAAAAAAAGTTGGCCTACTTCAACTTGGAAGGAGGTCTTCACCAGAACCTGACACAAGGTTGGCACCCTGAGATCTTAGACTTCCAGCCTCCAGAACTATAAAATAAAAATGTCTTCTGTTTAGGGGCACCAGGGTGGCTCAGTTGGTTAAGTGTCCAACTCCTGATTTTGGCTCAGGTCATGTTCGCAAGGTTCAATATCAAGCCCCACACTGGGCTCTGCATTGACAGCGTGGAGCCTGACTGGGATTCTCTCTCTGCTCCTCCCCTGCTTGCTCACGTGCTTCAAAATAAATAAACATTTTAAAATGTACATATTCTTTAAAAAAATTTAAAAAACAAAGAAATTTCTCTTGTTTTATAAGGCATCTATCTTATGTTACTGTTATAACAGCCCAAATTGACTAAGACGTGGAGAGTTTAAGGGCACGATGCTTTAAATTCTTTATCCATAGTCCTACAGCAATGATTCTCAACTTTAGCTGTATAACTAAAATGAATAACAACAACAACAACAAAAAAGACTACTAATGTCCCCCAAGGGGACAAAGACAATTTAGTCCATAATGCCAAGGAAGTAAAATTGTTATTATTAAATGCTGGATGGAAACAGACCTTTGAATTCTGGTACTTTCTAAAAAATCTCAAGATGGGGAGATTCCATAGTCTATCATGGTAGACATTTTCAATACTTAGATAACCTGGAGAAAAGTATTCCTTCTCTCTTTATTTTGTAATCCAAACTATACCATAACTGATGCAGATAGAGACAAAAGCTCTTCTGTGTTTCTTGTTTTGGATCCTAAAATTCACAATGGATTAAGAAACATATGGAAATCTGTTAGCATTAGAACATATTGATGTTTGATATTTTTTCTAGCTTCAAAAAGGATACATACAAAACCAATATATATTTTCACTGCAATAGTACTCCTCTAAATGCAAGAGATACACTTTGCTGTGTTGTCAAAAACTTTTAAGGAGATGAAAATTATAGGAGGCATAGATATGTATGCCTGTGACTTAATCACTCTGGAGTATGATTTGAGCATAAATATTCTTTTAAGTACCCTAGGTGATATTAATGCAGGACCATGGTTAAACTACTGTTTAGTAGATAAGAATTAATGGCTACATCATAAAAATAATTTTATTATATGAAAATAAAAATAATTTCTCTTAATTGAGAGTCATTTAATCGTTCTGCCTGGCATTATCTTTTGTTTCTATTCAAAAATAGCCAAACATTTTATAAGTTACATAAAAGACATCAGAACCTTTCTTTCTCATGCTTTCTCTCAGGTATTGCACAAACTCTTCAAAATACCTACAATGCACTCAGCACTATGCTAGGTACTGATAAAGAAACTAGATTCCTGTACTCTTACAATCAGGCATCAATCTCTAAATTTCAGATATCCCTATCTCAACTACCACTATGATCATTCTCCTTTCCATCAAAGGACAGACTATATTAGGAGTACAACTCAATGCCAAATGTATACCTTTTGGGGACCAATGTTTGTTGGATGTCAAGGTCTGTTTTTACTCCAGGATTATTCACAAAATTTAGTCAATCCTAGTTAAAGAAAACAAATTTATTCTGTAAAAAAATATCCTGGAATACAAAAGGTATATAATTCTCAGTAAAGAATCATCTATTTAAATTGGTCCTAGGGGAAAAAGTTAAGATTCTTATCACATCATATATTTTAATTCAAAATAAATTCTAGCAAGACAATATATATGCCTATTAACTAATCTACAAAAGGAAGATTTTTCTAAGTATAAGAGAAATTAGTCACAAAAAACACATATATAAAAGTTTTGCAAAAAATATCTTTAACAAAAAATATAAATTAACAAACTCAAAAAAATTTTCTATCAGATTTGACTAAGATTCACATCAATACATAAAGATTATCTCAAAAACTAAAGCCACATTTCCATTAGCAAAATGGCTATAGGATATTTTGAAAACTTTTTTCCATTTGAAAAACTGGAAATAATCCAGATATCCAACAATATAAACACACCATAAGGGGCACCCAGGTGGCTCAGTAGGTTTATTGTCGTACTCTTTGATTTCAGCTCAGGTCATGATCGCAGGGTTGTCAGATCAAGCCCCATGTCGGATTCCATGCTGAGCACTGAGCCTGCTTGGGATTATCCCTCTCTCAATTCTCTCTCTCTCTCCGTCGCTCTCCCCCACTCATTCTTTCTCAGGGAAAAAAAAAAAAAAATGCGTGCGCGCGCGCGCACACACACACTCACTCACTCACTCACACAGTAAATTATACTCTCAGGCCAGAATATTAGGTAATCACTGAAAGGATTATTTTCAAAAAGAAAAAAAATTAAACAGGAAAAAAGTCAAGACATAAGATTTTCAAGTCTAGTAAAAATAATTCAGATGTGAACATACAGGTGAATACAAATAATAAAATATTTGGGTTTCTGTTTAATACTTCAAAAATCTTTTACAATGAATATGCACTAATGTAATTAAGAGAAAGGTTTCAAAGTCCATATCCCTTGATTTAGAAATCTACCAGAAGTTTTCTGAAATCCAGAAGAGAAAAATACTCACTGTAGTATTATTTATGATAACAAAAAAGCCATAAAAATAAATTTAACATATTTTCTAAATTGATACTTCCAGCACAAATTGAAAGGACACAGAAAAATATAAATAATGTGTGAGGGGGGAAAATCAAGATATATAATATTTTAAACAATATGATCCCAATTTGTCAAAAATGCATATCTGTATTTGCATAAAGAATGGACTAAAAGAGGGGCACCTGGGTGGCTCAGTCTGTTAAGGCATCAACTTCGGCTCAGGTCATGATTTCACGATTTGTGAGTTTGAGACCCACACTGGGCTTTGTACTGACAGCTCAGAGACTGGAGTCGGTTTCGGATTCTGTGTCTCCTTCTCCCTCTCTCTGCCCCTCCCTAACTCTCGCTGTCTCTCTCTCTCAAAAAATGAATAAATGTTAAAAAAAAACTCTTTTTAAATGGACTAAAAGCAAATATATCAGAATATAAGACTGTTCATTTATCTATCTTTGAACCATTCTATAATTTCTAAGCTGTCTATGAGCTTTCATTATAATTAGTGAAGTCTTCCATCCCATTCCTAAAGAGCTAACAATAGAATGTTTGCCATTAGTAATAACCTGAAACAATTTATTTTAAACTGCTTCAAAATGTATTCATTTTTCTAAACATAGTCATAGAGCAATTTTGGGAATTTTTAACTAAAAATGTTTAGGCCTTCTTAAAATGTACCATGAAATATGAAACATAAGCATATTAGATGCGCTCTACAAACATGGTACACTGGCAGTCATCTGTTGCGGGAGCATCTGCAACTGCAATGACACTGTATCTACTGAGTACATATTGCTTACATTTATTAAGTAAATGACATTACAACTAAATAGATGAGGGCTAGAAAGACTGTAAGATGTGGTACTGTGTTAGGAATGAAAGCTATTCCATTGCCAATTTGCCACAGCTTACTCAGTCTACTTCACATAATTAATTCCACAACCCCACAGTTTAAATACAATGACTACAGAGTTTACCGTCATAACAAGGTTACTGGTACCTAAGCTTCCCATCTCTTTTCAAACAATGGACAACAGACAAAAGGGGTATAACTAAAAAGAAACAAAGAAGGGAACTCTACTACCTTCTCATCTTTTTGTCATATCCAGCACTATTTGAGGAAAACAAAGAAATGCTGAAGTCCTACTTAGCTCAGGAGACAAATAATAAAGAAGAAAAGCTAGTATGTGTGAGACAAAAAACCTGGAGAGAAGAACTGAGAAAATAACTACTAGGGAGCTGTAAGCGAAACAACTATAAGAGCTCCTACAGGACTAGGATACATCCGTATCAGGGATTTCACTGAAAACATGAGATATTTGGTAGAGAATCCAGAAAGGCCACATACAAAAATAGGGCTACTCTAGAGTACAGTTTACTAGAAAGATGCCATAACAATGCTTCAAAATCTCAAAAGAATAAAGTTGAGAGAAAGACAATACAGTATGATTTCACTCATATGAAGAATTTGAGAAATAAAACTAACAAGAAAAAAGAGAGAGAGAAAGACAGAGAGAGAAAACAAGAAACAGACTCTTAACTATACAGAGAATGAACTGATGGTTACCAGAAGAGAGGTGGTTGGGAGGAAGGGTGAAATAGGTGATGTGGATTAAGAGTACACTTATCATAAGGAGCACCTTAGTCATGTACAGGATTACTAAATCACTATATCATATACCTAAAAATCATATCATGCTGTGTTTTAACTGTACTGAAATTAAAAACAAAAATTTAATGAAAATAAATGAAAAAAAATTTTAAAACCTTTTAAAAAGACAGACAGGGGTGGTAAACATAAAAAGAATAAAGTTGATGAGGAAGAGCACTGGGTGTTGTATGGAAACCAACATAGTAAACTATTTAAAAAAAAAAGGAATAAAGTTGATCCACAAGTAACCTAACTGCTAACTCAAAATAAATTCAATACTCTTTAAAGAAGGACAATAACATTCAGACATTCAACAATGTAGTATCAAATTGTCCAGAATCAAATAAAAAATACTCGAACTACAAAGAAGAAAAATAAGCCTCATAACTAGGGAAGAAACACATAAATAAATGACAGGTATGGTATTAGCAGATAAGGACTTATAACCTCTTTTATAAGTGATCAACAATTCAAAGAAAAATGTGAACATGAAATTTATAAAAATAAGGGATCAAATAGAATTTCCATAGCTGAAAAATACAGTGTTTATAATTAAATTTCAATGGATGACAATGCAGAAAAAAGGATCAGTGAACCTGAGATAAAGCAATAGAAATTATCCATACTCAAGCATGAAGAGAAATAAGGCTGAAAAAATACACAGAGGTAACGTTACCTTTAAGAGAATACAATATAGGGGCATCCGAGTGGCTTAGTCAGTTAAGCATCTGACTTTAGCTCCGGTCATGATTTCATGGTTCGTGAGTTCAAGCCCCACACTGGGCTCACTGATATCAATGCAGAGCCCACTTTAGATCCAGGTTCCCCATTCTTTCTGTCCCTGTCCCACTCATGCTCACTTTCTCAAAAATGAATAAACATTTATTAAAAAAAAAAAAGAGAGAGACAGAATACAGTATTGTAATTGCAATCCAAGGAAAAGAAAGTAGAAAAAATATTTGAATAATGTCAAGAAATTCTCAAAGTTTAAACAAATCTAATAACCTCAACAAATTTCAAGAAGGATAAATGCAAAGAAAACTGAACCAAGTCATGTCACAGTAAAACTACTGAAAATCAGGGGTGTCAGGGTGGTTCAGTCGATTAAGCACCAAACTTCAGCTCAGGTCATGATCTCAGTTCATGAGTTCAAGCCCCACATCAAATCCTCTGCTGTCAGCAAAAAGCCTTCTTTGGATCTTCTGTCCCTCTCTCTTTCTTCCCCTTCCTCTCTCTCAAAAATAAATAAACATTAAAAAAAAAAAAAAAACCACTGAAAATCAGTAATAAAGACAAAAAATTTTTAAACAGCCAGAGAAAACATTATGTATAAAGGAAGAAAGATAAGAGTGACTACTGACTTCTTATCAGAAATAATAGAAGCCAAAAGATCTACCTATCTTGGGATGGAATGTTGGAGGGAAAATAAAATTGGAGGCTCCCCCTAAAAAAAAAATGAAAAAACATACTCCAGTTGTGAGCCAAGAGCTTCCTGTCAGTGACCATGTTTTCGATACTCTTTCATGTACAAAAAAGAAAAAACAATGGAAGCCAGAAGACAAAAGAAAAATACTTTTAAAGTGTTAAAGAAAAAAAATCGTTCAATTAAGAATACTATATGCAGTGAAAATGTACTTCAAACATAGAGAAAATAGACATTTGCAGACAAAATCTAAAAGAAGCTGTTGCCAGCATACCTATACTATAAAAAAATGTTACAAGAGGGGCTCCTGGGTGGCTCAATTGGTTAAGCGTCCGACTTAGGCTCAGGTCATGACCTCATGGTTCATGGGTTCGAGCCCCGCGTCGGGCTGTGTGCTGACAGCTAGCTCAGAGCCTGGAGCCTGTTTTGGATTCTGTGTCTCCCTCTCTCTCTGACCCTTTCCTGCTCATGCTGTCTCTCTCTCTCCAAAATAAATGAAAACATTTAAAAATTTTTAAGAAAAAAAAAGTTACAGGAAATCATTCAGGTGAATGGAAATTATTCAAGTAGATACCTGATGAAAATGGATTTATACAAAGTAATAAAGAACCACAGAAATGACATAAAAATAGGTGTCTTCCTTAATTAAAAAAATAGTTTTAAGTAATAATAATCTATTCTGGAGATTCACAATGTATACAAAAATAAAATATATGACAGAAATCCCACAAGAGACATAAAAGGAGAAATAAACTGCTGTAAGGTTCCTAACATTGTATGTGAAGTGGTATACTATCATGATGGTAGCTATAATTAAAACATGTATATTACAAACACAATCACTCAATAAAATAATAAAAAGAGGTAATAAGGCAAGAGAGGTGATAAAATACTAAAAATAATCAGAAACATGAACAAAGGAAAAAAAGGAGCAAAACAACAAATGCGACAAACAAAACAATTAGCAAGATGGTAGTTTCAAACATAAAGTACTGATAATTACATTAAGTAAAAATCAACTAAATACACGAATTAAAAGGCAGAGATTGGCAATCTGGTTAAAAAGGCAAAAGCTAACTATATGCTGTCTATAAAAACATACTTCAAACATAAAAACAGAGAAAGGTTAAAAGCATGGAGAAAAATACACTATGGAAACATCAGCTGTGGAATACCTGAGTGGCTCAGTCAGTTAAGTATCTGACTCGATTTCAGATCCAGTCATGATCTCACGATTCATGGTATCAAGGCTTGCATCAGTCTCTGTGCTGCCAGGGCAAATCCTGCTTGGAATTCTCTCTCTCTCTGTCTCTCTCCCCCCTCTCCTCCCCCACCTCCACTCATGCATACGTGCTCTCTCTCAAAATAAATAAATATTTTAAAAAATCATTGTTTCAAAAGCTGGTAGAACTATTATTAGTATCAAACAAAGTAAATACAGATAAAACCAGGAATACTAACAAAGATAAAGAGGGACATTTAATTACATAAGAGGATCAATTTAGCAAAAAATTAATAATCCTAAATGTTTATATATCTCATAACAGAGCTCCAAAATAAAGCAAAAATTGATGGATCAGAAAGAAAAAATGAGTTACTCCATGATTATAAAGATTTCAAAACTCGCTTCTCAGTAATTGATAAAACAAATAGAATCTCAGTAAGATATCGATATAAGAGACTTGAACATCATTAACTAATATAATCTAATTGACATTTATGGAATATTCATCCAACAACTGCAGAAAACATACTCTTTTTAAGTATGTGTGGAACATTTACCAAATGGACCACATTTTGGACAATTAAACATTTTTAAATGTTTTTAAACATTTTTAAACATTTTATCATCCAGATGATGATGCAATACTTTTTTAAAAACAAAGTGGGGTCACCTGGGTAGCTCAGTTGCTTAAGCATCAGACTCTTGATTTTCAGCTCAGGTCATGATCTCCTGGTTCATGAGACGAAGCCTGATGATGTCAGGCTCTGCACTGACAATAAGAGCCTGCTTAGGATTCTTTCTCTCTCTGCTTCTCTGTCTCTCTCTCTCTCTTTCAAAGTAAGTAAATAAACTTTAAAAAAAAATGAGAGCAGACTAAAGTATATTCTCTGACCACACATAATTAAGTTGGAAACCTGTAGCATCCCAACATATGAGAATGAAATACACCATTTTTTAATAACTCATAGAATCTTTCTCAAAAAGAATTCCTCATCTGAACCACAAATGACCAAAAATAATTTGAGTGACTATTTTCTCAATTCTCTCAAGGATGATATATAATCAATACTATTCTACATGTACAGGAAAGACAGATGTCTTAAAAATCGGAGCTTAATTGTTTCATAAAACCCCAGATAAGAAAAGCAGAATGAGTCAGAGGAAATCACAAGGGAAATTAGTTAACATTTAGAACTAAATAATAATCAAAATATAACACATCAAAATTTGTAATATATACATATATATAACTAAAGCAGTGTATAAAAAACATTTATAGCTTTTAATATTCACAGTTGAAAAGAATAAAAGTTATAAAGAATGATTTAGGCTTCAACTTAAAGTGACCAGAGTAAGAAGAACACATTAAATATAAAGTATAAAGGAGGAAATGTAAGAGTAGAAATTAATGAAATAGAAAGTGAACAGAAAAACTGATGACATAAAATGAAAAACTTAGTTTATCAAAAATAAAATTGACAAATTTCATATTAGACTATCTAAGAAAAAAAAAGAGAGAAAATCTAAAATGCCAGAATCAGGATTGAAAGAGGGAACACTATTATAACTCCTACCATAATTTAAAAAGTACAAGACTATTATAATTCAACAACTTAGATTGAAACAGATTGCTTAAAGACTTACAAATTATCAAAACTTGTAGAAAGAAAAGCTAAATAGCCCTCTAGCGAAGAAAGTGAATTTTTAATTAACTATTTTCCCACAAAAAAATACTAGTTGTGGATGACTTTACTTGTCAATTCAATCACACACTCAACTATACACAAGCTTTTAGAAAACATTCACTTTAGAAAAGATACACTCCCAATCACTTTATGAGGCTAACATCTTTCTGATACAAAAAAATGGTCAAAGATTTTATATAAAAAGGAAACTAAACTATTGCCTTGAAAAGAACAATAATCCTCAACAATATAAAAGTAAATCAAACCTGGCTATATCCAAAAAGAGGCATCATGTACCATGACCAAAATGGAATTTATCCCAAGAATATAAAGCTGGCTTAAAATCCCAAAGTTAATTTATATGATTCACATAATAACAGAATAATGGAGGAAAATAATAAGATCACCTCAAAAGAACCTGACAATACCTTTTGATGATAAAAATTCTTAGCAAATTAATAATGGAAGTGGACACCTCAATCAGATATGGGAATCAAAACAAACAAAACAGAACAGTGCTAAGAAAATTTTTAAAAAATGTAAATTAATGGCCACAGTTCAGGCCAACATTTTGTCAGCTATCCAAAACACAAGAACCCACCAGTCTTCAGTCTCTGCTCTGGATGTTCTAAATTTTATCCCTGGATCAAACCAGACCATCAGAAAATTGAGTACTCAGACCACATATTTTTCTTTAACCAGATTGTATTTTATCATAATTACTAGATTACATTCTATAAAACAATATGAAGCTTATTTCTGGAACGCTGAAGACATCATTTACTATAACATGTAGTACCTCCCTTATGGGGGCCCAAACAAATTATTTCTGAGACCTAAACGGCACAAAATGTATGCCTGTGAAACTTACAGACAATGCAAACCTCAAAACGCATCAAGTTTCCAACGTGGCTTTGGCTGCTAGTTAATCTAAGTTTAGTAATCACATACTGTTTATGCACTGTTGTATCCTACTTTTATCTCTGGTCTTAATTTTGCCTTTTGTACTTTTAGAGTATATATTCAATTCTTCAAATTCTTCTTCCAGATGAAATATCTTATACATAAATACATGAGTAATTTTTAAAAATTTAAAGAATGCCAGCGTAGCCATATTAGAGAATTTCCATTTAATCAAGGACATAATAGAGACCATGTAACATTTTAAAGGTACAGTCTCATGAAACGTTTTAAGAGTAAGAAAGGGTCGGACTTGAAAGGGAGACTAAGCTGAGAAAAACCTAGGGAAGGAGGAGGACTTTGAAGAATGAATAGATAGTGAAGAGGGTAGCTGGTAGACAATGTGAGCAGTAACAATACTAGGATACGATGTAAAGGGAAGCAGTTCAGAATATGGTAAAGATAAAGATGGATGGTTAGAGAAAGTCAAATAATAGGTTAGGTGCAAAACTGACTTTGGATTTGATTTTTTAATGTGAAATAAAGCAGTAAAATGGGTTATAAAGCTTTTGAAATACATGGGACCATTATCTCAAACTTTCTGGTTGGAAATACCTTTAGAGGACTAGTTATAGACTTTAACGTCTAGAAGGGTTCATAGAGAAAATATATATACAACTTAACTTTAGAGATTAAGAAAATGAAGAATAAAAACTATTTATTTCAAAAAGCATACAAAGATTAAAAACCATAAAATATAACCTATATGAATGACTTTTTCTTCTTCCTCATTCCATGTACATACAGTATAAACCAAAGCAAAGCTAAGAGTTCAAAGAACTTCTCAAGGGAAAAAGATAGGTGGCTCCTCCACTATCCAAGAATACCTCAAATTAAAATGAAAAATAAGCATTTACTGTGTTCAATATATAATGCTAAGTCACTAAAGATACCAAGAAGAGTAAAACTATTCACAGAAAATCATGTACCACTGTAATACGACAATATAAAAGCCCATTAAACATAATCTAAAAATACTTAAAAACCAATGTCAACATAACCCAGCACTCTCACTTACTTTATAAGAGATAAATCTTTGTAATTCATATATTTATAAAATAATGATTCACCTGCCAAGATTTTTTTAAGTGAAATAAGTGGGGCTTAATCTTAATACTTTGGTTCTTTAAATAGATATAGTTTTATGAGAGGGCAACTTTCTTTCCTCTCCATTTATTTTATTTCACAGAGAAAACTAAAAACAGGAAAGAGAAACTGAGAAAGATATTTTGAGAAGGTAACAAATTATTACACAAACATGACACAATATTAAGAAGGAAAACTTTCCAATATGTGTGAACACTTAAACACCAGCATGTTTCTGGAAAATCTTAACCAGTATTTCCTTATGAAAATATATATCCTTATAAAATATAAGAATTTAGAAACTGTATTTCTTAAATTTGCTTCAACAGTTCACACAAATATATATTGGTCTTTGTTATGATGACAGGGCATAAATTAAAAATGCAGAACATGTGACAAGGACTGGGGAAGTGGCATAAGGACAAATTCAAGGATAGAACTAGCTAAGGATAAACACTAGCTAGATGAATGAGAAGGTCAACAAATGAGGATATCTGAGTGAAATGAGGGAGTCAGGCTGACCACAATAACCAAACACAAGGATCAGAATGTAGACAATTCATAAGAGAAAAAAGATATCAGACTCCTAAACTCAGAGAAAAAGGCTAAATGATAAAAGGCCCGAAACTAAACAAAAAATTAAGATAGCAAGAAAACCAACAAGCTGTTGAACACTGGTTCAACACTTTTCCTCATCTCAACAAACTTTCATCAGAATTTGTAAGTGGAGAGAAGAGTTACTAGCATTTGAGAAGTGGAAAAGACAAGAGATGTACATATGTTACTGAATTCCTCATTTCCTACGGGAACACATGATTTCAATGCCAATATCAAAATTAAACTGGCAAAAAAACATAGGGCATATATAAATATACATGTTTATATAAATTTAAAAAGGTACAAATTAGATTTTAAATAATACACAAAGGAATTTGAAACTAACAACTTAGTCTTTGGATAATCAACATATATCTGATGTGAATCTTATTTTTCATTTTCATAGACAATATAAAAAAGAGCTAGTTCCATAGAAAAAACTTCTCTTGACTGATGAAAATCAGCTGGCATCTATCACAGGACATAGAAAAGAGGCCAATAGCCTTTAAAATTAAAAATACTAAAATTTGACTACTTCATATATTTATATTACTTGCTAAAATGAGTATTCAAATTTATGAATTCCTTTAATCATTCAGTAGCATTATAACATAAGACAGTTGACAGAATTTACAAATCCATTTGTTTTTAATAATTGTCTATCAAAATCAAAAGTGTTACTATTTAATGTCATTTTATAAGTAGAACCATTTTCTACTTCTGTCTAGCTTCTCCTTTCACTCTCTTCTTCACTTAGGAGTCCTCAAACTGCTTTTTCATATCTTCTGAATGATTAACCTAGGACTTAAAATTTTAAGCAATTATTTAAATTTACATTTTTTCTAAGTCTTTTTAAAAATTTTTTTTCAACATTTATTTATTTTTGAGAGATGGAGAGAGACAGAGCATGAGGCTGGGAGAGGCAGAGAGAGAGGGAGATAAATCTGAAGCAGGCTCCAGGCTCTGAGCGGTCAGCACAGAGCCCAACATGAGGCTCAAACCCACTAACTGTGAGATTATGACCCGAGCTTAAATCAGATGCTTAACCAACTGAGCCACCCAGGTTCCTCAGTATTTTCCCACTTCTTAAACCAGCTATATTGTAGTTGAAGGATGGAGAAGTCCTAGAGAGAGTTTCAAAAACGATTAAAGAACTTGGGACTATGTGATGAATTACATTTGATAAAACGGTAAAAGAAAACATTTGAATCAAATAGACTTAAATCTAAATCTTACTTTTATGCTTTTACTGATTGTGAACTTGGGCAATATACTGTAAACCAGTCATTCAAGTGTGGTCCACAGCATCAATGGGGATCCCCAACTTTTCCAGAGAATCTGTGAGGTCAAAACTATTCTTATAATAACTAAGATGATATCTGCCTGTTTCACTGTGTTGACATTTGTACTGATGATAGAAAAGTAATGGTGGATAAAACTGATGGCTCCTCAACACAAATCAAGGCCATGGTACCAATCATCATATGCTTTTCTGCCATGCACTTTTAATTTTAAAAAGGGGGGCAGAGGAGAAAGCCTGTTTCCATTATGAAAGAGTAAAAAAGTACTAATTTTTAAATTTCCAATCTATGACTTTTTAGTATTCTGTGGGACAAAATGGAAACACTTCTGCTACATACTTAAGTGTGGTAGTTACCTCAAGACAAACACTTGTATAAATGTGACCTAAACCAGTAGCTTTTCTTCGTGGAATACCATTTCTACTGGAGACAGATACTCATTTGGCAGAGATCTTCTCAAAATGAATGAAGTGAGCATGTCATTTCAAGAAAAATAACTCATTTTCTTTGTCATCAGAAATAAATTCAAGCCTTCAAGCAAAAAATTAGAATTTTGGAAAACTTGTTATCAGTCACTGAATTGTGACAGCTTCCTAGTTTTTGACTTTTATTAGGTAAACGGTGATATGAACAAATGTGTTTTTTAATACTGCAGAACAAAATGTAGCAATATTTGATAGTCCATGTTAGAAATCATTTTCCAAATTACCAATATATGATGTTATAGACTCATGCATGAGTTCAAGATCCATTCAAATGAGCACTAAACCAGTGGATTTTAATCTAACAAAGTTGAAATAATTCCCTGATAATGTTTGTATGGTTGTAAGAGTGGTATCAAAGAATATCCATAATTACCTGAAAGGGTTATTAAAATATTCTTTCTTTTTTTACCCTCATATAAGTGTAAGATCAGATTTTTCTTCTTAGATTTCTTACAAATTAATATAGTACAACAGACTGAATATAAAAGCAGATGTGAACCTAGTTATCTTCTATCAAGACAGATTTCAAAAATAGTTGAAAAAATATAAAACAATGCCACTCTTCTCATAACTTTTTTTTCTTTTGGGAAAGTTATTTTTTATAAAAAAATGTTAACATGTAATGAGTTACATTAATTATTTTTTTTAATGAGTACATGTTTTTTAATTTTCTGAATTTTAATTTCCAAACTATTGATAAATGCAAAGCTCATAAACAAAAATCCTAATGAGTACCCAATAATTTTTAAGAATGTAAAAGAGCCCTAAGATCAAAAAATTTGAGAGCTATGAGGATAATCATCTCTGAATCTAAAGTTTCCTTGATCTGTCAAATGGGAGGATGATATTAACATAAAATAATATATGAGGGTTATCATCACTTTAAAAAATAGCTAACAGTTAAGAATTAACTGTGTGCTAAGTACTGCGCTGAATGTCTATAGGCATTATCTCATTTATTCCTTATAATCATTCTAGGAAATAGATACCTACCTCTTCAGAGAGTCATTTAGAAGACTATATAAAACAATGCTTGTGAAGTACTTGACACAGTCCCTCTGTATAATAAATTTTCAATAAATGGTAACTAATGTGCTCAATTACTACTGCTACCATAAAACTATGTGGGCATCCAATGCACAACGTATATCCATATTTAACCACTTAGTTGGTAGCATGAATCAATCCAAGACCAAATTATTAATGACCAATGTTGACCTAAACACTCATTAAACCAGAAGTTATCACACAGATATTAAATGTTTACAAACACCTCCTGAAAGGCCTCTGTCTGCAAATCTGCAAACTATACACTAAACCAAACACCAATGGTTAAGCAGAACTTTAATGCTAACCTTGTAGTGATCAATTCATTTCATATCAGAATGAGTTCTTTCGTCAAGTGTTGGAGCAAGGACCCCTAACAATGCAGAACCAGGAAAGTGTCAATGGTTTTGTATGTATACGCAGATAATACATGACACAGACTTTACCTAATTCATACACTACAGCATGCATTAACCACTGGACTATGATGGATTAACATGAGAGTAGTGGCATCTGGACAACCCTGCCCCTTATTCTCAGATAAGTAACAGATTAATTCACATACTTCTAGTTACACTGTTTTTGCAAGCTGTTTGGAGCCTTCATACTCTACTAAAACAATACATCTTCTTTATAGAGATTATAAACTAATATAAGTGTGTCTTTTAGCTATCCTCTAATATTTCTCCAAAGTTGGTGTATGAAAGCAATGTTACAACTTCTGCCTCTCCCTCCAAGACAAACTTAATTTTCAAATAAAAGTATTCAAAATGCAGAATACAGCAGGAACATAAATGTGTTCCTATGTAGAGTATATGCAAGCATATACATGTGTGTTGTATGTATACATACATATACACAATATTATGATTTAAATAGTAACAGAAAAGCCTTTACAGACAAAAATAGAAAACAGGATCCAGGAGACTTTCTAGAGAGCCCAACATTCATAAATATTCCTAACAATTATACAGATAAGCATAAAAAAGATAAGCTTAAGGTGCTTAAATAAAGTAAAATGTATTTAAATAAAGGAAAATATATGCTTACTAAAAATTTCAGAATACTGAAAACATGGGTTTCAAACTATTCAAACAAACAAATGAAGTAAAATATTAGTATTCAAATACTAGTATTGAATGCGTCCTGAATGCAAGAATACTTAATGGCAGACATTTTATCTTCTGAACTTTTAGCTTATGAAGCAAAATTAGCTGGACTAATCTCATTGAATTTCAAGTGCCTAGCACAGTGAAGGTACTAAATAAATACCGGAGTGAAATTTTAAGATTCAATCTGCCCAACATGTCTAATCGCTCCAAAACCTCTTAATAAATGGAAAATGTTACTTATATCAATTCAAATATTTAATTATTTAGCTAAATTTCTCTGTCTCTAGATCAACTTATACTTATGTCTTAAAATTAGGTTACTCTAACTCTTCCTTGTGAAAAATGTCACCATGGTTATACTTAGTATAAAACCTTAAAAATCTACAGAAGACTTGCTGACACAATACATAAATAATGTACATTTTATATATATTCTATAGAATAAAAAGATATATAGCAAGTACCTGGTTAGAGTCTACTTTATGGAGATTTTATATAAATACTAAAAATAATTTTCATAGTAAATAGAAAGTGGATTTCTCATTTGAACTAAAATACACTATTTACCATTAGTCCACCATGTTGACAAATCAAAAGGAAACAATAACTTCCCTGTGACCCTTTCAATCTTATTTAAAAAACAAAAACAAATGCAAGAAATATCAGGGTAAATATAAATGGTTCTATAATAAATCTACTTCCTATGTTTAAATCTGACCCTAAATTTAGTTCTACCCTAAAGGGTTCAGCCAAATCCTCAACCTATTGGATCTTCCTTTAAGGAAGAACAAAGTTGCAGCTCTTAGCTTACATATAACAACTTGTAAAATCAAGTACAGATTAAGCTAGAAACCATGGCTTTGGTTAACAAAGGAACAAGACAGGGTTGTTATACTTCACACTGTAAATATTCTTATTTTCATAAAATAGTTCTTTTTTAAAACAAAAATGTATCAAATGCTATACTCCAAAAAAAGCATTCTGAATTTAATTAAAATTAAAAGATACTCATCAAATTTTCTCATTTGTAAGATAATTCTTATAGACAACTACTAAAACTGGTTCAATTATAAATAATAAAACCAGAATATATAGTACATCAAGTTTCTGAACTGACCTCTCATATGATTCATCTTTTCATATAAAAAACTTATATATAAACATCTCAGAACATACACTGCATTCAGCCACACAAATTTGGAATATACAAAAAAAAGTTTAGAGGACTATTTCTTCTTACTGATCTTTCTTAAGTTCTAAGATCTATATTACATATAACCTATAGGAAAAGTATCAAAATTCTAATATTATAATCATGTCTCAGCAAAAATAACATAATTTTTTAAAAAGAGGGATATATATCTGGCCCCCCAGGCCCCTTCTATCACCAAATTTGGCTATTTTTCCAAGTTATTAAGGTGAGCTAGGAAATAATGATATTAAGTTGAAATCAATCTTTTCCAGATTAATTATAAGTTTTAGATACTTACAATATTTTACTTAAGATTTTGAAGATCACTTGAAACTTCAAGTTAAATACACATGAGTTTATATAATAAATACAACTCAAAAGGTAAATTATATAGCACTATGAGAATTAATCAGCACTATATTCACTGATACTGATTTTAGTTTTCTTTTTCCTAAGATTTAATAAGAGCATGTTTAAGAAAATTGTGATTCAAAGGACCAGGTTATACTTGAACACAGAGAAAAAAGAAGAGATCCAATGTTTAGAATAAATAAGGAGAAATCTACATAAAATTCCAGATGTTCAAAAAAGTCACAAAGATGAAAATTATGGTAACAAAGTTAAAAAAGCTCAATATTAAGTATAATAATAAAATATTCACTGTGGTATATAGATGAACTTCATTATTCATTATTGGACGTTTATACAAAGAGTTAATTCTTTTTAAAAAAGCAAAAATAATTTCCTGGAAAGCTTGTAGTGTAAAATGTTATCTATTGACTTGCAATATGAGGTACTTTAAAAAAAAAGGTACATTTAGTTTCAGAGAGTTAACAAATCTATTTTCTTAGGTCATTATGACTACTTATAATTTTGGAAAAGCATATTTTATTACTACCTGGTAATTTTTCACATTTAGTCTGCCAATTATTGACAAATAATTGCCGTTAAGTAAAATATTACATAAAGAGAAAACCACTCAGTATGGTTTAATGCAACAGGTATATAAGAAACAAACTGAGAGACATAACCTTAAACAATTTTAGTGTAAATAACAAAAAGTCAATTTTTAAGACAGCATTAGGAAAACATGTACATAAGGCACAAAACTACGCTCAAGTAGGTTTTTCTCAGAAAATAACTCAGTCTTCTAAAATCTGTTACATACTTTAAATGGCTAAAGAAAACATCAAATAGATTTATTGTAATCTGTATAGTTCTTTAAAATTTACACAAAAAATGTTTTAAAAACACATTAAAATATACCACTAGAACTTTATAATCTAATCAGACTTATTTAAACTGAACCCCTAAGTCATGTGACCACTCCTAATTACTAAAGTTCCCTGATAAAAGTACATACCACTATTTCTAAGTAGATAATTCGTTCCATCTCTAAGAAAACCCAACAGTATCAAAGTTTAAAAGAGAGAGAGATACAGAAAGAATGGAAATTAAACAGAGAATTCAAATCAGACAATAAGCTCTTAGGAGAGGGTGTAAAGAGTATGTTGGCAGGTGTCTGCAAGGAGCTAGATAATACAAAGGAATCAGTTTTCATTCTGCAGAACAGCCATGAGACTTGCTGCAATGTCAGCTCCAAGCACACACTGAGGGACTCCAGAAAATGCTCATTGATCATGCAGCACTTTATAATGCGCATAGGCTTTTTTCTCCTGCTAACCCCGCCTAGCTTCCCTTTGCAGCTTATTTTCCCAAACCCTCTCCTCCTAATACAATCTCTTCCTGAAGACAATAAAATATTAAATAAATTGTCTTAACAGTCTAAATATTAGGAATATCACTCACCATTATGAGCCTCTTTATCTTAATTAGCCAGTTTTTTTCTTAATGAGGGAGGAAAAAACTCTATATATCCATAGATTTAAAAATGGATTTTAAATATCTATATCTACAAATACAAATGTTTGATAGTTATACTATATCCAAGGCCAAAGCCCATTATACTTCCACTTTGACATGTATTTCCTTGAACTGATTTATACTTAAAAAGGTTCTTATAAAATGGATACAAGCAGAAATAAAAAGAAAATTAATTTAAAATCCTCATGATTCAAAATGCAGATTTTTATTGTGAGCTTTCAAGCATTAGTGCCTTAAATTTTGGGGTCTTTTATTTTTTAACTTAATAATTTATTTTATAATGTCAAAGTCATATGAAAAATCCAGAACCAGAATGTACCAGCTAAATTAAGCAATCAGATTGATATATATACTTAATTTTACCCTAGAAACCAAGATAACCAGCTGTTTTTAATAGTTAACAGCAAGCAGAGCTTTGGGCTTAAATATGTAAATGAATTCTAAGACATATGACACTAAACCTACTCAAAGCTGCTTTGCAGACCCCACCTTCTAATGAGTTAATCTAAAGGTCACCACCACCAGCCAACGTTTTTTTTTTTTTTTTTTACTAAGTCCGAGGCCCTTTCTCTCTTTTTTTTTTTTTATTAAGCATACATCTACAATTTACAAAACATTAAGTTTAAGCAAAATAATTCTAGACTTGTTCAGTAATCATGTGAACCAGACTGGCACATTTTCACAAGGAATAAGGTCTGACCATATCTTGCTTTTATGCTCTGTCTCTCTATGCTCTCTCCTCTAATCTATTCATCTGTAAAATAATTCCGGCAGATAAGATTTCTTTGTTCAGATTTCAACTTTCATTTCATTTACAAACCTAGCCCTACCTCAAGAATGTCTTCTAGAACATATGCTTCCATTTCAGCCGCTGTCTCCACCATGTTTTATCAAACTGCCATGTTTCTTACTGCACTATGATTAGATCATTGCCAGCAGGAACACTCCTCTGTGTCAGCAAGGGAACAGGAAATGGAATGTTCTATTACATGCCTAAAGCAGCTTAGCTGTTCACTAGCCAGGCATCTACCAAAAGAGCAGGGGGTGACTCACAGTGTATTTTTTAAAGATACAGAAGCTCTATTCCAAAACAAACTTCTGTCAAGTAATTTTAACAGACAAAATAAATAAAGTCTCTTATTTTACCATTCCAAATTTTAAAATCCTAAAATTTCAAAAAAAGAAATACTGCACATTTTTTAAAAAGCTATTTAAACACGTCTGGCTTCCTGGTTGAACAAAAGAGGTTGAAGTGGGTTACGTAGCAATTTATCCTTGGTAAAGCCTTGTAGTGAGATTAATGGCTGAATTAAATACGCAAAGAAAGAGACAAGGTAATACCAAATTAGGAATTTGCTACATCAGGCAAATGCATTACATAACATATACATTGTAGTTGGTGACTTATGGGTGTCAAAAATAACTCTTAATATAGATTTTGTAAATAAGTAAACTGGTATTCTATAAACTACTCTGTTTGGAAATACCTAAGAGAATGAGATTAACATTCAACGAATGTACAAGTTCTGAGGCAAAAAGACATAACATATCATGGTTATATTCATTTTCTAAGAACGTCTTTAACTTCATTTACTAACCAAAGAAATGGTCCTTTCCCCCCTTATCACAAATAGTATAAAAGATTAAAGTATTTCAGATAAATGAAATTCAAAAAACTGTATGAGAATCCTTAAACAAGCAAATAAAGTTGGTGACTGACAGCAGAGCCAAATTATATTATATTCATTACTGTTAACAGATCTTCTATTTAGTAAAATTTGTTACCTTGTCAGATTTCTTCCTTAAGTAATCTGGAATATGAAAAATGCAATTGGAAAGGAACAATGTTTTCTGCCCCGTGGCATTAATAAAATAACTGTGCACATGTAGGAGTGTCACACAAACTAACCTGGTGTGATTCCTTAATGTACTAATCAACCAATCTAATTATAAGTCTAAGGTGAACAGTCTTCTAGTCTAAATTTTCCTAAGTAAAGAAAATGAATTTTTAAAGGAAAGGAAAAAAATTAAAGGAGTTATTATTAACTTGGCCAAATCTAAGCTAAGAAAAGTCATGATATGAATGACATTGCCAGTAATGTCTCCTCAAAACGATGCCAGGTTTTAGTAGAAAGAGATTTTGTAGTTCTGTTGGGCCTCAGATTAACTAGTAAATAGCATAACATTCATTCAACATGGAATATCTCTATATATCAAAAACTGTTCCAGATATTGTCAATAAGGCGTAAAATTTCTAAACAGGTTTATATTAATATTAAATGAGAAAAATTACTACTTAATATCGGATATTTAGGGGGTATCCTTAATATGTCAAGAAATATAAAAGATTTTTTTTCCTAATAAACATGTTATTTAAACCTCACAATGACCCTACTCATAAAAATTTTAAAAAATACATTATGCTTACTATATGCCATATGCCATTTCAAGTCCTTTGTATGTATTAACTCATTTAATTCTCACAATAATCCTAAGAGAAAGGGAGGAACTATTATCTCCATTCTACATATATAGAAACTAAGGCACAGAGGGGTTGAGAAATTTGCCCAGTTTATTCCCAACTAAGCTAATTAAGTTGAGGAACTAAGATTTAAACCCAGGCAGTTGGCTCTAGTTGGCTCTTCTATCTACTGTACTTCCTTCAGGTGATATTATCTTTATTTTACAAATAAGGAAATCAAGTCTCAGATAGTGTGCACAGTTATATAGCAGAGCTGGAATTCAAACCTAGAAGGGTCTGACTCCGAAGGCTTGTGTGGAATTAATGGGAAACAAACGATATTAAAAATGCTTTCCCTCAAGCCATATATAGTGCTTACATCTAAGTATGGGTATGCCTGGCATTTGGAGGCTTCTCAAACAAAATAATTTTCATTGTTAAGACCTAGCTTAGGAGACACTATCTAGCAAATTGGCTTTTACAATTTCCTTTCTTCCAGGTCAATTCTTTCTATGCATCAAATAAATTGCTTCACCCTTGGATTAAGAGAAGTCAACAACAAGGTTTCTCTTTTTCAAACCTTCCCCCAACATAAGCAAGCAAAGATAGGTTTAAGTTCAAAGAACTCTTATGACAGGGCACTTTTTCCCCCCATAAACCAAAAATAGGCTTTCCAACTTTATTTGACAAGCAATCACCCTCTACGCCTCAAATCAATCAAACCATTTACTATCTGTTCTAGGATTAAAGGGTGTTTCTCTTATCTTTTTAGATAGTTACTGTTAAATTTTTACCAATAAAATATGTGATTACAGCTTTCCTACAGAGTTATGGATGCTTACAAACCATTTATCATCTCTCCCCACCCCCCAGATCAGAAGCTTGATCAAAGAATGCAACATTTTGTCGCCAATATATGCTCAGGGCCAGCACAGTCTCTGGCATAAAGTAGGCACTTAAGCATTTGTTGATTAAGCAACAAATGCATGAATAAAGGAATTGTTGGATACTCAGTAATGCATCATAATCTCTTTTAAATTACTGCTACCATTAGAAATAACTTCTGATGACAAGAACACTATTATTTAGGTCACTATTTAGGTCATTATTTAGGTCACTAAAATAAGATATTAGAAATATTTGATACTATAAGCAGAATATATATTTCAGAATTTCTGTAATTTTTTATAATATAAGCAAAATAATTATTTACTGTGAATTTTATTTTCTGGTCCTTTTTGTTAATACAATAACCTATGCTACAGCATTAAATACTCTGGGCAAAGGGTATGAAAGAGATTCATATGTATCAGCCTTAAAATCCTACATCCTAAAGTGAGCCACCTTCCTTCTAGTTCAACCTCATCTCTTGGCAAAAAAAAATCTGTTTTGCCATTTGTCTAAAACTGATTTCAGCGCCACAAGGTCTTTTATTTCTTGCCAGCAGCCAAAGCATTAAAGTGCAAATAGTAGTTAACATACGAACAGTTATGCAAATTCAAACCAACATATGTAAATAACAAATTATAAAAGAAAATACTTAGTAAAGTAAGATTCAAATGTCCAAAGTAAAGACAAAAGCCTCTCACAAAAAAGGGGCAGAAGGATAGAAGAAGCTTAATAAAGGCCAAGATTGGATAAAGGAAATCTAAAATGTATTAGGACCAGCACTGGTTTCTTTAAATAAGGAACAAGAAAACCAAACAACCACAACACAAACACACAGAAATGTGCTGATGACAAGCAAGCAACATTATTTTGTATGATTTAACATTTTGTTTATTCCCCCATATAAAACTGTTTTTAGGGGCGCCTGGGTGGCTTAGTCGCTTAAGCATCCGACTTTCGCTTAGGTCATGATCTCGCGGTTCGTGGGTTCGAGCCCCGTGTCGGGCTCTGTGCTGACTGCTAGCTCAGAGCCTGGAGCATGTTTCAGTCTGTGACTCCCTCTCTCTCTGACCCTCCCCTGCTCACGCTGTCCCTCTCTCTCTCTCCTAGAACTAAAAAAAAACAAAAAACAAAAAACTGTTTTTAATCAAAAATTCCATGTTAAGGGAGTTTTATTCCCATAAAAAAATTTTTTGTTTCTTTTCAAACTCCACATTTTCGAGCAAAACAAGGACAGATCATTGATGGCAGGACAAATGGAACAATTTCGTTGTCCTACATAAAAGCAAACTGCTAGAAAAATAAAATCTAAACCAACTTTACCTCTTAAAATGTATCAAATGTAGTCATTACTTTATAATACCTTTATTTTTTTCTTTTCTACCTGTAAGTTATATTTTTAAGCTGAAATTTGAGACTCAAGTGTGAAACAGCCCAGATGAAGCATAAATGAGATATATATATTCAAGAGTCATATACAACTTAAAAGACTAATAAAATCTGGTAAAATTTCTTAAAGCCCAAACACTCTTACAACAACACTATCTCCATTATTTTACATGATATTTCTCCTAAACCAATCATGCCATAATATAACTGAGGATTCTAGATGTCCACCTACTAGTAGCACAGTAGTATTCTTTTCTTTACCACCATAATTTACTTTTTTATTAACTATGGATTTTTTTTAATTTTTTAATGTTTATTTATTTTTGAGAGAGAGACAGAGACAAAGTGCGAGCAGGGGAGGGACAGAGAGAGAGGGAGACACAGAATCTGAAGCAGGCTCCAGGCTCTGAGCAGTCATGCACAGTGCCTGATGCAGGGCTCAAAATCACAAAACTGTGAGATCACGACCTGAGCCATAGTCAGACGCTTAACCGACTGAGCCACCCAGGTGCCCCAACTCTGGTTTTTATCTATAAAGTAATACATGTTCATGGAAAGCATTCACATATAAAAGAACACAGAAAGAAAAGTTAACCTACCTCTTAGTAACTCCTACAAGGCCCAATTTCCTAGTGTATTCCTCCAAAATAGCCTACATACATGATGTATATTATATCTTAGTGTAAGATTAGCTTTTATACAAATGGAAGCATATTATGCATGCTTTTCTGCATCCCAATTTTTGTAGTTTAATACTCTGATAATTGTTTCAGGTTAGCACCTGCAGGTCTATCCATTCTGATAGTTGCTAAAATTTTCACTGAAAAACTGTAATTTATTTAACCCATCCCTATTGAGGGGTATTTCTATTGTCTCTAATGTTTCATAACGCTACAATGAGCACGCCCAATAAAAGGGCATACATACTACACATGCCTAAATATAACTGTATGGTGCGTTTCTTGATATATGTATTAAAATTTTTATGTTACCATACTCTAAAGAAGCTGAACTAATTTATATTTGACAGTGAATGAGACCTACTGCTACCCTAGAAATATTAAGTATTAATGATACAAATCTATTTTGAAACTCAGATCAAAATTCAGCTTCAGTTTTAAAACATATCAAGATTTATCCTTAGTTCATCATTTCCACTTTTCAAGGAATAGCAAATGAAGTTACACTTCCTCTCATTTAATTTCTACTCTTTACCAAAATAAATCACATAAATTCATTTCCTGACAGATGAGGAACTTCAATTGCTATTTACCAAAAAAAAAAAAAAAAAAAAAAAAAAAAAAAAAAAAAAAAAAAAAAAAAAAAAAAAAAAAAAAAAAAAAAAAAAAAAAAAAAAAAAAANAAAAAAAAAAAAAAAAAAAAAAAAAAAAAAAAAAAAAAAAAAAAAAAAAAAAAAAAAAAAAAAAAAAAAAAAAAAAAAAAAAAAAAAAAAAGATGCAGATGGGAGAAGAGAAAAAAATGGGGAATTAAAAAATCTTTTTAAAAGTTAAAAACATTTTTTTTACATCTACTTCTGCTAAATTACAAATTCTATCCAGGTTTAATTGGTTTTTTAAGGACTACATTGAAGTTTCTGCCAGAATTTAGTATTAAATGATGCAGAATTCTTTCGGCATATTTTTACTAAAGTAAATTAATTAAATACTGGTGGATACATTTGTTTCCCTTCCACATTTATTTCAAATTGTTCATTTTTAAAACATAAAATTCTATGGGCTGCCTGGGTGGCTCAGTTGGTTAAGCATCTGACTTTGGCTTGAGTAATGATCTCCTAGTTCATGAGTTCAAACCCTGAGTCAGGCTCTGTGATGACAGCTCAGAGTCTGGAGCATGCTTCAGATTCTCTCTTCCTCTTTCTCTGCCCCTCCCCTACTAGCACTCTGTCTCTGTCTCTTTGTCTCTCTCTCTCTCAAAAATAAACATTAAAAAAGAAGCACAAAATTCTAAAGCAATCCTTCCATCATTAATAAAAAAATATCAAACACAATTAAGATGACAGAGCCACACAGAAGCAATTTTTATCAATATAAGGAGCACTAAACAGTTTATCTCAGTTTCCTGTCATACATTCCAGGTCTAATTTTGATGAAAATATTTAAAAATAAGAATGATTATACCTTCACTACAACCTCCATACTAAATATTAACAGTTAAACATGCTTGTGCATATGTGCAAGAATACCTAAGAGGTTTAGGTAATGAAGAATTAGGTAAGGATATTTAAAATTGTAACTTCATAAATAAAATAATGCAAATGCCATCCAGGAGTATATTCTAAATTGAGGAAAGGTATGAACTATTTCTTAATAACCTATTTTATTGCTTAAACTTTTCACAAGACTAATACTATAAACAGACCTAGCAATACCATTTTCATCACGTATTAATACAAATATGCTTGTGCTTACCAGGTGACAGGGCTTATACTGCATAATGGATATAGAATGACAAAGTCAGTCCACCTCCAAGAGTCCGTAATCTAGGAAAACTCGAACCTCATTCTCCACAAAGTTTAACATCAAAATCTTCAATCATTTTTTTTTCTCTCCTCTGATTTACGGTCCTTTCCATTTTTGTTTCACCCAACAAATAAAACCCAGAACTTTTCTTCAAAACAGGGAGAAAAAAACTAATATATTTAAATAAAATATTTCATCCAGATGTGTCCTATGTACAGAATGGAATACAAGCAGAGTCTTGTCCAAATATAAGTAACATAGTAAGCAAAGTAAGAAACAAAGCAGCTTGTCCCTGTTTTCACATCTCCAGTAACAGTGTGCCTGTTGGACACTTGCATTTGTTGTCTCTACCCAGGATGGGTCACACCATGAATTCATTCTTTTTCCAGTATTTCACAATAGGCTCTATGTATATAAAATTGAAAAAATATTTATTGTTTTTAGGTCATAATCACCCCCCCATATTTGTCTGTACTGTACATTTTCAAATAAAAATTTTAAAGTACATATATAAAAGGAATTACTTATTTCAATGGTTTTTTGTTTGTTTTAAACTGGTTAAATCTTCTGACAGTACAGCACTCTCAATCTGGGCAGCAAAACATCAGCCATCTTCTGCTCTAAAGCAACAAGTAGCTACCATCAAAAAAAAAAAAAAAAAAAAATACAAACACATCCACAGCCCCAAACCCCCCAACACATAGATATCCCACATAGGCAGAGTAGTAGAAAAATAGGGCTGAGGATAAAAACACAAATTAAAAGACTTAAGTCCAAAACCAACTTTTTAGAGTCACCGATTTTCATCACCTTTCTGACGGAAAACTGTCTTACTCTATGAGACTGAAGAAACAGCTCCAGGTAACAGGCTTAAGATAGTATCAAAGGCATGGAAAATAATTAGGGTGTAAAAACTATCCACGTAACCTTGGAATTCCAATACTGTCACTGGCTCTCCTCCTTTGGTTCCTGGATGGTTTGAGGTCACTGGCAACAAGCTCCAATCAGTCTGGTTGGCATCTCATGATGCCTGTTACCACTCTATTTCTAGCTTAATATATTCATAACAAATCTTGAATAGTTTGTTGGCAAGCAATTACTGAAAATATCATAAGACTAACTACCTTTTCAGATTCATAACTCCATCTCCTGGGAAATGTATTAAATTGTCCCCACCCACCAAAGGCTAGGCCAAAAATTACAAAATAGGGCACCAATCCCGATTCCACTAACCTAATACTGACCATAGATAAAGAATCTTTAAGGATCTTCACATAAAGAAAATCTCAGAACATAATTGACTTTCCAAAGTTCCCAAGGTGGATATACAGACAGGATTCCAACACAACCCTGGGAACCCTATGGAAATATTGATTTGATTCTATGTAACTATAAACTATTTAAAATCCAGTTTTACTACCGAATCTCCAACAAAAAACTAACAGTATAAGAAAACAGAAGTCATTATTTAACAACCTTCATGTGTGTGATAGATATCTCACTAGGATGCTTTATGAAATCAAGTTTAACCCACATTTATATCTTTTGACTCATCCATCACCAATTTCTTACCAGAGTCAAATATTTTTAGAAAGCCTATCAACTCCCATCCTCTTCAGGAACATATATGCCAATGTCTCCCAGGGAAGACAGTTGATATTTTTTAATGGGTAGACACTGAATAGCTGATTGCTTTCAAAATATCTAAAAGCATAACTGAACTGCCAAACATAATTTTATACTTAGTATGCTTTGTATGTTTAAGGAAACCACTTCCCTCTTACACAAATTCCACAATTTCCAGTAAAACATTTATTTTTTAAAGTATTTCTCATAATTATTTTAAGGGTATACATTTGTATAACTTGATCTTTTTTAGCATTCCAACTTACTTAGAATATGTACAATTTAATAGAGTGCACCTAGGTCTTGGGGTCTTATGGACTTTCAATACTTAAAGGCACAGAATACCACAAATTTTCATATTTTTTAAAATCAAAACATACAAGTAGAAATCTGCTTCCCAAAAGATCAACCTTCTGATGCAAGACTCCTAAAACTAAGCTTTAAAAAAAAAAATTTTTTTTTTTTGCTGGGGTTCCTGGGTGGCTCAGTTAGTTATGAGTCCAACTCTTTGATTGCAGCTAAGGTCGTGATCTCACAGTTCATGAGATCAAGCCCTGCGTCAGGCTCTGTTCTGATTCTCTCTCCCACTCTCTCTCTCTGCCTCTCCTCCACTCTCTCTCTTTCAAAATAAATAAATAAATATCAAAAATTTTGAGGGGGCACCTGGGTAACTCAGTCAGTTAAGCGTCCAACTTCGGCTCAGGTCATGATCTTACAGTTCATGGGTTTGAGTCCCCCATCGGGCTCTGTGCTGACAGCTCAGAGCCTGGAGCCTGCTTCAGATTCTGTGTCCCCCTCTCTCTCTAACCCTCCCCTGCTCATGCTGTCTCTCTCTCTCAGAAATAAATAAAAACATTTTTAAAAATTAAAAAAAAATTTACCTATATACAGCATAAACAGGACGCTAGCCCATCTTTTTTTCTTTAATTTTTGTTTAATGTTTTTTATTTATTTCTGTGAGAGAGAGAGAGAGAGAGAGAGAGAGAGAATGAGCAGGGAAGGGTCAGAGAGAGAGGGAGAAACAGAATCTGAAACAGGCTCCAGGCTCTGAGCTTGCAGTCAACACAGAGCCCGATGAGGGGCTTGAATCCTCGAGCTGCAAGATCATGACCTGAGCCGAAGTCGGACACCCAACCGAAGTCGGACACCCAACCGACTGAGCCACCCAGGCGCCCCAAGATGCTAACCCATCTTACAATGAAGTGGCATCAAAATAAAATTAATTCTAAAATAAATAAAATTAATCCTTTCATTCAACAAATATCATCTAGCTAGGGATATATCAGTGCCATCTCTAGAAGGATAAAAAAGGCCATTTCTATTGCCATCTTCCTATTTCCAGTTCTTCCAGAAGACACACCCTGTGTCTAGTAGCTGTGGCTCTCCTTGATCGCCAGATTTCCTCCTTATAGACAAACTATGCATCTAATCCTGGTCTTTAGTACATCAAAGAAAATGTCATCTTATTAAGTCACTGGTGGGGAAAAAGGGCTCCAAATTTTCCCATATATCCAAAGTTTTAACAATAAATATTTGTTTAAAAAAAGAATCATGGAAAGGATTCAGGAATTGACATATAAAATCAAGAGTATATGCTGGTCAAGAAATAATTATGCATTCTACATATAAATAGCCACATTGGTATTCTATACAACTTTCTGACTTCCTGGAATTAATCCCCATGTGTCTTCCATTTCTACCTTAGTTTCTAAAAACCATGTAACCCTAGAATGTCACTTAACAAAAGCATTATTATCTAACTAAGTAGATGAAACTTCTGCAATCTTTTTAATGTTATAAATGTTTTATATGCAAGTGAGATTTTTTTTAATTCAAAGGCTACAAAGGCACAAAATGAACAACAGGTCTTTTTCATACCTGTCTGCATCAATGTGGGAATACACTGTTACACTTTTAATAGACCTCTAATGTGGTAACCAGCTTAACATTAATACTATTTTACTTCTGTTTCCCAATTCACCATTTTTATATGTTACCTATTGACTGTCCATTGAAGAAATAAGCACTGACCCTTTCTCTTTTGCCCTCAATTTCCTAATTGTATGTTATTCTGTTTTACATTATAAAGTTTTATAATGTACTCTACTCCAAAACCATAACTAAACCTATTTTACATATCTTCTAAGTTGATTCTAAAAACTAAAAATCAATTAAGTACATTTATAATGTGCCTAGGTAAATACTAATTACTGAGGGAAATACAATTTTATATCATTTAGACATTACCAGTTGAAAGAGAATTGAACATGTATCCCAGACAGAAGACGGTCTTGAATTTTCCTTTAGGTTCTGTCAGTTCTTTTTGAAGGCCCAAAATTGCCACTGTAACTACCAAGTTTCCTCCCACCCACACTGCCCTACTACCATATCCTCTCTCTTGGACTATATTTTTCATTGTACTATAGTATCTCAAATATTTTGATATAAGGTGCAAAGTTTTTCCAAGTATATAAAATGTACTTGTCCTCCTATGATAAATAGTGTGGTTGAGTATAGAAAATTTAGGTCCAAATCTCTTATCCCCCAAATGTGAAGATACTGTTCCACCGTCTTCATGTATTCATCAAGGCTGCTAGGAACTCAGTCATTTCATTTTCCATTTTTTATTCCCTCTCTCTGGCAGTAATTGGGGATTTTCTTTTTGTCCTTGAGTTCTGAAATTTTACCAGATGTGTCTAGATGTATGTAGCTCTTTTTCCATTCATCCTGCTTGGGCTCTTTCAATCTGAAATTCATTATGTTTCTCCAGCTCATGACATTTTCTTCAATTATTTCTTTCATTATTTTTCTCCTTCCCACTGTTTCTGTTCTCTGCTTCTAGAACTCATATTTTCAAATTTATGGATATGAAAAGTTTGTGATGTATTTTCCATTCTCTTTATTTTTCTTTTCTTTTTTTTTTTTTTTTGCTTCATATATGCAGAGATTTGCTCTTTAGTCCAAATCACCAACTCAGTCTCGATTCATGCTAAATTGTTATTTAGCCAATCCATTAAAATTTTTCTTTTATAATTTTCAAATTCTCTTCTGGTTCTCTGCCCCTTTTTCAGTGAAATTATGATTAATGATTGGAACATGTTCTTAATATCTTAAATGAAATACCAATTACAGTTTTTCTTTGAAGTTTTCTTCAAATTATATCAGACATCAGTTGTTCTTTTATTCATCTTAATCCTCTTCCATCATGATTCTCCTCAATTGTCTGTTTATCCCTGTCTGTTTATACTGGCAAATGAAAAGATTACTTTAGAGGCTATGGGAAGCCAAAGTGCGCTTTCTTTGAGGTTGTTCACGTTTGTTTACCCAAGTGGCTTCTCTCTTAAAAGGGAGAGTAGTTAAGTACGATTTAAGCAAGTGAGAGCATATAAACAAGGCATCCAGGAAAGGTAGGTACCTGCATCAGAAGTCAAGCTCACTGGTAATCATCAAAACTGTTTTCCTCTGAAGTAGCATGCTTTAGTGGCTCTGCTTCTCTCTCAGGTTCCAACACCTCAGTAGTTGCCCTACTGAATTGTTGGTCTACTTTCCTAAGAGCACAGTTCTTAGACTTCAGGCCTGAAGGCAGGCATCACTGCCACCAGAGCTGTTTAGGCTGAAGAAAGGGCAGGAAGGAGGCCCAACTAAACAGCATTTTGGAAAATAATTCTTTTAAAAATTCTTGATTATTACCCAATTACCCACTACTGCTCTTTGTATTTGTTGACTCCAAGCTTGGAGCCTTTCCGAGGTTCCCCTAGGAAAACCTGAGCTTACCTCTGGTATCTTGGGTTCCGTTCCTTCTGAGATTTTGCTGTCAATCCGATCCGGTGAACTTTCTATCTTCTTCAAAATTTCTGGTCCTCTGATGGTACCTGTAGTGGACTGTGAACTGTAATTTTACTGCTCAACATGCTTTCTCCCCACCCCCTTTTTCTAGCAACATAATCCCTCTTGTCTGTGGGGAAAATATTCCATGTGATTTAGGAGGTGATTCTTCCCAACCACAACAGGGGTGGCCACATGACTCAGGTCTGGCTAGAATATCCCACCCCCTTTCCTTTGGCAGCCATCATTGCCTGGCTGAAAACAAAGCTAAACAGAAGAAAAGAGAGACTAAAAATGTTGGGAGAAATAGTACTGATGATATCATTCAAATCTAGATTTATCCACACCTAGGTTGGATTTTCTCCCTTCCTTCCCTGCACACATGCTAGCATACATTGAAGTCAAAGAGCTAATGAGGTCCTTTTGCTCCTCTTTAAGGTAGCTTAACAAATACAATAACATTTGTTCCTGCTTTTCAGAGCTGTGGTTTAATTCAACCTTTAAAATAATATCAGCGGGACACAGGGAAAAAAGGAAGTTAAAGAAATGTGCTCAAAGCACCATATTTAAAAGAAAAGTTAGAACAATAATTATAAAATAAGCCTGAAGAAATAAAATTAATGCTTTATAGTTTGCTGTTAAACACATAATGAAGAAATAGAGCTGTAAACTTTATTAAGTACATATTGTTCCATAAGACATCCTTTATACCACTAGGAATAAAAAAGCAGACATAAAAACCAATTATCTCTCAAGTCAAGATTTCCAATGGTTTCAAATCTTGACTCCAATCAGAGTCAAGATTCCAATGGTTTCAAAAAGAAAGAGAACAAAGTAAGAAAGGTGATAGTAATTTACAAGTTGTAATCTATTATTGTCCAAAAATCCACTCTGAATGGTTACATAGTCGTGACCCCTGAAAGAAAAATTCTATAGCTATTGGTGTGATTATTGGGGAATAGATAAGGAAAAGTATTGTTTACTTTTTAATTTTAGAGGTGATAAATAGTACAGAAGGTCACGGAACTCAATGGATAAAAGACAAAATCCAGTACTCTTCACTTAAGGGTCAGAATTCATGGTTCATAGGCTTATGCCTTAAGAACCCCTCCTGAAACAATATACAAAATGCTGTATGTATGTGTTTAAGTACATTTTGGGGAATAGGTCCACAGTTTTCATCAGAATCTAGTAACTAAAATTCATGACCTAAAAAGGTAAAGAAAACTCCTACTGACCAAAAAAGAACAATGACAACTTCATTCAGGATTTTAATTAAATCCAGAAAAGTTCTAATAAATAGCTCCAAATGTGAAACAGTGGTATACTATATACACAATTTCCATTCTTTAGAAAAACTTAGGAAAAAAAAAAATCATTAGCCCTAATATGAATGAAAAAAAATGAGGTTAAGCAGTAACTTTCCAAAAGTCACATAGTATTAAGGCAGGGTTCAAAAACAAACTTCCCAACTTGATTTCAAACTCTTTCCATAAGGGCTTTTTGCCAGGAGAAATATTAATGAAAAAGAAATACAAAGGCAATGAATGGATTATTTCATAATGGAATGTAATTTTATGTCAGGCACAGAAACTGTCAAGGACTCACATGCCTAGAGCATAAGGAAATTAGGATCTGACCCTTATTCCTAATTGCCCTTTGATTTAGATATTAAGGAAAACTTGTGCTTCTGGTAGTGAAATCAGGAAGACCTTACTATTTAATTAAGATGTATGATTCTTAACATTCAAGGCTGCCTAAGCCAACGAATGGGTTCTCTAGCCAAGTAAAGCGGCTCTTCTGGGCTCCATGGGATACACAACAAAGCTGCTCGTGCACAGAGGACAAAAAGTCGAGACGGCACGCCCTTGTTTTTTTATATTTTGGCATAAATGACAAGAGGATCTGCTGATAAGGGTAAAGTAAATAAGAAACTTCCACATATGAAAAGAACTCCCAAATAACTAAGGCACATTCACAACTTAAAACATTCCAGTTTGGATCTGGCCAAGCGAACTCAGGTACTAGAGTTTGGGCTGGAGCAGAAAATTGGGTCAAATGAGGGAGAAGATGCTGGACAGAGAGGTAATGGTTACATGGGGTTGGAATAAGAAAAGGAATTAATAAAATGTACAAATGTAAAAACAATCCACTAAGCAAGTTAGAGACGTGGTTTGAAGGTTCCAAGTTTAGAAAACAGTGCAGTCAAATCTTTGCTTTGATACTTTGCCATTTTATCTAGAATCACAGAATCATCTGCTAAGCCTATAGCAGAGAAGTCATGGAAATATGGTTTTCTTCCCCATTCCCAGAAAATGAGATACAAGAGTACGAAAAAGACGTTGAATTCTGCATTACTCTTATCACTCCCTCTTTATTAACAACAGTAAGATAAAGCACTACTTTTTTTTTTAATTCTGGGAGAACTTAAGGACATATTCTATTTAAATACTAAAGATCTAATAAATCCAGGATATAATCCTAAAAGGGCACCTAACCCATGCAACTATCATTTGTAGAATCTTCATTACAGAATCTCATTCCCTATGCTAACATTGGCTCCATCTAAAATAAGTTAACCCACATGCACAATTAACCCTGAAGAGTTTTACTGGCAATCTATGAACTCAATAAAATGAACAGAGTTAGGAAGGTAAATGAAAGAGTGAGATTTTTCTAAATTACAGATTTTAAACTGTATTTTTTTTTTTAAATAGCCAAACACCTTACTGGTGAGTAACTATTTTCACAAAGCTCTTCATTCTTCCTAATCCTTTACTTTTAACAACTAATATTTATGGAGACCCTTAATAGTTTACAAATGTTTTCACATACATAATCTCATCGGACCCCCACCAAAAGAAGGTATTACTGTGTCCCTTGAGGCTCTGAGAGGTTCCATTTGCATACCATACTTACTTGACAACATGAAATAAGAGATGTAGTAGGGTCTAAAACAGCCTTCATCTCACTTTACATTCTGAGAACTTACTATAAAAGACATCAACTACAAGGTGTGTATTTTGATTTGATGTTCCAGAAAATTAGAGTAGTATACTATTCACTCATAATATATGAAAATCCATCCCAAAATCAATCATGTGATTTTTCCCAAAAAGGGGTTAGGTAAACAAGATGTAACAGAACACAGCAACAGTAACTAGCTACACTTTGACAAAGTCTTTTGGGGGTGGAAAAGAGAGGTGGGAACAATTTTATAGTCTGGTGTTCTAACCAACTTAAATATATCAGGACTATTACTACTTCCAGAATTAGAAAAAGATGTCATTCACACAGATCTTTAAAGAGACCTAGGTGAAAGATGAAATAAGCTAGTGATCTCTAACAATTTATACAAAACATATTTCTTGAGAGTTAACTACTGAGGAGACTATAGAAGAACAGTAAAAAATGAAGTGGCTCATAGCAGTTAAGAAAGACTTTTATGTGAGACTGCCCTTGTTTATATTCCATTTCCATCATTTGCTGTGACCTTGAGCAAGTTATTCTTTGTCTTGGTTTTTTCAACTATAAAATGTGGTTACACATATTATCTACCTCTTAGAGTTGCTGTGAGGATTAAATGAGACATAAAGCAATTCAAACTGATATATAGTAAGCACTCATTAAAATATTAGCTATTGAGATTATAACAACTTCAGGGAAGAAGGCATATTTATCTGGCTCTTTATGGATAAAGCAGTCAACAAAGAGCAACACCCAGAGAGAACAGATGTTAATAGGGCTTGAAAGCTAATATTTGACCTAGCATATCCCAAAACGTCCTAAACCACTATAGCTTTAAAAATACGGTATTGACACACATAATAAAATGGGAATTATAAAAACAGACCCATGCACCTTTTGCCTGCCACTTTCACCAGTGGAATATATCCTCTAAAATAAAGAAACATATACACAAAGGCAAATATATCAAAGAGTCCGTTGCAGTATTATTTGTAATAGCAGAACACTGGGCACAACCAAAACACTGACTACAAACACTGTATAAAACCAGGGAAGTCATGATCCCTAACAAGAGAATATTCTCCAACCTTTAACGGAAATAAGATCAACTATATGTGTATTTATATAGGAAGAGTATGATGAACTATTAATTTTTTTAAAAATTTAAATATTTTTATGATGACATTTGTAAACAAACACTTGTTTACATAAATACACATGTAAATATATGTGTGCAGATGCACAGGAAAAAAAACATGAAATTACATTCACTTAATATTTACACCTTGTGTCATAAAAGGGAGATTTTCAAATATTATACCTTATCTACCTCTGCTATTTAAGTTTTTACAATTTACTTTTACTACATGACTTAACAAAAATAGAAAAAAACATAATGCAATCTCCCTTAAGATTCCTCCAACATAAAAACATTAGAAAGACTGAAAAGACCAGTCACACTTAATGTCGTGGCTGCATACGTTATCACACATTTAATTCAAAACATGTGTCATCTTGCCAATGGAACTTACATTTTTATCTACTTTGAGTCTTATAAGCAGCTCTTCTATTCTGGCATTGCTTAATTACCAACTGTATTAGTTATAAATTAATCCTAGTTTATTTGAAATATACTTTAAAAACACTGGAACAAAACTAAAGAACACTGGAATGATAATACAAAATAACTAAAACACATCATAGAATTTGTAGGCCCTGCCCTAAATATATATAGAGATGTTCAAGTTCAGAGACAACCTAGTAGGGGCTCCTAGGTGGCTCAAGTTGGTTAAAACATCAACTCTTGGTTTTGGCTCAGGTCATGATCACACAGTTTTGTGGGTCTGACACTTGATCTTAGCCAAAAGGCCAAGAAGCGATCACAGTTTTGTGGGTTTGAACCCCACATCTCTTGGAATTCTCTTTCTCCTTCTCTCTCTGTCCCTCCCCTATTCACAATGTTTCTCTCTCAAAAATAAATAAACTTAAAAAAAATATTATAAACAAAGATAGCCTAATTAAGACTAATGACATCACAAATCAGTAAGAATACTACATAGATGCTGGCACTGCTCTTGTCTTCTTAATAAAAGCACCTTTACTTCTTAGGTAGAAATGTGTAAGGGAGGGAGGGAAGAAAGAAAGAAGTCTGCTTAGAGCCTTAGAGGTTAGGAGAAAAAAAACTGTTTCAAAAGACCACAGACTACATTAAAGGTAAAACATGGAAAATGAACTTTGTTAACCAAAAAAACCCTGCATATGTTAGCTACGTGTCAACTAACACAGGAAACTGTTTAGTACAAACAACTAATTTTAGTACTTGGGCCTTCAGATTATACAAATGCAGTGCATAAAGATGTATATAATGAGCAGATACAATCCAGTCTATTATCCAAATACATGAAATAAAGTTAGTACTTCAAAGAGTGGGAAAGACAGACTGAAATAGCTAATTCAACTGATTAACCATTTAGAAATATAAGATTAAGTTCTTATCTCCCTCCACCAGACAATTTAAATTTAAAATTATTGAGTTAACTTTAAAAAACAAAAGGTACAATAGGCAAAAGGTGGAAATAACCCAAACGTTCATCAATGGATGAATGGAAAAACATATACATACAATGTATATACATTGTATATACATACAATGGATTATTCAGTCCTTATTAAAAAGGAAGGAAATCTGTCATATACTATAATATGGAAGAATCTTATGGACATTATGCTATGCAAAATTTAAGTCAGTCACAAAAAATAATACTATGTGATTCCATTTATATGAGGCATCTAAAGTAGTCCATTTCACAGAAACAGAAAGTAGAATGGTAGTTACCAGATGGGGCAAGAGGGCAAGGGGAGTTAATGGGTACAGAGTTTCAGTTTTGCAAGAATGAAAAACTTCTAGAGATCTGTTGCACAACAATGTGAATATACTTAGCACTACTGAACTGTACACTTAAATGGTTAAAATGGTAAAATTTTGTTGTTTACCACAATTAAATTTTTTGCAATTATGAAAAAATTAAGAAGTATGCATTAAATTATTTAAGCCATTTCTAAAAATTAACAAGCTAAAAAGAGATCAAATGAAGCACTTAATTGAACTCCTTTTTGACATCTAAGTGGCAAATACTATTAAAAACACAACATCTAGGGATGCCTGGGTGCCCCCTAAGGGTCTGACTCTTGATAATCAGCTCAGGTTGTGATCTCGTGGCCATGAGATTGAGTCCTGCATCAGGCTCTGTACTGAGCCTGGAGCCTGTTGGGATTCTCACTCTCCTCTCTCTCTGCCCCTCCCCGACTTATGCACACACTCTCTCAAAATAAACATTAAAAAAAGCATGGGAAAAACCACAACTACTAAGATTAAAAAAATAAAGGATACATAAATAGCTTCTATCAAGCACAAATCTGTCTTTACAGGACTGAAGAAAGGAATGTATAGTTTCTCCCAAATCTAATATGAAATGGATAATCTCACAAAATACAAATTGAAATGTTAATGACATCAAATCTAACAGTGTGTCAAAAAGAATACATCATACTAAATATCCCAAACTGTTTAATATTAAGAAATATATTATAGTGATTCATTATATGAATAGATTGGAGGAGAGGGGGAAGATACGCTCATTTCAATAGATGCCAAAAATGCATCTGATAAAATTTAGTATGCATTTCTGATAAACTTTGTGAGCTAGGAGAAAGAGTTACTTTAGTTTAGTATATTAAATTAACAAAGAATATTTGCATTATACTTAATAGTGACACAGCAGCACTCCTATTAGCATTCTCTAGATAACGACTGCCTCCGTTACCACTTTTATTCAACATTTTGGGAATGTTCAAAACTGATGCAATAAGAAGTAAAACAAACAAGAAGTATAAGTACTGAAAAAGAAAAAACAAAAGACAATCATTTATTAAAGTCAATATAACAACTTAGTCAAAAAATTCAACAGAATAACTGACTTAATAGAAAAATTCAGTTTAGTGGCCATATATACAAGATCAAAATATGAAAATCAATAGGTTCCTATTCTCCAACAATAACTAATTACAAAGTGTAATGGAAGAAAAAATATCATTCATAATGGTAACAAGAACTACAAAATAATCTGGAATAAATCCCCCCATAATGTGCAAAACCTAAATGAAAACTATACAATTTTATTAAAGACAGCCTGAAGAAAGAGGCACGCCATGTTTCTGGATGGAAATGCTCAGTGTTATACATGTATTTCTCCTTAAATTAATTCATATTTCAATGTAATTCCAATTAAAATCTCAATGGACATATTTTATGTCAGTTTACAAAATCGTCTGACAAGTTAAATGCACACTATCTAGAAGTCGACAGGTCAATGAGTGAAAACTACCTTCTATGACATCAAAGCATTCTAAAATAATAGGTTGAGCCATTCAAAATCACAGGTATTTGATGACTTTCAATGAAGAAAAAGAACAATTTCAAAAGGTCCAACCAAATAACTAAAACTGATATGGACAGAGGAGTAAAAAAAAAACTGCTATTACTGGGGTGCCTGGGTGGGTCAAGTCAGTTAAACATCTGACTCTTGATTTCAGCTCACGTCATGATCTCAGGATCGTAAGATCAAGCCCCACGTTGAGCTCCATGCTAAGGGTGGAATCTGCTTGAGATTTTCTCTCTCTCTCTCTCTACCCATCCCCCACTTGTACTTCCCCCTTTATAGATACTTAAAAAAAAAAAAAGCTATCATTAATCTGGGAATGTTAAACACTCAAATTCTCCTACTCCACTCCACCACCCACAAATCCCTTTCTAAGTGGTGAGAGACAGAGAAGTCAAGTATTTAATACTAATAAAGCCTGGCCAAAGGCCAAGAGGACCTCTCATTTCTTACCCCAGTAACAGCTACAGGTAGAAAACTGAAAGGGAGGGTGGGGAAGAGGAGAGAGGTAGGGAGGAAAAGTTTCTTCGAACAAGCCTGAACTGGAAAGTACACCTAAGCTAAAACCTAAAAGAGACAAAAACCAGGGGAAGAATATCCGAGAAAAAGAGTAAAAAGGACCCTAAGTGACAAAGTCTCCATGCTCTAAAAACGGGCTAGTGGAACTAGAAGATAGTGAATGAACTATGGGGCACTTTAGTGGCTCAAGCTTGGTTGAGAGTCCTTTTCTTGTGGGGCTACATGCTGAGCATGGAGACTGCTTGAGATTCTCATTCTCTCTCCCCGCCCCCCGCCCTTCTCCCCCATTCATGCGAGCTCTCACTCTCTTGCTCTCAAATAAAAAAAAAAAGACAATACTGAATGAACTGACACAGATATAAAATGAGGCTAGAACAGTAAGAAGAATCAGCCATACAAAATCTTATATAAGCCAAGGCGTATAAGTTTCCAGATATACCTTGGGAGTCTGGTGTCCAGTAACCTTTCCCTTCCCACTCTGCCACTTCACCATTTTGGCAAGAGGAACACTTTTTGGGAAACCATTCTGTGAGACTCAGGTGAAAATGACCTCTCCTAGTCTATCTCCTAGAAGGGCAGGAAGACATGAGCTAGGCCTGAACAAAGCATCTTTTTCCTTATCAATGGTTCAGGAATGACCCAAGCTAGGCCAACAAGATTATTTCAGGAGCCAGGAGTGACTTTTTTTCTTGTATTGCTAGACCTAAGGATCTTAGAATTATATTGGTGTAAGACATTACTTATCCTCCAATATCCACACTCCTCTTCTTTTAGTAAAACAGTTGTCCACAGGTTATATATGGGTATGATGGCCATACAGTAAGATGTAGGTCCTAGGTATAGACATACAACTAAGTTCTGGTCAGAAGGTAATTTTGTAATTTCTTAGCCAACTCATTAAAAGATTTGTGTTTGCCTGTTTTCTTGTATTTCATGTGCTATATATTAGTTTTCCAGGGCTGTCTTATGAAATACCAGACTGAATGACTTAAACAACAAAAGTTTATTTTCTCCCAGTTCTTTAGGCTAGAAGTCCAAGACTGAGGTGTCAGCAGGTTTGGTTTCTTTGGAGGTCACTCTTCTTTGCTTGTCAATAGCTACCTTTTTGCTATGTCTTCACATGACCTTTTTTCTGTGTGCACACATTTCTGGTGTCTCTTTGTGTCCAAATTTCCTCTTCTTATAAAGACACCTGTCAGATTTGATTAGGGCCCACCCATAACGCCTGATTTAACTTTAATTCCCTTTTTTAAGGCATCACCTCTATACACAGTCACATTCTTAGATACTAGGGGTTAGGGTTTCCTTTTGTTTTTTTTAAAATCTATCATTTTGTTATTTTTTTCATCATGGTAAATGTACTCTTTAATTCCCATTTCCTATTGTACCCATTCCCCCATTTACCTCCCCTCTGATAACTATCAGTTTGTACTCTATAGTTAAGAGTCTGTTTGTCTCTCTCTCTTTTTCCATTGCTTGTTTGTTTTGTTTTTTAAATTCCATATATAAGTGAGATCATATGGTATTTGTCTTTGACAATTTTCGCTTAGTATTCTGCTCTTTAGTTCTATCCATATTGTTGCAAATAGCAGGATTTCATTCTTTTAAGGCTGAATAATATTGTATCTCTCTCTCTCTCTCTCTCTCTCTCTCTCTCTCTCTCACACACACACACACACACACACACCCCTCACATCTTCTTTATCCACTCATCTATTGATGGACACCTGGGCTGCTTCCATAGTTTGGCTATTGTAAATAATGCTTCAATAAACATACAGATGCATACATTCCTTTGGATTAGTGTTTTTGTATCTTGGGGACAAACACCCAGCAGTGTAATTATTGGATTGTGGGGTAATTGTATTTTTAATTTTTTTCAGGAACCTCCATATAGGTAACAATGGCTAAACCAGTTTACATTCTCAACAACAATGGGCGTCAGGGTTTCAACATGAATTTTGGAGGGACACAATTCAGCCCATAACAAGCTGGAACATGAATGTGATGCTAGTGAGCCAGATTAGACTTTGTAGATGAAGTCAACTCCCTAAGGCAGAGCTGTCCAACAAAACTTTATATAATGATGGAAATGTTCCATATCTGCAATCTCCAATATGGTAGCCACTAGCCACATGTGACTATTTAAATTAAAACAAAACAAAACCTAAAAATCCAGTCCCTATTGTATTAGCCGTATTTCAGGTACTGAGAGCCATACTGGTAGCAGCTATCATAATGGGCAGCACATTTAAGCAATGGTGTAACAAAACAGGAAACACTTGGACCTATGCACACAACCTGAAGGACTTCCCTAGAGTATCACATAATCTATCTTGCTTGAACACATGTGTTTTGGAGTCTCTTTGTTCCAACAACCTATCTTATATTTTAATCGATACAGTAAATTAGAAATAGAGTGCTGCCATAACAAATTCTTAAAAACTCTGATAAGACTCAGAGGATAGCAAGGAAGCATGTCAGTCTGGAAAACTAACAATCTCTGTTATGCAGTGACAAACCATTTAGTAAAACTCTTGCCTGCAATAATGGGGAGGGCACATTATTACAGGACTACCAAGTGTGTAGAGCTCCAAGAAAAGCAGTTAGAAAAACTCAGAATATTGGTGGGTGTTGGCTGTTTAAACAGGCAAGATCAGCTCAACCATGAATAAGGGAGTCTGTGAGCAGAGATAAACATAAAAACAGTGCCACTGAGTGAAGCACTGAGTCCAATAAATCTAGGCCTCTCAGATCAGGAAAGGCAGCTACTTTTGTGCTCCAAATAAAAGGAGAGAACTTGGTGACCTCAAAGGTTCTTTGCCACATAGTAGCAAAGAACAGGTGAAGAGTGTTGCTTTCCCATCTGTGATGGTTTTTTCCACTTGATCTTAGTCAAAAGACCAAGAAGCAATATGTGATGGTTTTTAGATGTGTCAACTTGGTTAGGCTATACTAAGAGGAAGGAAAGGCAGCAGCCATTTTGTAAATACTTTCAAGTATTCAAACACTAATCTAGGTATTGCTGTGGAGGGATTTGTAGATGTAATTAAAGTCCCTAATCAGGTGACTTTAAGCTAGGGTGATCATCCTTACTGAGCATGACCTAGTAGGTAAGGTGTTTAAAGAGATTGGGTTCTTACCGGCAAATGAGACTTTGAATAGCAGCTGAATCTACATCAGCTGCTCTCCCTTCCCTGGATCTTCATTTCCTAACTGCCTTGGGAAAGCAGTGTCAGCATATGACCCTGGGTTCTAGCCTGCTTGAGATCTTCCCTTCCTAAAGGCCTACTTTACAAATTCCAGACTTAAACAGCTCCCAGAATTGTGTAATCCAATTCCCTGTAATAAATCTTTTAACATATGTCTAGGTCTCTATCATATATAAATCTCCTATTTGTTCTGCTTCTCTGGTTAAACCCTGACTAATACACCATTCAAGCCCTATTATTTCATATGCCCTCTGTTAGCCCAGTAACAGAGAAAGGAACAGGCCTAGAAGACAGACCAGTAAGAGAATGAGTAGATTTCAAAAAATTATGACTAAAAGAGATCCTTTCCTGAAGATAATGTCATACGGTACTGACTTAAAGAAAACTGAATAAGGATGCCTAGGTGGCTCAGTCAGCTAAGCATCTGACTTCAGCTTAGGTCATGATCTCATAGTTCATGGGTTTGAGCCCTGTATCGGGCTCTGTAAAACTTGGGAGTATTAATTAAATTTAACATATGCATAACCTTTGGCCTAGTAATTCTTTCCAGGAATCTATCCTAAACAAATATTTTTGTATTTAAAAAAAACTGTAAAAGGATGGTCACTTCAGCGTTATACATGTAATAGCAACATACTGAAAACAATCAAAATGTCTACCAATATAAACTTGCAAATAAGTCATGAACATTCATACTATGGAACATTCATAAATCAGTGAGAACAATGAGGCAAATCCTAATGTACTCTATTAGACACACATACCCTTTTCCCCACCCCACAGCCATTCATCCACTCTCACCAAAAAAGAAACTAGAACATTTGATTAGCAGCATTTACTCTAAGGAAGAAGGAGATAAAAACCTTAACGTGTTAGGAGACTTTTTAGAAGTATGAATGCACTCAATTAGTTTCTATATTTATATAGGTATGTAACCATTATCTGAAGATTTATCTATTCAACTGACATTTTAAGTATGTGCATCAATGAAACTTTTAGCAGACAAAATTTCTAAATGACAGTTTTGCTCTGTGTGACAGATAATTTGATTAACATACACCAAGGGGGGGAAAATTTAAATAATGATTAATTCTGAAAAGCAGAATTATAGGTGATTTTTGTATTCTTTAGATGTTTTTTGATTTTGTCAAATTTTCTACAAATATGTATGTTTCTACACGTGTATACATTTAACTAATTAATGTTTAACTATAGAAACACCATGTTTAAAATCTAATTTAGAAGATATTTAACACTGTATTCTAAACTGTTCAGTAACTCAAATTTCTCATATTTTAACATATTTATACCTGCATTAACAACAAGTATATCTTTATAACCTCTTTTCTTACTACAAAATCTCAAGGTAAATTAGAATGGGTCAGTCTTTGGTGTAATTTAATTATCAAGGACATTCTAGAAAAATAGTACATACAGACTTCATCTGAAAAAAAGAAAAATCAGAACCTAAAATTACTGAGTATTCCAAGAGGCACTAATAAAGGATGTAAAGTCTACCCAACTATTTTTTTAATGTTTATTTATTTTTGAGAGAGAAAGAGTGAGCAGGGGCTGATGGGCGGGGAAGGGGGGCAGAGGATGGGCTCTGTGCCGACAGCAGAGAGCTAATGTGGGGCTTGAACTCATGAACCTTAAGATTATAACCTGAGCTGAAGTCATACACTTAAGTGACTGAGCCACCCAGGCACCCCTAGTTTACCCAACTTGTATTCAAAACAGAAATAAAACGATCCGTATAATGAGACCAATTCTAAAGACATACAGTTGTACTGAAAACTAACAGATTCCCAAATAATTACACAGGATTGAAATCACCTTCACATTATTTTATTATTAATTTTATCTCAATATGATTTAAATATTATGAAGCTAAGAATAATGTGTCAGTTTCTTCAAATTCCTCATAATCCCTGATTTTGCTAGTTCCCAATAATGCTTCTTAAACTTATTTATAAGAGTGTAATAATAGTGATATTTCCCAAAAAACTTTTAAAAAATTCCATCACTGTGCTAAGTTTTCATGTATGTAAATTTAAGTTTTACTAACCTACAACATGAATAAAATCAAACTGATCAACATATACAGTTATTATCTTAAATATAGTTAACTTTTTAACATTCACTGAGAGGAAAATGGTTGAGATTATTATATACTGAAAACAGCCACATATAGAAGATAATAAATGTTTGTCAAGTAAAAGAATTAACTCTTATACTGCATCTTGAACTACTAAGAACTATACTAGAGGTTGTGTAACAGAACTATTTCTGTTATTAACTTCAAATTTTAAAAAATAAGAGGGAAACATTGCACAGAGAACTTAAGAGACTATGAGGTCAAAGAGTGAACTGGAAATACACCTGGTATAACACAACAAGAAGACTTCCTTATCTTCTCAGGCTTCAAATTTAGAGTTACAGGAAAGAGGGAAAAGAACTCTATATTAATGTTTATTCTAAATTCAAAACTGATGAAACCAATTTTTCTACAGACCTCTCTGAGATATTTCTCAAAGGTTCTTTAATTAAAAGACAATACATGGGGAACCTGGGGGGCTCAGATGGTTAGGCATCCAACTTTGGCTCAGGTTATGATCTCATGGTTCATGGGTTCAAGCCCTACATCAGCCTCTCCACCATCAGCACAGAACCCACCTCAAATCCTCTATCCCACTCTGTCTGCTCCTCCCCTATTTGTTTTCTTTCTCTCTCTCTGAAATAAACATTAAAAAAAAAAAAATTCAAGAGGAAAAACCCAGACCACAAATTAATTTTAGGACATGTTATTTCTTCCCTTTTATTTCATTTTTTGTTCCTTTCTTTTTGGGGAAGGTAAGGGGAACAGAAAAAAAAAAAAAATGAAACGTTAAATGAGACCCAGTGGTAGCACAGGAGCAGAATATGCCCTGCTGGAGATGCATAGGTATATACTAGTTTCATACACTTATAACGTTTAGTGTGCACTTTTAAATAAGCTCAAGAAATAAGAAATGAGACTACTTATTTTCAAAATTGAAATATTATCTAATGCACCTCGCATTTTTTGCCACAACTCAAGATTTAGTAATTAATTAATCTGAACATTAAGTAACCAGCAGTTAGAATATAATTAAGTATAATCTGCAGTCCTCCTTTATCATGGATTCTATTCCTAACCTTCCAATCATTTTTTTTAATGTTTTATTTATTTCTGAAAGAGAGAGAGAGAGAGACAGAGAGAGACAGAGACAGAGAGACAGAGAGGGCAGAGGAGGGTCAGAGAGAGAGGGAGATACAGAATCCAAAACAGGCTCCAGGCTCTGAACTAGCTGTCAGCACAGAGCCCGATGCGAGGCTCGAACCCACAAACTGTGAGATCATGACCTGAGCCCAAATCAGAGGCTTAACCGACTGAGCCACCCAGGCGCCCCATCCAATTGTTTTTAAACTATTACACTATTCTGTAGTTTTAGACAACATTTTCATGGTATAGCCAGCAGAAATACACATAATCTGTTTTGTGCAGATGTATCATAGAATTATTTAAAACAGTAGTTATGATTCTCCAATACCTTAATTCATCTTGTTGAATACTATGCTGAACTTTTACTGAAAAAGCATGCTTTGCTTCAGATTATTTACCCAAAAAGAGCATAATTTTTACCCATGTCTCATAAAAACTTATTTAACATTTTAACCTATTATCAACAATATTATTGCCCATCACACACAATTCACTATGATCTATCTATACACCTGGAGAGGGATTTCATATTATCAAAATTGTTTATAAACATACTAAATAAAATTGGCTCCAAAAGGAATTCTTAAAGTACTATTATCTTCACATATTTTTGTAACTGACCCTCTTTTATGTCTAGTCTCACCCAGAAATAAACTTAAAAAAATTTTTTTTTTCATTTGGGGGAGTGAGAGCAAGAGAAAGAGAGTACACACACACATGCAGAGGAGGGACAGAGAGACAGAGACAGAGAGAGAGAGAGAAAGGAAGAAAGAAAATCCCAAGCAGGCTCCACGCTCAGTACAGAGCGGGACAAGGGCCTCGATCCGACCCTAGGATCATGACCTGAGCTGAAATCAAGAGCTGGACATTCAACTGAATGAACTGACAGGCACCCCTTAGGTCAACTTTCTGAAGATCAAGGTGATGTTTATAGAGTTTTATAAGATAGCAGAAGGCAACTTACGTTGTGCTTTCAATAATTAGATCTATATTAACTTTGAGTTTCAGAGCATTCAGGGGAAAAATAAAATCCATGTCCCTTTTTAATAATTAAAATCTAAATTATAAATCATGATAAAATAATACCTATGTCATTCCACAATTCCACTTTGCCTCTTGACTGGGTAAGAAAAGTTTTTAAAGACAAAAATGTATATATTAAGAAATTAAAGACCCTAAGTCAGGAAGGGTATTTTGCTTCTGGGTAGCAAGCGGATAGGCATAACTATCAGACAGGTAAGATTCCGGGGACTAGATAGGTATTCATATCCACCCTTCACCTTTAATTCCCTATTTTTTTTTTTTCAAAAGGTGAAAGTGAAAGGGAGTTATATTTGGCATAGATTACCATGGATGTTGGTGCCCTCTGTTGGTCCTAATAAAAACATAAGTAATGTCAGCAGGTACTAACCCACATAACTACTATAAAGTGAAATTTTTTTCATCTATGATCAAGTATGGAAAAAAAATCACATGAAAATTCATTACATGTACATTTCCTAACCCATTAAATCATCTTAATAAGAATGTAGAATAAACAACTGTCATAAATCCATATACACTGCCTAAAAATTGATTCCCTAGTCAACTGGATAGTATTACTGGATACCAGTAGAAGCAATCTAGCAAAGAGGCTAGCAAATTTAGGGAAGTCAAATGTACTGCTCTGATGATCCCAAATATTTTCAGAGTAAGTGGCTAAAAAAGAAATATTTATTCATTAATTACTTATTTATTTTTACTTCAGAGATCTGACTTCATGAAAGACTAACAGAGGTAAGACACTAAGACTTATATAACATACATGTTACAATGCAGCAGGAGATATAAGGATGTGGAACGCGAGATTTCCATCTTCAAATCTGACAGTCCATAGCAGACCAGATGAAAACTACTTCATCAATTAAACAATCAAAAGGCAAAATATGAGGATTTAAAATAAGAGTAAGCATAGGGCTAGTTTACCAGAAAGAACAAATAAGTCTTGGACTTCACAACACAAATAGGTCATCTGTGTTACATTACCTTGGTCATAAGCAGGCACATAAATGCTATTATTGCAGTGAGAATGTTTCAAACTAACAAGGTGGGTGGGAGGGAGAAGGCAGTCACAGGCCTCTCTGAGTACTTAATAAAAGCTTTACGCACACACTACGAAGGTAGGGGAGAAAGAATAAAACACAAGCAACTTCAACAAAACCTTGGGTTTAATTTCAGGCATTCACAGCCTGTCAAGATCCCAAGTTAACAACTCCTATTTAAAATATATTTTTTTTAGCTTTTGGAAATAACCTTGAAAAGTAAAAATCTTGAGAGGAAGGAAGAAGCCAAGAGATTGCCTGTAGAGAGGGCAGTTTTCAGTATAAAGTTTCATTTTGTTAATAGTTAATTCTAGATAGTGGGAATATGAATATACTTATCTATAGTTTTCTATTTCTTCTTTTTCAATGACTTGAATAAGAAAAGGAGAAGGAAACAAGAAAATAAGAACAAGAAAAGGAAAGAAAAGCTTGGAGTAGTCAACCTGTCTTCAGTGGTTGCCCTACTGTCTAAAATGATCTTCCCCTACACTACCTGAATTTGTTTTCACTATCTGAAATGACAAATTTCAAGATGCTGCACTCAATCATACAGCGTAAGAGAACATGTGAATGAATGAATGAGTGACCAGGCTTTGAATCCAAAATACAGGTTAAGTCCTGCTCTGCTACTTATTAGCTGTGTGACCCTGATGAAGCTACCTAAAACCTTTCTAAGCCAGTATCTTTGCCTCTAAAATTATGAATACCACCTCCCAAGATGTGTATACTTCTGAAACTCACCCACTTCATTTAGCATATACATTTAACCATTTACTCTTTCTCTCATTAATCACTGGTGCACTTTAAAACCAATGTGTCTTAACACAGTTTTGTTAAACATTACTTACCAGGTATAGCAAAATGCCCAGCACATAGCAGGAACGCTAAGCATTTAATGAATAACGAAAGAAATATGAGGACACCTATTCCATAGGGATATGGTGAAAATAAAATGAGAAAACATGATACCTGTATTATCTCATTTAATTCTCATAACAATGCTATAAAGTAGGATCTACATTCTCACCATTTACAAAGGAAGAAACTGAGGTTCAGAGAGTTTAAGTAACTTGCCCAAGATCACAAAGCTATTGAGTGATGGATCATATTTGACTCTAAGCTCTAGTCCATGCTCTTAACCAGTATGTTAGACTTGACACACAGGAGGCGCTGAATAAGTAATAGCATCTTATTATGTTTTTAAAATGTAAATATATCTAGGAGGCTTAAGGTAGTTATCAGGTATCCAACAATTAAAATAAATTGGCTTAAATGGCTTTCCTCCTAATACCTATGAAAGAGCACCAGCAGTAAGAGAAGTAAATTAGCAACTGAAAGATGTTGAAATCCAAACTTCAACTATTTGGCAGTCCTGGATCCAAGAAGAGAGGAAGAAACTCCTCCTGGTTTCCTAAATGAATTCTGGATCCTCCCTAAGTACTAGCTATTCACTGAATATGTTTGCCTAGTACTTAGGCAAACTAGGAAACAAGATAATTATGACATAACTATTTCTTCAAAGATCTTAACATCTAGTTTACAAATACTGCTTCATCAACTAAGATGAGACGCGGTAACAAGTAAGCTTCTCTGGACTCATCTGGGATTCTACCATTAAAGGAAGTGAGGTGGCATTTTTCCATTAAAAAACAACAAAAGATCTGGAAGTGAACCTGAAGGAACATAATCTACTCAAATAATTTTTCTTTTTCTCATTCTCAACCCTACCTCTTCCATATCTACAAACAAATTCTCCCTAGTCTTGCAAATCCTTTCAAAAGTGAGTAAGTCAGTACTAATTTATTCACTGGTTCCCCTTGTCTAAAATTTCTTCACTAGGTTTGTCTCTTAAATTTAAAGCCTCAAGTTACCTATCAAAAATAAATGGAATTCTGATCAATTCCTACTGTATTTACATTTTATGCCTCTCTAATAAAAGTTACTTTTGAACATGAATCCTAACTTTAACAAGATTTTTTCCCCTTTGAATTCTGCTTTAGCAAACACATATTCAATTACATTTAAAAATGCATTCAATAGAATGCAATGTTATTTCTAAAATCTCCGGAGTATCAACTCCTGCAATTTCAACATTTTTTTTCCTGTAATATTCGAGTAAGCAATTTAATTTAGTCCACTAATTTGAAAAGAAGTGCATTAAGACTTTTATGTTAGGAAATATACTTCTGTGTATTTTCCATATTAGTCAGTCATCCACTAAAAGCCAAGAGTATTATGCATTTTTCAATTTTCAATCTAAGATTTTGAGTCAAATGGTGGGGGGAGGTGAGAGAAGAGGCGAGCTCTTGATCTTATGCTTTGTTTTCAGGAATAGATGAAGTTACATAAATTATATAAAACACAATTATCCTAGGCTGTAACACTGAAGAAAAATCCCATTCTCAATAACCTAATCTAACACTTCCTAAGAATTAGATTCTTGTGGGGCACCTGGGTGGCTCAGTCAGTTAAACAACCAACTTCAGCTCATGGTTGGTGAGTTCAAGCCCCATTTCCAGCTTTGTGCTGACAGCTCAGAGCCCGGAGCCTGCTTCAGATTCTGTGTCTCTCACTGTCTCTGCCCCTCCCCCATTCCCTGTGAGTGTGTGTGTGTGTGTGTGTGTGTGTGTGTATATCTCTTTCAAAAAATGAATAAACATTAAAAAGTTAAAAAAAAATAATTAAGAATCTAGTTCTTTGACATTCAAATAAAGCTCCTTATTCTTTAAATGGAATCTCATTTCCTTCAAACTTTTCTCTTTCAGCTGATATAGAGAATGTCCAGCTAACATTTCTTCATTGCAAATATATATATATATATGTATATATATATTTTTGTTATTGTTGTTGTTGTTAATTATCATCCTTTCAGGTTAAATACCTGAAACCAAAATTATATACAAAAACTATAACCTTCTATATTTCTTTTTAACCTTTTGATAATTTTTATTAGAAGGATAACTTCAAGGATCACATTATCCACATTTTATTTTGTAGCCAGTAACAGAATGAATTAGAAAATGGACTTAAATACAATGAGAAATAGCCACAAGATTTCCTAGCTCTAGAAAGTTAAACTTCTGCTATGTCAATAAAATGACAATGAAATGAAAAACACTGCACAACTCACCCAATTAGCTTATAGTGTACAGAAATGAGGTTTATTTCTTTATTTTGGTCAAGGATGGAGGCAGGTAGAAAGACATACTGTACTCCTTTCTGTCTGCTCATCCCTCAACATGTACCTACACAGATGTTTTCTTAATGGCTGCACTTCCTTACACTTATTTCTCCTGACTCATCTTCCTAACAAATGACAAACCTGTTGTTTACACCACTGTGCACAGAACAAAATAAAGCATATTAAAAACAAAGAAACTCCCCTAGTTGATGAAAGTCAAAATATATCATTTCCATTTTCTGAGGAAAATAAACTTGCCTCACAAAATTAACACACCTATGAACTTACTAAAAGTTCTGCTTATTAGGCTAAATTCCAATAACCAAAATGACCTAGGTATGTGAAGTTTACAGCAGACTATTACCATAAATAATACAGTTAACTTGTTGATATTTTGTGGGAGAATTTAAAATCTTAATAAAATATTGGCATTCTGACCTCAGCTGCATGCTTGTGTCACCTTGCAATCCACTGCCTATTTTTTGAAAAGATGTCAGGAGGGGGAATGCAAGGAAATACACTGTCATTAAAAGTTTACTGTTCTAAACAACTAGAAAACTTTGATTTTCTACTTTTGCTCCTATCCATCACAATCAGTTTCTTCTAAGCCTTGTTTTCCTTATTTTTAAAATAAAAGGGCTGAACTAGATTATCTCTATAATGTTTCTCATCTCTACAAAGAATTATACAAGGAAATGATTCTAACTACAATAATAAATTTTGCTGAAAATAAGAATCCTGTCACACCCTTCTCTCTGCTGTTTCAAATGCAGCGCAAGCAACACACTATATTGAGAGGTTCCAACCAAAATACAAAATCTGTCAATACAAACCTATGCTTAGAATTCAATAGGATAGAGAATAGCAAGAAGTGTTCATCTTTTTGGCATACTTGAACTATTCCATCTCTACCTATATAACTTCACCCAGTCTGAGGTAAAAGAGAATCCGGTCTTCCAATAGATAAGTCTCAAACTCTTTAAAAGGTATTTCTCTATTTGAACAGAACTCAAGATCCAATAATGGAATTTTCAAAAAACAAGCCTTGCACCAAGATGAGCTCTGTTTGTGGAAGAGAATAAATGGCAAGGGCTACTTCTAGATAATTCAGTTGTTCTCTTACACTGGCTTTAAAATCAGCCTTTAAGGCGGGTTTCCTTCTGCTGCCTTATATTCCAACTTCTTTCTCCGAATCAAGATTTTCTAGCTTCCGTGTCAGGGAGTAGACAGGAGAGTTACAAAAGGGCTGATAACTAGTAAGGCTAGCTCTTAGTTTGTTGTCAGTATGGTATGTTTCACTGAGCTTTTGGGTTATATGGCCTTTGAAGAATAAGGTCCTGCAACGCCGCCTGTCTGTGGACCCAAGAAAAATTATAAAACAGTTATGAAACCAGATCACTAGGACAAACCGAGAGGCCTTCCTATTCCAACTCACCACAACCAACACTGGCTTTCCAAAGCACTCTTTAGCTGCCCCATGAGATCTGGAAAACCACAGAGCCTGGCGAAATTCCTCCTCGCTAAGGAAGCCTCTGAAGATGTGTATGTATGTCCATGTAAGACTCAAATATCTTTTGCAGCCGCCCAGCTGTATATAAATGTATACGGAAATAAGATCGGTTCACAAAGTCCTTGAGAGAGCAGAGAACTGAAAGCTATTTCAACAGCCACAATAGTTCTGAGGGAGGGAAAAAAAAACAAACAAACCCTGCAGCAGAACAGTATGGAAAAGTACAGCTTCTCACGTGTCTCTCACATACACGAATACTTAGCTCTGAGTCCCTTACAACCTCACCTTTCCTCAAAACCGCTCTCTCTTCCACCTGGCAACTGGGAGAAATCTACCAACCTCCCAGTCATTCCCCACGAGACTCAGCTACCTATTACCTCACCCCTCCCGCTTCGGTCCCGCCCCCGCCCCGGGAATAACAGGGCCCTGCCGACCCCAGGCGGACCCCGCCGGGCGTGCAAACACGGAATCTAATCAAGTCCCTCCATCCTTAACCCTGTGAACCATCCCGGGATAACCTGCTGTTCACCAACTCTGTGGGCTCTGTGGTCCTCCCACCCCCACGTGTCAGCTACCCTCCCCCACATCCACACACCTCACGATTTAGGCCGGGGAAAGAAAGAGGGCAGTGGAAAGCCTGGCCGCTGCGATAGATCGACCCACAGGAATCTGTCCCACCGCGAGTCCCCTCCCACCTTCGGCCCCTACCCTTTACTGCCCCATCCTCCCTCCTTCCTTTGAAAGCAGGCCCTTGCCTCAGAAACCTCTTCTTCCTCGTCGTCGTCGTCCTCTTCTTCCTCGCTGTTGTTGCTGCTGGTGCCGCCGCCGCCGCCGCCGCCGCCTCCGCCGCCGCCGCTGTTGTCGCTGTCGCTGCTGCTTTCGCTGCTGCTGGGGGGTCGGCAAGTCCGGTTACGCTTGGCCTTGTGGTGTTGCTGCTGCGGCGGCTTCTTCTTCAGGAGTAGGTCGCACACTCGCACCATCCCACGAGGAGAAGAGGCCGAGCGAGCCCCGCTGCTGCCGCCAACGCCGCTGCCGACCTCCGCCGCCGCCGCCGCGGGGGGGCCCGCCACGGCCGCCACCGCCGGGGGGCTCCCTTCTACCTCAGCCGCTGCCGCCGCCGCCGCCGCCGCCACCGGAACCGTCGCCTTCTCCATCCCCGGGGAAAGAGGGAGGGCGCGGACGGGGGAGGGGCGTGGGGGCTACGCTCTACCGCGACTTCGGCCGCACCGGGGCCGACACAGCGCTCGGTGCCGCCTCCGCCGCCACCGCCTCGGTCACCTCTACTGCCGCCGCCGCCGCCGCCGCTCCGCCAGCTCTCACCTCGTCTCGCGATACTAAGGGCGGGGAGCCTGACGATGGGAGGGAGGGAGAGGGAGGGAGGGAGTGTGAGGGAGCAAAGGGGAGGGGGGGAGTGGTGAGGCGTAAAGAGAGACCCGGGTGTCGGGAGACCCAGAGAAGGGGAGACCAGGAGGAAGCGAGGGAAGTGTGCCTAGGGCGACTTCCGATGGAGGGACGGCGGGGACAGAAGAGGCCCGCGGTTACAGTCGTAGCGCCTGCGAGCGCCCGGATTTCTTCTCTTTCCTCGCTATTTCCCCCACACATACAGCCCTTCAGACCTCCCTTCTTCCTTCCTCGCTTGTGACTAGAACGCAGCCGCAGGCGGAAGTGCAGGTGACGCCATCAGCCGTCGCCTGAGCGGTGGCGCGCGGGTGGCCCAAAGACGAAAGTGAGATTCCGAGGGCCGGATTCCGGGCCCGGGCTGGCCGTGCTGCAGCGCGTGGGGCGGGCGGGCCTGCCGGAGGGAGCGGCCCCGGGCCGGGGGGACGCCGGTGCGGAAGCGCCGTCCAGACCCTTTGCTTGCTGGAGGCTGGGACCGCCAGATCCGGGAGGTGGGGCCTCTTTCTCGACTGTCGTACGTAGTTTTATTCCTGGCAGTTTTTTGCCACCGCCAAATCGTGATTAGGGCTTTGGATCTTTGAGAGATGGCGTCGTGTAGAGGAAAGAGCCCTCTTTTCCTCAGTCTTAAGGTATAGACTTCCTGAATCTGAGTTTACAGTTGTGTGATATGAAGGAGTTCGATTAGGTGATGTCTGAGATTACGACAACTTTAAAGTTTCCCAAGGGGAAAAGACGGGAAAAGGAAGCACGTTCCGTGCCGGACTGCAATCGTCTGCAAAGACGATTCACTGAAGGACCCAGATTTAGATCTTCCACCCCTCACCGATTCAGCTTTTATCTGTGAAGTGAGCATCATAAATAATCGTCTCTGTCTATGCGTCTCTTAGAATGTTGTTCAGGGGGTTTTGAGTTCATTTGTAGGTGTATGAAAACTTCCAGGACTTTTGAAATAATAGCGTGGCTTGTTGAACTCAGAATTATCCCTTTCTGGTCCAATAAGAGCACCGTGGCATAAGAAAAATGAAGCAAACGTCAAAGGCAGATGTACTGGCACAGGATAAAAATTATGTCTCAGCTGACATAGTTGCCATTTTAAGACTGCTAAGTTTAATTGAGTGTGCCTGAATTTTTTTTAGCATTTTTTTTCTTTTTAGCATTGGCATACCATATGAAATGTGGGCAGTTGCCAGTACTCTACAGAGTACTATGGCAGAATTGGCAATGACTGAATCAATTCATTCAAACAAAAATTCATCATGTTCCTACTGTGTGCATAGTTTTTGAAATCAAAGTCTCTGCTTCCAGGGACTTTATGGTGGGATAGGTGCTTTAGTAAATATACACACTAAGCCAGCTATCTGCCTGTTCCTCTCCTACAGTGGTTGCTGAGGTCCTGTGCAGAACATAATACTATGTTGTGTATCTTAACCACTACAGGTCTAGGTTCTAGAACCTCAGCTGGATTACTCCTTCCTACCCTTTAAATCCATCAGCACCTTCTTTTCCCTTCCCACCAGAATACTTTTTGCAGTATTTCAGTCCTCGCCACATTTCATTACATGACGTTACTTCGAATGTCGAAATGTTGATGCTGTTAAATATCAACCCCTTCAATTTTCTAAATGCCGTAAACTTAGATACTTCCAGAACTTTTCTTTTCTCCAGTATCAGAGGAATGAGACATTTCCAGCTCTTAGATAAGATGAATTATCCATCTGCATTCTAGTTTCAGTCTTTCTCTTCCATTTATTACCTTTTCAGTCTTCAAACCTCCACATTTCTGGTTACACTCTGTTTCCTTTCCTTCACAATTAGGCTTTAAAGAGGATTCTACTTTCAATGTCTGTTATCTGAATTTAACTCATTAACCCTTTGCAATCTAACTTCTATACCTAGCACACTATCAAAAATACTTTTAGTCCCATTGCTTGGAAGAAAATGAATTCTTGCTCTTTTACATAGTAGTGAAATGAATATCTTGTTGGGACTATTAGGATGCAGTCAAACCTATTAGAATACAACCCCTGGAGTGACTTTCTGTTATTTTTATCTAGGATTTTTTTTTTTTAGAATCTGTGGCAAAGATTTGACTAGCCATTCATAAAAAATTTCTTCTCCTGGACATACAGCTAGACTGATTTTCCCAATTTCCTTTGAAGTTAGTTGAGGTCATGTAGTTGAATTTTAGCCAATGAAATGCGAATTGAAGTGATGCACACATTTCCAGACTTAATAAAGTTCCTCCCATCCTCCCTTACTCTTTCTCCATCAGCTTGTAGCTAGTGAGTACCATAACCCTGAAAACTATATGTTGGAGATGCCAGTGCCAGAAGAGAAAAACATGAGTAGCTAAGTCACTAGTTGGAAGACTGCCACCTCCAAATTAGAAAAACTCTTTTGGACTTCCTATGAGAAAAAACAGATTTGAGAATTTATGTTATAGGAGCTAGAATGACCATAACTAACCCAGAAATTGGTGCCAGAAGTGGGGTACTGCTAGAACAGTAATCTAAAATATGTTGCATTGGTTTAGTGGTGAGGTAGCAGATGTCAGAGAAACTGATTTAGGAGGCTGGAAGAAGGAGACCCAGGTTTTATAATGACAACATAATTGAAAAGCATATCACCTAACTACTGAGACTGGCTCCAGAGGAAATAGTTCAAAAGAATAAAAGTAATGGTATATTTTGAATTTTACATTTGCTTTTAGCAAATTTTGCTAAAAAGATAAGCTCAAGGTAAGAATTGCCAAAATGAAAATGCATAATACTTGAAAAGGATTGGAAAAGCTGACTTTCGAGACTTTGAATGGTAAGAAATGAAATGGAGGAAGCCTTGAGTACAGTACAGGAGCAAAGATCATATCGAGGCTTTGGTGTTTCCATCAAAGGCCATTATTTTAGATAGCCTGAAGGTGGCTGGGATGAAGTTCTAGAAAAACAGACATGGGCGCAAGGAAGGAAAGAAGTCAATCAGGTTTGAGAATTGTGTAAGAAAGAACTTGGGGTCAAGGTGCCTGGCTGGCTCAGAAGAGAATGTGACTCTTGACCTCAGGGTCATGAGCTCAAGCCCCAAGTTGGGTGTAGAGATTACTTAAATAAATAAACTTAAAAAAAAGGAAGGGCACCTGGGTGGCTCTGTTGGTTAAGCGTCCATCTCTTGATTTTGGCTAAGGTCATGATCTCACAGTTGTGCGATCAAGCCCTGGGTGGGGCTCCACGCTGGGTGTGGAGCTTACTTAAGATTCTCTCTCTCTCTGCCCTTCTCCCCTGCTCATGCTCTTTCTAGCAAAAACAACAAAACTTTGGATGTGGGCACTGGAAGCAAGTAGATCACAAGACTAAATTTTTGAAGGAATTTTATTACTAATCATATCATCCATCATATCATTAACCTCGCTCAAATGTTGTTCGAGTGTTAAAACAGTGAGGCAACTATTCAACCCCAAGCTTGCATAAGGAAATAGGACATAAATGCCTTACAGCATCCAGTACAGATCTAGGATGTGGCCATTGAGAATAATGGACAACATATCAGAGTCTGTCATCAGGGGCTATACAAAAGACAAAGGACAAGGGACTTTCTCCCAAAGATTGAAGTTTCATCAAGACTTCCTGTACTCTCAGGGAAGGTGGATCACAAAATGCCTGCACCGTATTTCATCACTGTTATGTATCCACATTTCCTAGTGTCTCACATCTTTCTCTTTTCCTTTTCTTAATTTATTTTATTTTTGTTAATGTCTGTTTTTGAAACAGAGAGAGCACAAGTCGAGGAGGCAGGGAGAGAAACAGAGGGAGACACAGGATTCAAAGCAGGCTCTAGGCTCCGTGCTGTTAGCACAGAGCCTAACACCGGGTTCAAACTCATTAACAGTGAGATCATGACCTGAGCCAAAGTCAGACGCTTAATCAACTGAGCCATCCAGGTGCCCCCACTTATTTCTCTTTTCCTAATGAGAGCATAGTTTAGTTACCTGTCTCTGATCTACCACTGTACATTGGGTTTGCTGGAATATGGAGTAATATTAGAGATAACTTACCCTTTTAGTTCATGTGTTACACTTAGATCTAATAAAGAGGCCTGCACATCACCTAAAAACCTAGACTTCAGGCCTGATCTAGTAACTGAACAGAACTTTAGGTTGTCTCATTGGGGTAGGATGTGTTCTCTGTGTGGAAAGAGAAATAAAATAGATATTTAGTGACTGGAATAGTGGACTCTTACAGACACTAGATTCTTTTTCTGGACACACATATATTTCCCAGCCTCCCTTGCAAGTAGGCTTACCAATTAGGTGTGCCAATTTGGTTCTAACCAGAATGTGAGTAGAAGTGATGTGCTCCTGTTGCAGCTCTGGTCCAAAAAAATAGCATATGAGAAGTCCAAGATCTCCCATTACCCACCAACTTGAGGCAGATGAACACATTTGTATTAGAAGTCATGTGTTGAAGATGGCCAAGCCACAAGGTGGATGGACTCAATTGTATTAGAATTTATATATATTCTTTTGGGTTAAAGCACGGATTTGAATTTATCCTAACTAATATAGACCTATCCTTTCCTCCAGGTGTAACTATCCATTACCTAGATCTAATTCTCATACCACAGGGGTGTACCCATGAATCAGGCCAGCAAAAGTACCCTTTTTAGGGGCGCCTGGGTGGCTCAGTCGGTTAAGCATCCGACTTTGGCTCAGGTCATGATCTCGTGGTTCTTTTGTTCAAGCCCCGCGTCAGGCTCTGTGCTGACAGCTAGCCAGAGCCTGGAGCTTGTTTCAGATTCTGTATCTCTCTCTCTCTCTCTGACCCTCCCCTGCTCACACTGTCCCTCTCTCTCAGAAATAAAACAAATTAAAAAAATTTTTAAGTACCCTTTTAGTCATAATGATTGATTCAGGAACGGGCAGATTAACAAAATGAAGCCAATCAGAAACAGCCTCACCATTTTTGCTAACTAATATTAAGAAGCACCTCACACTGGAATTAGACAAAAACTTAATTACCTATGACCTTTGGTCACCATGTGAAGTGAACTTGCCTAAGAAGGAAATAAACACAACCTCAGGGGTGTTACAAGAGGGTAAAAGAGCCCGTAATTTGAGACATGTATTTCCTGGCTCTCCCCTCAGGGTTAAAACACCAGATGGTAAGGGACAGATACTGCCAAGAAGATTTCAGAATTCAAAAACAACCTGTGGCTTGTGCCCTGCTACCCACCAGGAAATTTGCCTAACACAGGCAACTACAATCAAGTAGAAGTGCAGAATGTTCTGTTTAAGCAGAGTGGACCAGGCAGCATTGATAACCACTCACATTCCTGCATCTTTCTTTTTTTTTTTTTTTTTATTTTTTTTTAATGTTTTATTTATTTCTGAGAGAGGGAGAGAGGTGGGTCACAGAGAGAAGGAGACAGAATCCGAAGCAGGCTCCAGGCTCTGAGCTGTCAGCACAGAGCCAGACACAGGGCTTGAACCCACGAACCGTGAGATCATGACCTGAGCCGAAGTCGGACGCTCAACTGACTGAGCCACCCAGGCTCCTCCTGCATCTTTCTTGATGACAGTAGACTGAAATGGAGATACAGAATTTCTTAAGAGGTATGTAAACTTGGTTCACAGTGAGCCTAACGGCTTGCAGGGCAGGGTGACGGAAACTCATGGCAGAAGCTATGATATGAATCCATGGATTGATTGGATAGAAGATCCTACTGAGAAGACACTAATATCCGTACATTTAGAGGTAAGGGCAGAAGAAAAGCAAACACTTTGAGAGAGTAGATTATAAATTGTATCAACAATGAACCTTTCAGCAACAAATTTAGAAACCAAGCAAACCATATTCCCCTCTGCCAAAGCCATGATGGTAAAGAACTTATCTCTAGAAAGCAGATAAAATCTTAGAGGAGGGATGAGGACAGTCTCATAATAATACCTTAAACCGAATCCCCTGAATTTGAATAAAAAATTGATGTGAAATTCAAAACAGACTGTTAAACTAGAAGAGAGTAAAATATCTCAAAATGGCAAGGTTCGTGTTTTTATTTCTGATTAGTAATAGTACCAGTGTCAACAAATGACACAGTCTAAAATGTGAAACCAGGGGCGCCTGGGTGGCTCAGTCAGTTAAGCATCTGACTTTGGCTCCGGTCATGATCTCACAGTTCGTGGGTTTCAGCCCCATGTTGGGCTCTGTGCTGACAGCTAGCCCAGAGCTTGTTTCAGATTCTATAACTCCCTCTCTCTCTGACCCTCCCCTGCTCACGCTGTCTCTTTCTCTCTCAGAAATGAATAAAACATTTAAAAAAAATTTTTTTTAATGTGAAACCAATGAGTCTAGCTGAGGTGCACAATAATAAGGTTCCTTAACCCTAGAGGAGGTTTGGCAATACTTACAGGTTGTAGCAAGCAACAGCCTGTTGAATTTTGAGTTTTAGGCCTCATTCCAATAATTTCAATACCTTCTTTTGTGTAAGAGATAAGGGAGCGCCTTTCAGAGAGCAAACGAAAGACTACTGTCTCAACTGACCTTAACCAAGCTAGCTCATCCACTAGCTAATTAAGGGTACCATTAATTCAGCTTGTTAAGTTTATACCACTATCTAATAAAATTATCTTTATCATGTTGTACCACAAAGAGCTACATCCAGACCTGACCAAAAGAAATGCACATCAGAGCTCTAGGTTTTCAAGCAAGATGTGACAATTGGATGAGACTTTGGGATGTTCTCAAGAAAGCATTTCAGTTGTCCATGGAATAATGGCATTGTCTTAGACTAGGACATTTTTGAGATTACATGTACTGAAAGAAGCATAAGCATAGATGGTAGGTAACCAATGGGTTCAATGTGGAGAATACTCCATCACTTTTTGTATGTCCATCTTTTCAGGAAGCGCCTTTCTTCTACATGATAAAGCTGTCAATTATATGACTGTTTTTACCCCTGTCATAAAAATAGACACATGAACCAAGCCAATCTTTCCAGTTATCTATAAAAATTTTACTGAGGCTAGAGATGCTGACATAACATGGAGCCTACCTTGCCATACAGTAAAGACAGAAGAAGGCAGGTAAGAGCAATAGAGAGTAGAGTCCAAATGATATCTGAAATCCAGGGTTAGGTCTGTTGTCAATTAAGTGGCCACTAAGTTCTGCCTTTCCTCTCACCTTCCCTTGCCACCCTCATTTAAACTATTTTAAGGTAGGTTTTATTCATTTGCAACTAAAATAGCCCTGATTAATGTCGTTTCCTGGGTAGTACCATCCCATTCTTAGAGAAATTTACAGAAAAAGGATTGGAGCAGTAGTTATATTGCCCCACCAACACCATCATGGAGACATTCCCTCAGTTGTCTTCTTTGGAGAAACTGACTTTATTAAGAAAAGTAATGGTTTATGATTACTTCCTAACTGCCAAAGTCATTAGCCTCTTTTCAGCCCCTACTTTACCAGACTTTTGTGGAATTTGATATCACCTGTTGCATTTTCTGAGGAGTCTCAATAAAATAATTCCCTTCTTCTCACTTAGGTTCTGAACAATTTGAGAAATAAAGCAAAGGATAGAAATGGGGGCCAAAATATCACTTTATTACTGATAAGATCAAGTTGACTGATATGCTTCATATGAAAACCAAATAGGCCTCCAACTTATCCCCAGAATTAGGCCAATTTATACCTTCAGTTCCTAGCAACACTTCACAAGGACGGCATGGAGGATCGGATGACAGTCTCCTTGGACAACCTTGTCCTTGTAGGTTGAAGGACAAAGCTAAATTAGACATTCTTCACAAATTCACTAATCACTAATCATTTAAGTCACTCAATCTCCCCAAGTATAAAGACATTGTACCTAGTTGAGTTCCTATCACAGGAAACAAACATCAGAAGCACGCAAGATGCTTTCTCTACTAGCATCTTTAGCCAATCCCTACTTGGAAACTACTTCCTTTAATTTCCATGACAACTTCCTAGTTGCTTTATCTCTCTAAGCAATCCTACTTAATCTTCTTTATAGGTCTTTCTTCTTCCATCTGGCTTTTAGATGTTAAGAGTTTCCCCATGATTCAGGCCATTGCTCTATTTCTATATTATATTCTCTCCGTATGGAATCTCATTTCAATTACCTTATTTAAGGCTAATGAATTCATAACCCTTATCTCCAGCCCATATAGATTCAAGGTTACTAGTGGAATTACTGTGTTTTAGCTACTGTTTCCTTAACCTTTATCTACAACCTAAACAGATCTAAGATTACCATATCCTATTCATTCTATGTCCTCATATCTAATTACTTTCTTTGTCCTCACAGCTACTGCTTTAATTTGGCTCCTACCAGCTTTCACCCATACTATTTCAATAGTCTATTAATTTCTCTGTCTCTGGTCCTAGTCTATTCCATTTTATCCTCCACAGTGCCACCTGAATTATGTCTTTGTAAAAACAATTTATTTCTGAATACAAAAGCAATACATGTTCATTGTAGAACATTTTTGAAAAGCATGCTTTTTAAAAACAATATATGAGCAATTTTCATGCTATTAAGTATTCTCTATAATATTATTTATATTGAATATAAAATGAATATATCATTTATTTCATTTCATTTTATTTATTTTTAAGTAGGCCCCATACCCAGCATGGACCCCAACATGGAGCTTGAACTCACAACCCTGAGATCAAGACCTGAGTGAGCTGAGATCAAGAGTCACATGTTTAACCAACTAAGTCACCCAGGTGCCCCTGGATATATCATTTAAATATAAGCACTGCAAAATGGTGATCTGTAACCAAAGCTGTTACATGGACATGCTATATTTTGTCATCACAGCATTTCAAAGTTGTTTGAATTTTGAATGCCTTTACACAACACATGCTTTATTCAATTCCCCATAGTTTCTACAAATTCCTAATATCCAGTGTTACTCCTTCATTTTTGTCACCTACCTGTTTTTATTATGTTGTTGCTATTTTCTGGTTGTTTTTTAAAAAACATTTTGGAATTTAAGTTGAAAATGGACAATTCACCCAACATAAGACTGAGTTATCATTCATCCACCTAGTATCTGTTGCCTACCTACTATGCACAGTCACTGTGATGGCAAGAAAATGGTGAACAACACAAACATGGTCCTTTATCCGTTGACACATATAGTCTAGTGTGAGAGACATGCAAATGAAATAACTGCTAAAGGGAAAACTGACCTAGGGACTTTTGTTTGAGGGTATAGTTTTCTTGAGAAAATAATGCTTGAGCTGAGATCTATAGTAGAAACTACCTAGGCAAAAAATTAGAGACTATTGCTAGCCAAAGAAGTATATGTACAAAAGTCCTGAAAAGGGAGGTATCAGATTGTGTCAAAAGAGCTGAAACACAAAAAGTAGAACAAGTTTTGCAGGATGAGGCTGGAGAAGTTAACAGAAGCCAAATTATTCAGGGTCTCCTGGACTATGCTAAGAAATCTGAGACAGATGTTGAGATGAAATCTGCCTCCCCTTAATTGCTGTCCATCCAATGACCCTGTTTTCTCTTTCCTTCTTTTCATTTACTCCTCATACGACATGATTTTGAGATCTCTTTCACCCTCTGATCACTCTTTTTTAGAACTTACGATTTTCTTAGTCTACTGCTCCAGAAGCAGAGCCAAGTAAGAAATTATTAAGCTGAGAGCTAGAAGGATGACAGTCTAGCAGAAATAATAATTAACTACCAATGAATTTAGTAGAACACAGTTGCTACATAATTCAAATTTAATTAAATGTTGTTGGGTAATGAATATATACCTTATGTTAGATTTTCCTTTAAAACTGTGTCTCGTAGGGGTGCCTGGGGTGGCTCAGTTGGTTCAGCATCTAGCTTTGGCTCAGGTCATGATCTCATGGTTTATGGGTTCAAGCCCCACATTAGGCTCTGAGTCTGAACCCTGCTTAGGATTCTGTGTCTCCCTCTCTTTCTGCTCCTCTCTCTCAAAAAATAAACATTAAATTTTTTTTAAAAATATATGTCTCATATCTTAAAGTTTATTTAGGTTAAAATTAAAATTGTATTGCTTTTTGTATGTATTTCTAGGTGTTAAAGAAGGAAATATAGGAATGGAAAAACATAAAGATTCCTTTACAGCAAGAGAAAGCCAGTTTTAAGACTTAAAATATGCCAAGGATAATCTACAACTAAATAATGTGCACTAACTTTGGTTGTTAAACAAATAAGCTACACACATTTAATTTTTTTCTCCATTTTATGTTTGTTAGTTTGATAATTTTTGTCCTTGTTGGTTTGGAGAACTTAAAGTGTTTGTTACATAAAACATCTCCTACATAGAGATGTGTGAGTTTCTGAGTTTTTACTTTCAAATTGAACATCAAAGAAGCATTTTCAGATTTCAGATTTAGAGCAAGCAAGTGTATTAATAACTAGCAGAAATATTAAAAGTTAGAACAATTTGTGGCTTGTATCTTAGGGCAAACTGGGCTCATTAGAAAGTGATCTGATAATACTACAGAGTCTCCAAAGGAACTTTTCATTCATTCATTTATTGATTATTCTACAGACATTTATTAACTACTATGTGATATACACTATGTAGAGCACTGGGTATAGCTCATTAAAAAGTGCAGTTTATGAATGCAAGAAAATGCATACAGTTTATTGCAGAAAATAGTATAATAAACATTTGGCATATAAGGGATTCTACCAATGACCTTGAATCCTCAAATATGCAAGTATTTTATATCATATAACTTAACCCAGAAAATAAGGTAAATTATAACTAATCTTTCATATTTTCACATGTAACAGTAAGTTTTAAAAATGGGCAAAAGTTCCTATGGCATGTAAGTAGCTTAGAAATGTCCACTCCATGCCAACAACAACAAAAAAAGCTGAAGAAACTGAAAAACCAACAACTTTTCTTAGATCTGTCAGAGAAGTGAGGTCACAGGGCAAATCACTGCCCCCCAGTTGGAGAGACAGACAGATGGGCAGAGAATCACAACTTACATAAGCAGAAGCCCACAGTAACCAGTGTTGGGCTAGGAAAATCTGAACTGTAATTGGCAAATTGCTAGAAGCTTCATGTGGACAAGGCTGAGAGTGTAAAACTTCAGGGGGTTCCAGTCATAAGGGGTGCCCATGCTCTGTTGAGCTTTACCTCCAGGAGCCCTACCGGGTCCTCACAGTGAATACTGGAGGAAAATTTGATATTACTGAATACTTTCAAATTAACTATTTTGAAATACTCTACATCATTATATTCTTCCTAACAAGGCCTGTCCTCAGAAGAAAGTATTTTACCAAACCCTAACCCTCTGGGTTTTTATCAGAGCCTAACCTAATGCCAGTGTACTCTGGCCATCATGTCCCACCTGAGGTGGATTGAGAAGGGGAGCACCATTGACAGTCACAGTGGCACAAACTCACCAAAGACAGACGTAATCATAGGACTATAGAACACTATCCCTTCCCCCACATCCTATCCTGCATTACTAAAGGCCTATTTATTACAATTCCTTTTACCCAGTACATTGTGTCCACATTTCAGTGAAAACCTGCAAGGCTTACTACAAGCCAAAAATATTTTGAAGAGACTGAACAGTCATCAAAAGCAGAGTCAGATATAATAGGAATGTTGGAATTATTAGGCCAAGAATTTTAATAAAAACATATAATTAATATGCTAAAGGATTTAATGGCAAAAATAGATAATGTGCAACAACAGATAGATAATATAAGCAGAAAGATGAAAGTTCTAAGAAGGAATACAAAAAGAAATGCTAACAAAAATAAGGAATGCTGTTGTTGGATTCATAATTTGGCCAGACTCAGTTGAAGAAAGAACTGGTGAACCTGAGGAAATGACAATAGAAACTTCCAAAACTGAAAACCACAGAAAAAAAGCTGAAAAAACTCCACAACAGAACAGCATATCCAAGAACTATGGGATAATTACAAAAGGTGGAAAATGTATATAATGGGAATACTAGGAGAAAAAAAAGAAGAGCAACAGAAGTAATATTTGAAGCAATAATGACTGAGTTCCCCCAAATTAATGTCAGACACCAAGCTACAGATCCAGAAAGCTCAGAGAACACAAGCAGGATAAATGCAAGAAAAAACTGTGCTTAGGCATATCATATTCAAACCTAAGAAAATAAAAAATGAAGAAAAAGTCTTGAAAGAAGCAAATGAAATAAATATCTTACCTATAGGGGAGCAAAGATAAGAATTATGTTCACCTTCTCCTTAGAAACTGTGCAAGCAAAAAGAGAGTGAGGGATGCCTGGCTGGCTCAGTTGATGGAGCAGGCAGCTCTTGATCTCAGGATTATGGGTTCGAGCCCACATGTTGGGTGTAGAGATTACTTTAAAATAAAATCATTTAGGGGCCCCTGGATGGCTCATTTGGTTAAGTATCTAACTTCAGCTAAAGTCATGATCTCATGATCTGTGAGTTCAAGACCTTCATCAGGCTCTGTGCTGACAGCTCAGAGCCTGTTTCAATTTCTGTGTGAGTCTGTCTCTGCCCCTCCCCCCCTCACAGTCTCTCTCTCTCAAAAATTAAACATTAAATTTTTTTAAATAAAAAAATAAAATCATTTTTAAAAAGAAAAGAGTAGAGTGAAATATGTAAAACATGGAGGGAAAAAAAAAACCCCACCAATCTAGAATTCTATACCCTGCAAACTTATCCTTCAGAAGTGAAAGGAAAAAAAAAGAATTTCTTAGACAAAAATTGAGGGAATTTGTTACCAGTACACCTGCCTTGTAAGAATTGTTTAAGAAATGGTAGTCCTGATGTAACTTAAAACATTAAAAATTGACATTTCTCACCTTATCTCTAGACCTAAGAATCCCAGGAAGGGGTCACATGAGGAACATATGTGTATCACAGGTACATGGTATAAATCTTTCTCCTTACATTCTATAATGAACTCATGGACAAATTCACTAATACTTAACCCCATTTCTTTACCACTATCTCCATCCATATTCTTGCTGTGTCCTTACCATAGCCAAAGTGTTTTTTTCCTACCCTCTCAGCAATATGACTTGCTTGGCCAATGTCCTATAGATGGAAGTAACAGTGTGCCAATTCTGAGCGCAGGGGAGCAGCAGCACACATCTACTTGACTTCTTACCCTGCTATCACTGTCATGAGAATACATCCCATCTAGTTCACTGATGCAAGGAAAAAATGACAGTGAGGCAAACCCACACCATCAAACCTGCAGCATAAAGCAAAACTAACTTCAGCTAAACTACAGGTATATGAATAAGCCCAAATAAGATCAGCAGAACTACCAAGCAAGTCTTTTTCACACTTAAACACTAAAAGAGAAGAACACCACCAATGGACCTCTTTGGATTTTTGAAGATACATATGGCATTTGTGTATGCTAGCCAACGTATTAAAGCAAGCCTAGAGCAACCTATCCACAGATGTGAGCAAGAATAAATAATTATATAAACCACTGAATTTAGGGGCACTTTGTTATGCACCAATAGTGGATCAAAATGTATCTGTGTAACCGGCTGAGCCACCCAGGCGCCCTTTTTTTTGGGGGGGGGGGGGGGCAAGCTCTGTGCCCAATGATGAGGCCTTCCCCAGATGGCTGACTTCTTTGTGAAGATTGTGTATCCCGGGCAGCCCTCCTCACCTGGGGTCCAAGGAAACTCTTTTCCTTTCTCTGTAAACTTTTTAAGAGAGACTCGTTCATTTTGCATCGACATAGTGTAAAAGGTAGACAAGACATAGTTAACGGACAAGCTGGGATTGAAAAGTGGACAGCGTTTAGGAGGCGCTTTTAAATGCTAAAGTTATGGGGGGGAGGGGGGATGGGCATGAAGGAGGACACTTGTGGGGTTGAGCACTGAGTGTTATGTGGAAACTAATTTGACAATAAACTATTTGTAAAAAAAAAAAAAAAAAGTATCTGTGCACTGGGAAAAGGGAACTACTCAGGAATTTCCTGGATATTAACTCTTAGAATATTTAAATCCCCAGGACTTGAAATGCCACTATGATCTACCAATCAGAATGGTTGCTTATGGAAGTCAGGTAATAAATAGAGTTTGGACTTGAGTCTGCCTTATGATGGCCCACATACCAACCCTCTTGTTATTTCTCCAGTTCTTTCATGGACATATTTGACATTGTAGGAATAACCAATATTGCCTCCCTAGCCTGTAGAATAAGGACAGTTATGGCAGGAAGGCCAAATGGGAACCTCTGGAACTACTCTTCCCAAGAAAAGTAGTAAAGCTGCATTCCTGGGAAAATTACAGAATTTTTGCTACCATAAAAGACTTGAAAGATGTAGTGCCAATGATTCCTTTCTATTCACATTTATCTACCACCGTTGGCCTAGGAAAAAACAGAAAATCTTGGAGAATAACAGTGGATTACTGTAAATATAATCAGATAGTGACTTTAGTAGCAGCAGCTATCCCTAATATATTTTCTTGAATAAAGCAAATCAATAAACCTCTAGCAGTTAGAATATGGCTACTAATTGGGCACTTTTTTTTTCCTATCTCAATAAGAAGAGATCTTCAGAAGGTGCTTGTTTTTTACCTTGTAGGAACACAAATCTATTTTCATTGATTTATTTTAGCTCTCCAGCTCTGGTTTAGAATCCATTCTGCAGACACCTTTACCATTTTACCATCTCATAATCCTATATAACATCACACTGGCCAACGACTTTAATGTGATGATGTGCTCAATGGACTTAGTGACTAGATTTCAGAGAATGTAAGATGAACTCCAATGAAAATCCAGGTAACTATGACCTCACTGAAACTTTTGGGGATTAGCCAGTCTTGAACATCTTAAGATATTTCTCCAGTACAATGGAAAAGTTCTGCACCTTTTACCCATATCAGTAACAGAGAGATACAGTACTTCATGAGCCTCTGGATTTTTTAAAGTAGCATGTACTACATTTGGATATGCTACTCCAAAATTAAATCTCTTTAATTACAGTTACCAACTTTGAAAGGTCGTCAGAAGCACTAGAACTTTCTAGCTGGTCTAGTCTGGAGTATGACCAATGATTAAGAGTCTATAACAGATCAAGATGCTATTTGGAGCCTGTGGCAAGCCCCAGTAGCAGAATCACAATTTAGGTCCCCAAAGATTTGGATCTATGCCATATAATTAACTATTTGCAAACAAACCCTGAGTTGCTCTGTGAGCCTCGGTAGAGACTTAACACCTTACCATGAGAATTTAAGGCCTTGAGGTCTTGGGTGACCATCACAAACTGGATTTTATGTAACCTAATAAGCTATAGAGGTGAATACAACCAGAATCACTCCAAAATCAACTGGAGCTGACATATGGAAGATTGGAATAAAGCTAGTCCTGAAGCTACCAGTATGTTTCATGACGAAGTAGGTGGTTTGCATTACCAAGTACCTACTTTTTCTATATTGCTACCATTCTGTCAACCCACATTTGTAACTACATGGGAAATTCTCTATTACTAGTTGACTTAGGAAGAAAAGATTCAAGCCTGGTTTGCAGACAGTTCTGGAAAATGGCCCTGCCAGAAGTAGAATGCTGTAACATTACAGTCACTCAGAAGTGACTGAAATACACTCCTGTGTATTTCACAGAATACACAGGAATAGAAAGTCCTCCAAGGGGGAAGAACTCTGATCAGTGTATCCCATTTTCTGATTTACTTGCTTTGTACAAGCAATGTCCTATGCCTATTTATGGCCAATGGTTAATAGTAGGACTTGACAGACAGGGACATAGGAACAAGACTGAAAGATTGAGGGATAAGTAAATTTGGAGAAGTGATATGCAGATTGAACTCCTGTGGTAACATGTGGGAATACTTTTATCTCAGGTAAATGCCAACAACAATAAAAACAAAAGAGACCATCTCTACAAGGGAGGTTTATGAATTAGGTAACCAGTATGACCTCCTTTGTGGATACCAGTTAGTTATCATCTTTCTCCAGTTAGGCAGTACTTGTTAAATGTTTTCCTGAACAAAAATTATCATGATGGCAGAGAGTGAATTTGTTTATGATCTCAAACATGGACTTCTCTGCTGCAAGACTGATCTGTCTGTTGCTAAAGTTGAGAGCCCAACCCTCCAGCAGTAGAAAGCCAATGCTGAACACTTGAAACATCATCTACCAGGGGGACCAATCATCTTCATCTGGTGTCAGGTTAATTTTTTTAGACTTCTTTCATCATGGGGATAGCATTGATTTGTCCTCATAGAATGGATCACTATTGTGCAGCTATATTTGTCTTTCTTGTCTGCCATACTTTTTCTAGCAATGTTACTTATAAAATGTCAGAATGCCTTGGGGTGCCTGAGTGGCTCAGCTGGTACAGCATCCAACTTCAGGTCAGTCATGATCTCAAGGTTCATGAGTTCAAGCCCCACATCAGGCTCTGTGTGGACAGTTCAGAGTCTGGAGCCTGCTTCTAATTCTGTGTTTCCTTCTCTCTCTGTCCTCCCCTGCTCATACTCTGTCTTTCTCTTTCTTTCATAAATAACCAAACAAACATACATACATTAAAAAAAAAATTAAATATCAGAATGCCTTATTCAACATTAGGGAACCTCATACAACACTGAATCTGAACAAAGAATGAATCTTGCTGTAAATGAACTAAGACAAAGAATAACTACTATGTGATCACTGGCTTTACATGGCTTATAAACCTGTGTGATTACTGAACGATAAAGCAATGACTATAGAATGGTGGAAAGGCATATTGAAGAACTCATTTATGATGCGTGGAACAAGCTAGGAAACACTGTCTTTCAAGATTCAAATATGGCTTCTTCTAGTAACAGAACACATAGGTCTGAGAACAAAGGGGTGGCAGTGGAATGGCATAAGTAACTATTAGACCTTATGCCTGGAGGGACTATATAATTCATTGTCCAGATGTAGACACTTTTAAGAATGAAATAGATCATTGAACAATTAAGATTACATAATATTTAAAACATGTATTAACAGACAAATTAGTTTTATTATATTGATGGACTGTTCAAAGGCCATTTTCAAAACCAAATCTGGATACAATAAACTAAAAACAAGCTGCTCAATACTGATTATCAGTATATTAAAAATAACAATCAATAATTATTCTAGACATATTTATGCATTTTAATCTGTTTATTGACCACATCTGTGTCTCATACCATGTATATATTTTTTTACTCTGAAGAATATATTTCCAGCTTCACTGAAATATAATTGACATACAACACTGTGTTAAGTTTAAGGTATAAAACATGATGATTTGATACGCGTATATACAGATTCTCCTCAACTTATGATGGGGTTACGTCCAGATAAATCCACCCTTATTGAAAACAAGGTTGAAAATATTGTAAGTCGAATATGTATTTAATACACCTACCAAACACCATTACTTAACCTCACCTGCCTTAAACGTGTTCAGAACATTTAGTATAAGCCTACAGTTTGGCAAAATCATCTAACATAAAGCTTATTTTATAATAATGTGTTAAATATCTCATGTAATTTACTGAACACTGTACTAAAAGTGGAAAGCAGAAATGGCTGTACTGGCACAGAATGATTGTAAGTGTATTGGTTGTTTACCCACATGATCACGTGGTTTGCAGGAACTTTGGCACACTGTCACTGCCAGCATCATGATAAAGTATTGTACTGTATACACTAACCTGGGGGAAAAAATCAAAATTCAAAATTTGAAGTATGCCTCTACTGAATGTGTATTGCTTTCATACCATCATAAAGTCAAGGTATAATATCAAAAGTATAAGTTGGGGACTGTCTGTATTGCAAAATGATTACCACAGTAAAGTTTACTAATACCTCTATCGCCTCACATTATTACTTTTTTCTTTTTTTGTAGCGATGTCACTTAAAATCTACTTTCTTTAGGGGCACCTGAGTGGCTCAGTCAGTTATGCATTTGACTCTTGATCTCAGCTCAGGTCTTGATCTCAGTATTGTGAGTACAGACTCTGCCTTGGGTGTGAAGCCAACTTAAAAAATAAAAACCTACTCTCTTTAGTAACTTTCAAATATACAATACATTATTCTTAATTATAGTCACATGCTGTACATTTTATCACCAAAACTTACTCCTCTTACAATTGGGAAGTTGTATCCTTTGACCAACATCTCCCCATTTTCCCCCACCCTTATCTCCTATGAAGAATATATTTTAATATGGTATTAATGTTTGTAATTTTTAATAAAAATATCTCTAAACTTCTTTAGCATTGTATTTTAATATTTTAACAGTGTAGTTAATAAATTTAAAATTGTTGATGCTCTCAATTGACCATCCTCTGTTGACCTCAATATTTTTATTTGGGAGCATACTGTCTCTATAGGTTAATATAGGTACCTGGCAAACTCAGAGCAAATTATTCCAAATGGAGTATATTCTCAAGTTAGATTTTGTTTTATTAAATATGTAAATATTTCAGCCCAAATGTTTTCAGTTACTATCTTTTTTTTTGCTTTCACTCATAGTATCTTTACCAATATTTTATGATAAAACTTATCAACTATATTTTCTCTATTTTAATTATTCTTTGAATGTTATATCAAATTTAGATGTTATACAATAATATGCAACTTCCCTATTTCATTCCATTAGTGTAAAGAATATAAATTTATTCAAGTAAAAATAAAGGCTCCACAAAACAATCTTTTCAGAAATCAAGAGTACTTGTTTCCTATTGCCATTGGAATAAATTACCACAAATCCAGTAATATGGTCCTGACTGCATGATTTGGGAAGTATTTCCTCCTCATCAATTTTCTGAAAGAGTTTGTGTAGAATTGGTATTATTTCTTGCTTAATTGTTTGGTAGAATTTGCCAATGAAGCTATGTGGGCCTAGTGTTTTCTTTGTGAGAAGGTTTTTAACTAGAAATTCAAATCCTTTAATAGCTACAGAATTCTTTAGGTTATCTATTTCTTCTTGAAGGAGTTGTGTGTAGTTTGTGTATTTCAAGGAATTTGTCCATTTTATGTCATTCTTTAACTCTGATAATATTATTCATTCTGAAATCTATTTTATCTGGTATTTATATGACCACTTCAGCTTTCTTTTGGTTAGTGTTAGCATGGATGTGTGAGTTTTTTTCCCACTCTTTTACTTTTAACCTATATGTTAAGATGGTTGGGTCTTGTGTTTTATTAAATTTTACAATCTCTCATTTTTACTAAAAAACATTTTTTTATAATGTTTATTTTTGAGAGACAGAGCGTGAGCAGAGGAGGGGCAGAAAGAGAGGGAGACACAGAATCCTGAGCAGGCTCCAGGCTCTGAGCTATCAGCACAGAGCCTGACACGGGGCTCAAACTCACAAACTGTGAAATCATGCCCTTAGCTGAAGTCAGATGTTTAACTGATTGTGCCACCCAGGTGCCTCGACAATCTCTTATTTTTAAATGAGAGTGTTTAGGCCATTTATATATAATGTGATTATTGACATCTTTGGATTGATATTGTCTTGCTATTTTTTCTATTTGTCCCATCTGTTCTTTGTTCCCATTTTCTTCTTTTTCTGCTTTCTTTTAGAGCAATTGTACAATTTTTACTCCATTTTATTAACTTCATTAGCTAATTAGCTAGAACTCCTTATTATTCACAATAAAGATATATAGAGTTTCAGTTGTTTATTTAAAGTTTATATTACATGCCTTTAACTTATCACATTCAACTTTCAAATGATATTGTATTTTTTAATGTGTAGTGTAAAAACCTTGCAACAGTATAATTCTGTTTTCCCTTCCTGGCCTTCTTACAATTGTTGCCTTATATTTTACTTCTATGTATTTTACAAATTCCACAATACATTATTTTTTGTTTGTTTCTTTAAGGAGTCAGTTATATTTTGAAGATATTTAAATAAGAAAAAATCTTTTATTTTCTTTTTTCTAGCTTTATTGAGACAGGATTGACAAAAATTTAATATGTTTAAGGTGTACAATGAATTTTTCATAGTTCTAAGTCTATGAATCCTCTCATGAAAAATCTGCAGTCACCACAGGTAAGGCTACTGCAGAATCTTCACTCCTACTTTCCAGTCTGTAGCTCACTTTTTCCCAGCACCAACATTGGCTTTTGCAGTCTCCCTGACTTTCCTCATTCTGTTCTTGCATTCCTTTTGCTGTTTTCTTGAGGTCTTTTTCCTTCTCATAAGGCCATGTCTTCCAAGTCAACGTTAAAGTTCATTTTTCTTTATATAATCCATGGAATCCTAAATCATGCAAAAGCCAGTAGTCTTGCCACCACCAAAATGGGCTCCGAATCCAAATCCAAAGATAAGATCTGTGTGGTCTTGTACATTTTGGCTAGTTTCTCCCAAATTTCTGTCTTAGGCACTTGACAGTTGCCTTTCCATGGTGAAGAACATCAATGACCATTTGTTTCCACTGAAGCAACAAATTGTGGTCACAGACTTTCTGGTTGGAATGGTTGCTGTGTTGTTCACAATGGTAGCAGAGCTTCAAGCAACCAGGAAGGAAAAGACACAATATGTTTTGATAATGTTTACATTGTAAAATGATTACCACAATCAAGCTCTAATTAACATATTCAATACTTCACATAATTATCTTTTTGTGTGTGGTGAGAACACTTAAGAACTACTCTATTAGCCAATTTCAAGTATGTAATAACATTATTATTAACTCTAGTCACCATGCTAAACATTAGGTCTCCAGAATGTACTCATCTTATAACTGAAAGTTTGTACCCTCTGACAAACATCTCCATTTTCCCTCAACCCCCAGCCTCTAGTAACCACTATTCTACTCTCTGTTATTATGAATTCACACTTTTTTTTTGGATTCCTTATATAAGTGAGATCATACAGTATTTGTCTTTCTGTGTTTGGCTTATTTCATTTAGCATAATGTCCTCCAGGTTCATCCGTGTTGCAATGCAGGGTTTCCTTCTTTTTTTAAGGCTAAATAATATTCCATTGTGTATGCAGTGTGTGTGTGTGGGTGTGTGTGTGTGTGTGTGTGTGTATGTGTTAGTCGTTTAGGCTATTTTCATATCTTGGTTGTGGTGATTCATGTTGCAATGAATATGGAAGTGCAAATATCTCCAAGATAGTGATTTTATTTCAATATATAACCAGAAATGGGATATCTAGATCATATAGTAGTTCTATTTTTATGGAATCTCCATACTGTTTTGAAAATGGCTGTATCAGTTTGCGTTCTGACCAACAGTATACAAGGATTTTTTTTTTTTTGCCACATCCACTCTAAAATTATACATCTTTCTACTTTTTGATAGTAGTAGTCAAGTATGAGATGATCATTGTGATTTTGATTTCCATTTCCCCAATGGCTAGTGGCAATGAGTACTTTCACATATACATGCTGACCATTTATATATTTCCTTTTTAAAAAATGTTCAGATCCTTTGCCCATTTTTTGATTGGGTTATTTGGGTTTTTTGCTATCAAGTTGTGTGAGTTCCTTATATATTTTATTTTTTATACATTTATTTATTTTTAAGAGACAGAGTGAGACAGGGTGCAAGAGGAGGAGGGGCAGAGAGAGAAGGAGAAACAGAATCTGAAGCAGACTCCAGGCTCTGAGCAAATGTTCAGCACAGAGCCTGATGCAGAGCTTGAACCCATGAACCATGAGACCATGACCTGAGCTAAAGTCAGAACCTTAACCGACTGAGCCACCCAGGGGCCCCTATATTCTAGATATTAACCTCATATCAGATATATGGGATGCAAATATTTCCCCCCAATCCATAGGTTGCCTTTTTATTTTATTGATTTTCTTTGTGTGAAGAAACTTTTTAGTTTGATATAATCGTATTTGTTTATTTTTGTTTCTGTTCCCCTTAATTTGGTGTCAAATTAAAAAAAAAAAAACAGCCAACACCAATGTCAAGGAGTTTCTCTCACTTTTATTTTAAAATTTTACAGTTTCTAGGGGCGCCTGGGTGGCTTAGTCGGTTAAGCGTCCGACTTTCGCTTGGGTCATGATCTCACAGTTCGTGGGTTTGAGCCCCGCGTCGGGCTCTGTGCTGACTGCCAGCTCAGAGCCTGGAGCCTGTTTCAGAGTCTGTGACTCCCTCTCTCTCTGACCCTCCCCTGCTCACACTGTCTCTCTCTCTCTCCTAGAAATAAATAAAACATTTTAAAAAAACTTTTTTTAAATTTTACAGTTTCTAACCTTACATTGAAGTCTTTAACACTTTTTGAGTTTTTTAAAGTTTATTTCTTTATTGAGAGAGAGAGAGAGAGAGAATGTGCATGCAAGTGAGGGAGGAACAGAGAGAGGGGGAGAGAGAGAATCTCAAGCAGTGATTCTGTGCTGTCAGCATTGAGCCTGATGTGGAGCTTGAACCCATGAACTGTGATATCCTGACCTCAGGGAAATCAAGAGTCGGATGCTTAACTGATAGAATCACCCAAAAAATCACTGAGGTTTTTAGTTTAGTTTAGTTTAGTTTAGTTTAGTTTAGTTTGAATGATGCAAGAGTTCAATTTTATTCTTTGAATGTAGATATCTGGTTTTCCCATCTCCGTTTATTGAAGAGACTATTCTTTGCCAATTGTGTATTCTTGGTGACTCTATAGAAGATTATTTGACCATATATATGAGGGTTTATTTATGGGTGCCTGATCTTAGAGGAATGAATTTCAGCTTTTCACCGATAGGTATGGTGTTAGTTGTGGGCTTGTTATATATGACCTTTATTATGTTCAGGAATGTTCATTCTATACCTAATCTCACTTGATCATGGTGTATGATCTTTTAATATTTTGTTGAATTCATTTGCTATCATTTTGTTGAGAATTTTTGTATCTAAATTCATCAGGGATATTGACCTTCAGTTTTCTTGTAGTGTTGTTATCTGGCTCTGGTATCAGAGTAATGTTGACCTTGTTAACATGAGTTTGTGAGTGTTACCTCATCTTCAAGTTTGGTAGAAATCCCTGGTGAAACCATCTGGTCCCTGGCTTTTCTTTGCTGGGTAATTTTTAATTATTTATTCAATCTCCTTACTAGTAATTTGTCTGTTAAGATTTTCTATTTCTTCATGAATCAGCCTTCATAGGTTGTTTATTTCTAGGAATTTATCCCTTTCTTCTAGGTTACCCAATTTGTGGCTATGTAATTATTAAATATAAATGATATATAATTACTAATAATAGTTTCTTGTGATCCTTAGTATTTCTGGATTATCAGTTATAGTGTCTTTTCTTTCATATATGATTTTACTTATTTGAGTCTTCTCTCTATCTTAGTCTAGTTAGAGGATTGTCAATTTTGTTTATCTTTTCAAAAACCAGCTCTTATTTTTCTGTTGATATTTTGTATTGTTTTATTGCTCTGTATTTTATTTATTTCTGCTCTGATCTTTGTTATTTCCTTCTTTTGGCTAACTTTGGGCTTATTTTTCAAGTTCCTTGAGTAAGGTTATTACTTAGTGATCTTTCTTTTTTGTCTTAATGTAGACATTTGTCACTATAAACTTCCCTCTTACAAGTGTTTTAGCTGCATACCAAAAGTTTTGCTATGCTGTATTTCCATTTTCCCTTGTTTTAAGATCTTTTAAATTTCTCTTTTGATTTCATTTTTGAGCCATTGGTTCTTCAGGAGTGTATTGTTTACTTTCCATGTTTGTTAATTTTCCAGTTTTCTCCTGTTACTGATTTCTTGCTTCATAGCATTGTGGACAAAAAGAAGCTTGTTATGATTTCAGTCTTCTTAAGTGTGTTAAGACTTGTTTTGTGACTTAACAATTGAGACCTGGAGAATGTTCCATGTGTGCTTGAGAAAATGTGTATTCTGCTGTGATTGGACACAAAGTTCTGTATGTCTATTAGGCCTATTAGTTCTAAAGTGTAGCTCAAGTCTAATGTCTCTTTGTTGATTTTCTGTCAAGATGGTCCTTTCATTGTTGAAAATGGGGGATTGAGTCCACTACTATTTTGTATTGTAGTCTATTTCTCACTTCATATCTATTAATGTTTGCTTTATACATTTGGTTGCTTCTATGTTGGGTACAGGGCAAGTATGAGGTTGGAGAGAGGATGGCAACAGTTTCTTTGTGGGAGGGAGGTATAGCAGCATCTCTCTTTCTGGGGTTCCCTGGCTGCCATGGCTGTTGGTCACTCCAGTGGAAAAGATTTGAGTATTCTATGTGGACCAGGATGTTGGAGTCTGCTGATCCTCTGCTATAAAAGCTGCAGAGTCCGCAGTTGTTGCAAGGGTATTGAGATAATCAGTAGCAAAGTCTCCCAGGGTTCTCCACAGAGCTGGCCATTAGGGATCACAGTGGCACCTGTCACTGTCAGGTTGATACTGATAGCCCCCATCCTTCTTCTCTGTTCCTAGCCACCTCCAGATGTCTCAGCTGTGCCAGTCTCTCTAGTGATCCTCTTGTACAGTTACTCCATTTTCTTTCTTTTTTTTTTTTTTTGTCCACTACGTTGCTATAGGTTTTTAATTTGACTCTGAAGTCTCCTATGGCTATTTTCTTTTTTTTCCCCCTTAAATAGTTTATTGTCAAGTTGGTTTCCATATAACACCCATGCTCATCCCAACAAGTGCCCTCCTCCATGTCCATCACCCCCCTTCCACTCTCCCTCACCCCCATTAGCCCTCAGTTTGTTCTCAGCATTCAAGAGTCTCTCATGGTTTGCCTCCCTCCCTCTCCCCAACTATTTTTCCCCTTCTCCTCCCCCATGGTCCTCCATTAAGTTCCTCATAATCCACCTATATGTGCAAACATATGGTATCTGTCCTTCTCTGCCTGACTTATTTCCCTCAGCATAACACCCTCAAGGTCCATTCATGTTGCTACACATGGCCGGATTTCATTCTTTCTCATTGCCATGTAGTATTCCGTTGTATAAATAAACCACATCTTCTTGATCCATTGTCAGTTGATGGACACTTAGGCTTTTTCCATAGTATCCTAGGGCTATTTTCATTCCTGGATTACTATTTAATTGTTGCTTTATGTAGGGAGATAAAGACTGGTATCTTCTACTCCATCATCTTGCTAACATCACTCTCCAAGAAAAAGTCTTTATATTTACCCATGTGGTTACCGTTTGTGGTGCTCTTCATGCCTTTTTGTGGATTTACGTTCCATTTGGCATTGTTTTCCTTTTTCTTGAAGGACTTTCTTTACCATTCCTTATAATGCCTTATAGTGCCGGTGCTTAATTCTTTCAACTTTCTTTTATGTCTGAAAAAGTCATTATTTCATTTTTGTTTTTGAAAAATATTTTCACAGGGTAAAGAATTCTAGTTTGATTTTTTTTTCTTTCAATACTTTTAGGATGTTGTACCACTATCTTCTAGCTTGAATTACTTCTGATAAGAAATTTACTCTCATCTTTATCTTTGGTCCCCTTTGTATCATGTCTTTTTCCTCTAGCAGTTTTTAAGATTTGCTTCTTGTTACTAGGTCTCAGAAAATTGTGCTGCTAAACTCTGTTAGATAGGACCAGACAACATTTAGTCTATGATGAAATCTTACCAATCACTGAGGCAAGAATCTTCTCAGTATCCTATCTGATGTATTTTAAAATATAAAGCTTTCCACTTTGGCTCTTGGGAACTTGCAATATCTTAGTCTATGCGTGAGCTATGAATACTGCTTCCTCTAATCCTTTTGGGTGGTTCTTCCTGGAGCTTCAGATAGTTTCTCCACATTCATGTGCTAATGAATACTTAACTGAATATTCAGGAGGCACTCTCTGCAGATCCCTAGAATTCCTTCTCCCTGCTTTCTCTTCTTTCCTATACTATTCCTGCCACTTCTAGCTTGCTTGGCTTCCTCAGACTCCCAGCTCCTTTTCCTCAACCCAGGCTTAATCTTCTTGCAATGCAGCCTGCAAACTTTCTCTAGGCAGCAAGCTAGGGATGGTATAGCTTACCTTATTTGTTCTTATTTGACAGGGGACAAATGTCCTCTATTGATTGATAGCCAATATCTTCAAAACCATTGTCTTACACGTTATCTATTTTTTCTAGTTATTTCAAGCAGAAGGGTAAATCTAAACCTGGTTATTCATCTGGACTAGAAGTAAAAGTTCACAGTGACTTTTTAATTTTTTTTTAATGTTTATTTATTTTTGAGGGAGGCAGACAGAGTGTGAGCAGGGGAGGGGCAGTGAGAGAGGAGACACAGAATTCAAAACAGGCCCCAGGCTCCCAGCTCATGGCAGAGAGCCCAACACAAGAGCTCCAACCCAAGGACCGTGAGATCATGACCAGAGCCAAAGTTGGAAGCTTAACCAAGTGAGCCACCCAGGTGTCCCCACAGTGACTTTTTTAAAAAGTGCAAATCTTTTCATATTTTGCTACTCATAAAACCAGTCAATGGCTTCTCACTGTTCTTAGGATAAAGTCCATAAACCTCAACAAGGTTTTCAAATTCTGGCTGCTTCTTCGTTATCTTGTGCCCTTACTCTCCTCTTACTCTTTGTTTCAGTTGCTCAAACTCAACGGACACTTTACCTCTTCTCCCCTGGCCTTTACCCCATGCTTTGTGTGCTCCCTTAACCTGGCTCACTCATACCTATAAATTGGTTTGTCTTGAATGCCATTTTTTTTCCAGGAAAACTGTCTTTGGCTTCTCTCAATAAGTTATGTTTTAATGATTGTCTTCATAGGCTTAGAGATCTACATTAAGGAGGCACTCTCTAATATATCAGGGAATTATGTTATATAATTTCTGAGTGTGTTTACAGCTGTAAATTTCCAAGATTTGATAAAGTATACATTCTTTAAAAACAGATGCATAATTTTGAAATTATAGTATTTTATTAAATTTGATTTTAGAAGTGTTCAATGGGATCTGGTAGCACTTAACTTCTCAGGAAGGCTTCTTTGAATGAGGTTAAACATTGCCATACCTATTGTACTTCACCTACAATTTATTATTATTTCAAACTCAATATGTTGATTAAGTACTCAGGATTTTCAGCATCAAAGAGTCAGTATAAAATCAATCTCATTCCTAAAGAAAGTCAGGATTTACTTAGTAAAATAAGCTTATATTCAGGAAACAACAAGGAATTGGCCAAATAATTATAAGATAATAATTAAATGCATATTAAGTTGTATATTCTATAAGTCTTATCCTTGCTACTTTAAGAGTGGGAAAGTTTAGAGCAGATTAGGTGGAGACATCAGCCACTCAAATTTAAGCTAAAGAAGGGACTCCAGAGGCAGTAAATATCAAGTAAATTAGCTAATTATCTGAAACAGATGGAAGAAAAATAAGACAAAAATAAGTATAAAGCATTGCCCAAGAAAAAAGTTGATAAAACTGAATGTGTTATCAAATGCAAGAAATACATGTTAGCCCAAAAGCTAGAAGACAAATCAGAGGTCATAACTCATGTCAACACAAGAATACATGGGAGAAAGAAGCAAGATGGCAATAAAGCCGGAGGACTTAGCACTCCAGATGTGAAAAGTGTTATATTACCTGAAGCTCCCTATTAGTTACCAGAGAAGCTTCTCTGTTACTAAAGCTTAATTGTTATTGAGTGTGGATCAGATACTGAACATGTGAAGGACCTGAATTAAAGGAAACTAGTTGGAGAGATTTTTCTTCTGCCTCCTGCATAAACACCCAGGATTTCCTTCTCAAGGAAGGGAAGATTTTCCTAGGGTTTTCCCAAGAAGGTCTCAAATCTCTTTGGTAGGGTGCTGTGTTCCACCTCTGTGTCTTAAATCAGTTGTTTATGGCCATGGCCCCAGGTATTTGTCTATTCTGATTTGTTCACCATAATTATTTTGTACACAACTCCCTGGTTCCTGATCTGCACCCATTCATTCCATAGTCCATCTAGCCTCTGACTGTGGCTCCATTCCCAGATTATAGTTCTGCTTCTGTCCTTTGAACTAGACTTTGGTATTTGGTTTCCTCTTTCTGATTCTTGGCTTGCTCTCAAAATTATGTTCAAATGATCATGCCCACTTCAAATGACTTCACTTTCATTATTCTATGGGGGCTTAACCCCTGTTTCTGTAGGATACATAACTGCCATTTCAGGTCATGCAACAATGACTCAACCAAAACCACTGGGCCTTATATAACAGAGTCACATCAGTGGTTCTTCATATGTGTTTTTCTTTACTAAGTTACTGTCTCCATCAGATGAAGTGCCAAGGCTAGCTATAATAATGGCAAAGTCCAGATCATTCCTTCCTGTGTATTTTGGCTCCTTGTCTCTGGCAGTTGGGTAAGTTGCAAAGCGTTGGATTCAGAGTGGAGTTCTAGTGTCAACTGTATACAGATTAGTGAAAATGAATTTTGGATGCAAGAATAATAAAAGTGGAAGTAGAAGGCCCCTACTTTATGGTCAGAAATCTAGAAAGTAGTGATGGGTGTTATGTATCTATTATGAAGAGCTACAGAGTCTGCTCTTTGTATTCTTTCTTAGTGTTCAAGAATGTCAACTTAAGCTTTCATTTCTTTAACAGATACTTATTGAATACCTACCATATATGTATTAGCCTCTGGGTTAGAACTTGGGAATGCAACAGTGAGTAAAAACACTCATGGTACCTACTGTTATTCAGCTTATAAGCTAAGTGGGGAAAAAACATTATACATGAATACAAAAATTATTTAATGGAAATTATCAATAAATATGATATAATAATGTAACTATCAACATAATCAAATATAAATAAGATAATAATTAATGGGAAATAATAATTAATTAAAATAATTAATGGAAATAATAAGGGAAAAGTGAAACTATGGTGTTATAGGAAGGAAGTACATGGTAATATAAGAAAGTATAATAGTTCTTTCCTGAGAAATTATGGTTGATCTGAGATGGTAAAGGGAAATAGGAGCTAACTAGTAAAGAAGAGATAAAGTATATCTATCCTAATTCCTTCTGATTAAAGGAATCATTGTGGCTTCAAGTAGTTGAAAGATAGCAATTGCTGCCATTGTGTCTGAAAGCTATGAATAGTATGTTGCCATATGAGTCTAGGAAACAGGTAAAGGCCAATCGCAGAGGGCCATTGTAAGGCTTTCTGTCTTTACCCAAAGAACAATGGGATGCCACTGAACTGTATTAAGCAAGAAAGTGCTGTGATACGTGTTTTGAAAAGGTCATCCTAGTTGCTTAGGAGGAAGAGGCCAAAAGATGTAAGGAGACCAGTCAGAATGCTTATTTAATAAATTAAGGCAAGACATGATGCTGGCTTACACTAATATGTTAGTAGTGGAAGTAGCTAGAAGTGGTTAGATTCAAGATATATTTTGAAATCAGAGCAAATAAGATTTCCTGATGAATTGAAGATGAAGGGTGACATTGTCCTCCAATTATTGCCCTCCCTTCCCTGATCACTTTTAGAATATGATCTTATCTCCTAACTCACTAGGAGAATAAGGAAAAACCTCTCTCATTTACCTGCCAAAAACATGCACTTGAGAGGGGCCTAGGGGAACTGATATCTTGAAGGGGTATCCAGATTTCAATTAAAGGGCAGGAACTTATCTGAAGAAGGCATGGAAGGTGTTATGGTGATGATGGTAAAGTAGAGAATGAATGGAAGAAATTCCATTTGCCATATAATGGATGCCTGGGTGGAAAGGTCTGGTGAAATTCTTTGAGGGGGACAGATGACGGGGAGTAGCTGGAGGATTTGACTTAGGTGGTCATAACATAGAAATCGGCAATCGATGGATTGTTGAAAGGTCAGGACAATGCTGGTTGCAGAAACTGAACACGCACATGCTACACAGCCTAAGTAATAGTGGATATGAAAACCACAGAGGACTTGCATCAGGATATGGCCATGACTACTTTGGGTTGTATGGATTTCTTCCAGGGATTGACTGAGACAAAGGTTACGGTGATGCTAGGTATAGAAGAAAACATTGAACATGAAATCCATATTTATTGAAGAAGGGATATATAAAAATTGTTAAAAGCCAATTTCTCTGTTGTAAGATGGATGACATAGTCATATTGCTTATTTGATATGTAGCCTTGGAAGTTTTCTTTCTGTGTCTGGTTGGTCACTCTTTTTAACATCCATCTATGTGGATAGTGAGTAGGAAGGGATGGACTGAGACACTGAAGAATTTGAGGGAAGTTCTAGAAATACAAGACTATTCACTGTATATGGTCTCACTGTACATTGTTAAGTAGTTTATAAAATGAAACATCTTTTCTTTTAAAGTTTATTTGTTTACTTTTGAGAGGCGGAAGGGGAAGAAAGAAGAAGAGAAAGAATCCCAAGCATCAGCGCAGAGCCAGATGCTGAGTTCAAACCTATGAATTTCATGACCTGAGCCAAAATCAACAGTCGGACACTTAATTGACTGAGCCACTCAGGTGCCCCGAGGGGAAACACCTTTTTAATCGGCAAGGCAGCAGGCTCTGAAGCAGGATATGATCAAATGTAAAAAATACTTTGTGTCCCATTGTGGTGGAAGCACTAAGAATTGTACTAAAACTGTATGAAAGGAAAGGGCTAGGTCAAACCCTTTTTAATGAAGTCTGAGGGATTAAGGTGTAGTTCTTCTCACAGCATCCTGAGCCTTCTTTGCTTCTAGATGCAAACCATATAAATAGTGGTTTATATCAGAAAGTTTTGTCAGAAAAAGGATTATCAGACATCCTCATGGGTCATGTTCAGGATCTTGAATGAATTGAGCCAGGTTACATTGTCTGAGCTTCATGTTAGTGCAGGCAACACCCTGATTCTTCAGGCCCATTTCCAGTAATTCTGGAGCTCCTTCAGATGCTGCTTTGTTCAAGTGTTTTCCTTTTCTCACCCACTGATGAAGTTTTTCACTTCTAACTATGGTTGTAGGACCATGCCAGTCTTCGAACAAAGACTCTCAGGCATGAAAAAACTTGTGTATCAATAAATTTATAGATTCCTCTTGCCATATATGAACTTGCTATATACATGATATAGAGTTAGTTTTTCTAAGAAGAATATGACATACTGCACCTGATATATGCCTAGTTATCTTGTTATTTGTGCTATTCTTGTTAAGGACATCAAGCCACAGGAGAGTTTTAAGACCTCTCAAGTAAGTGTATTTAGGCGTTAGAGACAATATTTATAAGAAACATAACCAGTCTCATATATTGTGTAATTAATGATTGCCATTGTTAGCTTTCTCTAGAAATATGTGCACAGGCAGAGTACATCTGAGTCTGAGGGACCCTAATGGCAGGGATTCATTCATGGAGATGATGGAGGGCTCTCTTTATGATGAGAGGAGGAGATGGAAGGCAGGGTATGGCTGAGATAGAAGTGAAGAAGCTATTCCACTCTTGAAATATAATTATCATTTGTAGACCCTAATATCTTTTCCAATTTCTCTAACTTGGCTAGAAAAGATATTATTCCAGATTCTTTTAGGATAATAAAGCCAATTTATTAAATTTGAAAGGAGCTGTGGAAATGAAAATCTGGAAGAAAGGAGTTAGAAACCCAGAAAGATCATCACCATTCAGTACTTTCATCACAGCAGTACAATACCTATCTGGTGGACAAGTTGAAACTTGCAGGGAAAATCAAGAAGCCAAGTTTTTCCAGACACCAAAGTGAAGGTAAGGTCTATGGAAATGGCAGCTTCTGGGAAGTTATTGCCTTCATGTAGCTACTGCTTCCATGGGTCCACAGTCAAGCACCTGGTAGCGGACAAGGAGTCACAGTTGACCAGCAAAACAAGCAGCTGGGAAGATGAGTCAAATACAGAGGAGGACGAGCTGGGAGCTGCTAATACTCTGTGTTTTTTTTGTCACAATGTCTGACTGCAATGCCTAAGGGTAATGACTTCTGTTTCACTTTTGCCTTCCAAACTTCTCATGCAGTTCCTCTTTTGGTCAACTCTAAGTTTGTACTATAGAGGGAAAAGAATTTTGGGAATTGCAGTTTTTGGCATTAACTAAATTCCTGTAACAAAATCTATCACAAACATTCAAACCCAAAGCTCTCAAAGATATACATATTGGAGTTTCCTCAGACATGAGATAGGTAGTAGTGCTAGAGCCACAAAACCAAGGCAGTCATACAAGGCTACATTTTTTTGACATATTTGGATCACAGGGAATCAAAACGCTACCTAAATGTCCCAATGGCTGAAGAGTGTTGCCAAATTCTTAAATTGCTCCAAGTGGGTCTGGAAGACCATTTTCCTGATAATGTTCTCTTGAATGTGGATTAGATTTCATACTCTCTCTGAATTGGTCTAAAGTCTTGGGGATGGACATTCTCATACCAGCACAGATTTATTGTTGTAATAGTTTCTAGCAGAAATTGGGGTTTCTTGGGGGTGCATGGGTGGCTCAGTCAGTTAAGCATCCTACTTTTGATTTTGGCCAGTCATGATCCTAGGGTTGTGGGATTGAGTCCCGGCTTTGGGCTCCATGCTGAGTGTGGAGCCCACTTGAAATTTTCTCTCTCCCTTTCCCTCTCCCTCTCTCTCTCTCTCTCTCTCCTCCAATTCTCTGCTCTGCCCACTCCCCCTGTTATGCTCTCTATCTCTAAAAAAATAATTGGAGTTTCTCACTCTTCTCTTAAAGAGTACAAGGGCCACAGCAAAGAATCAAAGAAGGTTGAGAAATTGTCACAGATATTTCATTTATGGAATTCTAAGGGACATAGACATCTTCTAACAGTGGATTACATTTCTTTTCAACTTTTGAATTTGAGCCACAGATGCAAGGTGGATCATGCAGCCAACTCTTCATTCACAGTTAATATCTACTTCCTATTTTGAGAACACCATTATAGGTCACATCTCTCTCTCTCTCTCTCTCTCTCTCTCTACTACCAATTATCTATCTCCTCAAGAATGAAAGCATCAGGTAATAAAATAGTTGTGCCATGCTAGACTCGATTTAGTTGAAGTTCAGTGTCTAAGTACTCCAGGAGTTCACAGCATTGTGTATCTCTAGCTAGTTGGTAACAATAGCCCTCCAACAGCAAATGCCTATCCAACATATATACCTGGATATATTTTCTCAAAATATTCTAGCTAAATTTGGAGCTCAGTACAAACACAGCTTCTTCTTTTTCCTCTCTTCCATAGTCCTCTTCACTTGTCTCTCTACATTGGAAATTCATCTTTATTCTGAGAAAGAGGTCATGGCTACTAGGAGGTATAAAGTCCTTCATAAAGTCTGATGAAGATTTTGATGAGCTTGGTCAGGTTTTTTTGAAAAAGTAGTACAGGCTATCTTATCCCAAAGTGGTGATACTCTGATACACCATCTGGATCCCTTTTCAATGAAGGACTGAGCCTCACCTACTAAAGAGACTATCTAGAATAGCTTTCAGGGATTGCCTCAGTTACAGAGAGCCACACAGGAAGTCCTATAGCCAGTAGTTGATTGATGTGGGGTATAAAGTCCATGACATCTGAAAGGGCATTCTAGCTCCAAAGGTTCCAAAGGGGTTGGTTGAAGCTGTTGCTTGCCTTCTTCCTCTCCTCACTCCTGCTTCCTTTTCCTCTCTTCCACAAATGTCGATCCCACAAGTATTGCTTTGTCCCATGAATACTCCTCATACACTAAACTCAATCTCAGGGAGGAATCTAACCTGCAACACCTGTTCAGTTGTGAGAGTCTTTCTTGGCTCTGTGCTTGGAAAGGCAGATGACTATTTCTTCTTTCATTCTGTCTCCTCTCAGATACTAATGCTGTGGTGAGGCTATCAATTAAAGGCATAGTGTCACAGTAAAAAAAAAAAAAAAAAAAAAGTGCTATTGGAGTTTAGAAGAAAGAAAGTGATCAGTTGTGATCAATGAGAGCTCAAGCAGTAAAGAAAGACTTAGCAAGGACTACGCTTTTTATCTGATCTTTGGCCCTATTCTCTCTTTCTCTCCTCCAGTCTATCCTCCAGGCTGCAGCCATTTATTTTCAAACGCAAATATGGTCATATTGCCTTTTTTCCTAAAGTCCCAAAAATTGCTTCTCATTATTCTTGGTATAAAGTTGAAATTGTCTTAAAGATTCTGGACCTGGATCCTGCCGCCCTACACCCCACTGAATCTCACTCAGTGTCTCTAAAGTGCCATATTAATGCCCTCCTGGGCCTTTTCACATGTAGCTCTCCTTACCTAGACCACCCCTTTCTGCTTACTCCAACTTATGTTTCAGGACTCACCTTCAATGTCACTTCTTCTGGAAAACCCTTCCTGACAAGGTAGTTGTTTTGTGTTTGGCCCTGTCATAACACCCTGTACTTCTCCTGGAATGGCACTTTTTCAATTTTGTTGAAATGTTTTGTTTTTCTTAAACACTATGCATCTTTAATAACACCTATTTTTTAAAATATTTATTTTTGAGAGAGAGAAAGAATGAGAGAGAGAGCAGGGGAGGGAGAGAGATTTAATATTTATTTTAGAATATTTAAAATATTTAACTTTTTAAAATATTTCCTTTTGAGAGAGAGGGAGACACAGATTCTGAAGCAGGCTCCAGGTTCTAAGCTGTCAGCACAGAGCCCGACACCGGACTCAAACTCATGAACCGTGAGATTGAGGAGCCTGAAATTAAGTCCTCCATTAGAAAAAACCTCAGGCTGTAGGTAGTCCCAGTTCCAGGAAAATCCTCAGCTGAAGCCACCCTCGGACCGCCTTTGGATCTGCCAATCAAAAGAAATGTGTAACATTCTTGTAGTCTTGGAGATGAGTCAGGGCTGGGAACTGCAGGTAGTTACTTTGTACAAACTTGCCAATCAATCACCGCTTGCAGACGCCACACGTAGATTCTCTGAGCCCACCTCATAATTGGTCATTTAAAAAGACTCTAAAAGGTCATGATTGGGTCCAGCCAAAAGTAACAAACGCCTCACAGAAACTGAATGGTCAAAACTGTTACTATGCTGTTACTATGGGTATTGTACAATTATGATTGGTGCTTATATAATGATACAAAACGTACAACGTGTGCACGGTTACACCCCCGCCCTTCCCCCATAAAAACCCTGCTCGCCACTGTTCGGGGCTCCACATTGCTGCCGCTGCGCGGGAAGACAGGTGAACCCCTGCTCGAGCTTGTAATAAAGACCCTTTTGTTCTTGCATCGGTGCCGGCTCCTTGGAGGTCTCTGGGGACTCACGAGCTGAAGTCAGACACTCAACCAGCTGAGCCACCCAGGCACCACTAACACCTAATGTTTACTGAGGGCTTACTATGTGCCAAGAACTGTTCTATGCACTTGACATGTATTATTTCCTTGAATCTTTACAATAAACTTATGATACTATACTACCCTCTTTTGAGAGATAAGGAAACAGGCAAATGGAGGTTCAAGAATCTCATAGTAGGTGGCATTTGAGTTTGTATTTTAACATGGTCTGTCTGATTCTGGAGTCCATGCCACCACTACATTGTGGTTTGGTGCCTGCCACATGATAAATGTTCAACAAATATTTATTGAATGAATGAATTTAAAACGCCCAACTGGAAGAAAAGAAAGACACTGAGGATTATTGGGAATAAAGTAGGAAAAGTTAGGTCCAGATTTTGGAAACTCTAGGATCCTGAGAAGTAGTTTAGACTGGAGGTGGTTGGATATAGGGATTCACTGTTGAAAACACTTTTTAAAAGGAGATTAGCTTGGAAACAGTTTGTGCAACTTCTACTCTGTGCCTTCTACCTCAAACTTCAACTTGAAGTTAGAACATTTAGAAAAAGGCAGTATGAAAATATTAATAAAAAATTATGTAATAGTGCATAAAATCTAAAGGCTGACATTTTGTTTCCCTTAACTGAAGGTCATATACATTTAACAAAGTATCTTTTTCAGATAGTTTATGGTGTGACTATTAACATTTTATATTTTAAAAACAGAAACAGATTTAAAAAATCACTTCCTACAGGATATTTAGGGGCAAGTCATATCCTTTTGAGAATTTGAGTTACAGGCTGTTACCAAAGCTCTTTATATGTATAGATTTTTGACATATAAAAGAATAATTTTCTCTTATTAAAACATTCTTTTTTCAATTAGGTTTTAGGATGCATGTTAAATCCAAAATAATAAAATCAACTGAAACCATCTATAATTTTTCTTTCAAGTTTATTTATTTTGAGAAACAGAGAGAGAGAGAGAGAGAATTCCAAGAAGATTCCACACTGTCAGTGCAGAGCTCATTGTGGGGCTTGAACCCACGAACTGTGAGATCATGACTTGAGCTGAAATCAAAAGTCAGATGCTTAATTGAATAAGCCACCCACGCACCCCTCTCTATAACTTTTAATACTTTCTTTTGGTCCCATGCTCATAAGATAAATAATACTTTTTGTTGTTGTTGTTGTCGCAAACAGAGCCATGCATTGGCCCAAGTGTCTTAACTGGAAGACTGCTGTAATCTCTAAGTATGAAATTCCACCTTCAAGTATGTTTGTTGAGGGTGGTAAAGACTTAAAAATCATTTTCCTCCGAAGTAATTTGACTACTTTAGGTGAATACCAGGAATTTTAAACATGGTCTTGGGGATTACCCAGGGGTAGTGTAAGTATCATAGCATTCCACTGCTTTCTCCACCCTGTTTCCACCACCAAACCCCTTTCTAACTAAGAGTTAGAAATTGTAACCATATCTCCCTATTATAATAACTTATTAGATGCCTTAATTAGTTCAGAACCAATAATCCAGAGTCTTCTGTTCTTCTAAATTTTTTCACTTTCTGTTTCCTTATACACTACTATGTTACTGATGAACATTGTGACAATCTAGAGATACAGACATGAGTTTTAGTGAAACAGACAAGACCAGACTAACAGGAAAAGACTTGTCTTTGAATAGCTGAAAGGCCCTTTTTGTTGCCCTGGGCAATATATATCTAAACCTATACATTCCTGTTTTTAGAATTTGGGAATACAAGCCTTGGAAGATACACAAAATAATACCTTATACTTGCCGGGTGTCTAAGTGTGATATTTATTATCAGGGATGGATGAGCTTTGCATCTTGGAAATGCAAACACCAGTCATTTACAAATAATATAAGAAATATAAGAAACATAATTTATGTTTCATTTATACATTGCAAAAAGTTATATGACTATAATTATGAATTCTATTTTCATTCTCTCTTGCTCCCTCTTTTCTTCCCTCCTTCCATCCATTTTTTAATTTGTAGAGTTGATTAGGTTGATATAAATAACAGAGAGAATTTACTGTGCTTTGAGGAGTATTATCTTTAGCATATTTTAATATATGTATAATTATTAGTTTTAAGTTTCCCTTGGAATACTGAGATGCAAGCCAAAATGCAAAAGAATTTAAGTGACTAAACATATTATATAATATATAATGTAATGTGATACAATAGATATGTTGTGATATGATATGCATTCAAAAAAAGGAAACCCAGGAAGACCCAATCTAAATAAATCACTTTCGAGTTTTGTGGAGAGCACTTCAAAAAGATAGGCAGCAAGTCTCTGAAACAACAGAAATCCAGGAATGTGCTACTTCAGTTCTGAGAGACAGGTCATACATATTAAAACATAATGGACAAAGAGAACAGATAGCAGTTGTTAATATGAGCTTCAATCAAAATTCATAAAGAAATTTTTATTTTTGGCATTGGTTTGCAATGGCGCTGCTTCCTTCAGGGACAACTCTATGTAGCATATGGTGCAATGAGAGACTGCAGGAATTTATTAACTATGAAGCATGGTTGATACATTTCCTAAGCAACACTGGAAAGGAATATTAACTCTATGTAATAATTTATTTTAACATAAGACAGGGCGACTGGGTGGCTCAGTTGGTTGGGCGTCCAGCTTCCACCCAGGTCATGATCTCGTGGTTTGTGAGTTTGAGCCCTGCACTGGGCTCTGGGCAGACAGCTAGAGCCTGCTTCAGATTCTGTGTCTCCATCTCTTTCTGCCCCTCCCCCACTCATGTTTTCTCTCTCTCTCTCTCTCTCCCCTCTCAAAAATAAACACTAAAAAAGTTTTTAACATATGACAAATCAGGAGCAATGGGGAAGTGAATGCGGAAGATTTTCTCAAAAAAGTGAAGGTTAAAATATAATAAGTGACCAGAACACAATTGAAAGAGGCTTATAAAACAGAACAGTGTACCTGGATATTTTAAATTAAAACAACAAATTGGGAAATTTTAACCTCTATTTTTGACAGAAACAGTATCTGTATCATACAAACAGTTCATAGAAAGTGATAACCTAAATATTGGGCTCTCAAAAAAGTGAAAAAAGAATGTAATTTGATTTAACAAGGAAAAATTCATAATGAGACATGCAAAAGTGACCGGTTTCAGTAGAAATTAAAAATTCAATCTGAAAGACCAACATATTATCCTTTTGTTGATATTAACATACTAAAATTTCAGAAAAAATTAAGTGACTAATTGTGAGATTATTTTGAAATTGCTGTATTTTGCTGGCATAAGTTGCTCAAACCATTTCGTGAAGTAATTAGGCAGTAATAGAAGAAGTTACATAGCTTCTCCTTGATTTTCTAATGCTCCTAGGAATTTGTTCTTCTGAAAAATTCTGAAGAAAAGAATGACAAACTCTTCTAAGGATGGGGAAGGGAAAACTGCAAATGGTTAATGATAGAAAAACTCAATGGAATACTGTCCCGTCATTTGGAAGGGATATTTGGGGCACATGGGTATACTCAGTGAGGTAATTCTCAGACACTAAGATTAAAGAAAAATAATATCTTTGCAAGAAAGAGGCAGAAAAAAATCAAAGCATAATAGATCAAGACAGAAGAGGGAGAATGGCTCCCAGGTCTAAAAAATATAACTGTAACCAGAATGAACTTATTGACGCTTCTAATGAATGTGTTGGTTGAAGATAAGATTGCTCCCCAGTGGAAACAACAAAAAGGGAGAGGTCTTAAAGACAAAACACGTCTTCCATACAGTACTGTTTAGGACTTTATTATACTGCTTAGAAGTGCTTGAAGCTATTGTGGGGACAGGCACTTAATTGCATTATGGACTCTGTTTGTAGTCCATTCTAGTCTAGCGACCTCCTATGTAACTTGCCCAGAGGGAGAGAACTTGAGAGGTCAAAGAAAACACAAGAAGTAGGCTTGTACCTTTACTTCTTAATTCTCATTGTCAATGAATAAATTGCTATTTTAGCATCTGAGTTTTGATAGAATGAATTGATATCCCTGTATTCAATTAATTCTGGGACTGGGAGTAAATTGGGTGCCCCAGTGAAATGAGGGGACAGTGAGAAATTTCCCAATGTAAGTGGCATGTTATGGACATGACTAGTTAGCCAGCCTTCCACAGGAGATTACCTCATTTTACAAAATCTTTGATAATCTACACATTAAGATGATAATTAGGAATCCATGCAGCAAGCAGAAAAAACAGTTTGAACATAATTTTAAATGAGAAAGGTGAGGCATAACATTTTGTCTATTATGAAAGCAGCAATTTAAATGATGCATGAATAAGGGCACAATAAGGGAACAAAGGAAAAGAAACAGTGACTGTATTAGAAGGGCATGCCAATATTTCATTTTCTTCACTGCTGTTTTGTTTATATCATAAAAACAGGAAAAAAATAAATAAAAGTTCTGCATGGTATGGATATACAATTGATAACAATATGATATTTAGTAATATAAATCATATCATATTTAATAATAATGAAGTGATAAATATATATTAAGCAATGCTAAATTTAGAAGCATTTTCATTTCTAATTTACCAAATGAATCTGTTAAGGCCAATATACAATAACAGAAAATTCAAATTTAAAATGATTCAATAACCACAAAATTATATACCTCATACCAAAAAGAGTATTTTCTGGACATATGTAGAAAAGAATATATATATATATATCCTAGTTTTTCATAGTCAAATTAAAATTTATGAGAAATAATTTTGTTATGCAGACACTCATAATTTTAAGAGTTAAGAAGCTTATCATGTGGTGATTTCCGTATACATCCTTACCAGTTAAAGGTATTTTTTTTCTTTTTTGAGTGATCTATGATTTAAATATTAAATAAAGTTTATTGTTAAGGGCTACCAGTACTGGGCTAGTAGAAAAAAATAAAGTCAAATGTAAGCCTTACCCAAATGTAGGTTTGAAATTAAAATTTTAACCTTCCATATTTAAGTAATTTCATTCAAACAGTGATTAGAAAGAAGCAGAAATGTTATCACTTGTCCAATTCTTTCCTTTGCGTGTTAATTCTTTTCCTTTAATCTCTCTGTTCTCTTTTCACCACTGAGTCAGCTTAGTGTAAATCTGCACCTCCCTCTAGAGTATGAAAATAGCAGTCAGTTTTCACTCATTCTGAGGGAGAAATAATCTTCCCAAGAGGGACTTTGTTAGTGCTTCCACTCTCTGCTTTCCAGGGTTCAGCATCAAAGGCTATTTTTATCACGCGTTCTCCTGACTGCCCTCCGTCTCGCTGTTGTGGAAGCTGACTCTATGTGAGTCAGTCACTGCTTACTGCATTCAGAACAATTTCTCACGGGTAAGAGTAAACAACAAGGAATCATGGACTATAAAGTTAAAATAAACTGCGGTAGCTCTGTAGAAAAGCAAGGAGAGAGCAGATTTTATTGTAAATTCAGAAAGAATGGAGCCCATTGAGTCTTTCCCATACATAGTATGTCCAGTCAGACTTAAAACACTTTCTATTCAAGTAAGTTGAAACCTATTTGTTTCGTCTCTATACTTCTCATCTTGGCATGTATAAATGTGAATTTAGAGTTAGTTTAAAATGATCTTTTTGTTTGTTGGTTTCTGGGTGCATTTTATTCTAAAAATGACTTTTACCTCAAAACTCCGGGATACTTTTGTAAGCACAGATATGTACAGCCTATGCAAACACAGAGAGACAGAGATAGGCTCAATTTTGAGAGGCTATAAAATACAATTCTTTTTTATTAAAAATGTGAATGTAGTTGACACAAAATATTATATTAGTTTCAGGTGTACAACTTAGTGGTTTGGCAAGTTTATACATTATGCTATGCTCACCACAGGTGAAGTTAGCATCTGTCTCATTGTATCACTATTATAATACCATTGACTATATTCCTTATGCTGTGCCTTTTATTCTTAAGACTTATTTGTTTCATAATGAGAAGCCTGTATTTTCCTCTCCTGTGCACCCATTTTGCCCAACCACCCACTCTTTTTCCCTTTGGCAACTGTCAGTTTATTTCCTATATTTATAGGTGATTCTGCTTTTTGTTTGTTTATTCATTTGTTTGTTTTTTATATTCCACCTATGAGTGGAATCATGTAGTATTTGTCTTCTCAATCTGACTTATTTCATTTAGCATAATAGCCTCCAAGTTCATCCATGTTGTCTCAAATGGCATGATCTCATCCTTTTTATGGCTGTATAATATTCGTGTGTGTGTGTGTGTGTGTGTGTGTGCGCGCGCGTACCACATTTTCCTTATCCATTAGTCTATTCATAGACACTTAAGCTGCTTCCATATTTTAGCTCTTCTAAATAATGCTGCAGTAAACATAAGGGTGCATACATCTTTTCGGAAAGTGTTTTTGTTCTCTTTGGGAAAACATCCAATAGTACAATTACTGGATTGTATACTATTTCTATTTTCAATTTTTTGAGGAACCTCCATAGTGTTTTCCACAGTGGCTGCACCAACCTACTTCCCCACCAAGAGTGCGTGAGGTTTCCTTTTTTCTCCACATCCTCAGCATAAAATACAATACTCTTAAATATGCTAACTGTCTTCCACAAACTCAGGTATATTCTTAGATGTCTTTCCCTTCCCCTTTACTCCTTTTGAAATACACAGAAAGAAAGCAGGAAGCCAAATATAAACATGTTATACAATACAAGTAGACATCAAAGGAAGAATCAAGTAAAAAATATGGAGAGAGATTAATACAGATAAAATACATAATTTTGGATACTAGTGATTCCTCTATCATGTTGGTTTAAAAAGTTGTATCTTGTAATTATTTAAAGAAATAAATTTAAAAGCCTTTTCTATAAAAATAAATACAAAAACCTTTTTCATTGTCTCTAAATAGTTTTTAATTTAAATGATCTCTATTAAAATGGTCTGCAAGTGTTCTGACTAATGTAGTCTTGAGGTTATATTTCTCTATGAACTGGATTTATATTTATGTCAATGCAGTATTGGATTATATTAACTATTTAAAAACATTTTTTAAATGTTTATTTATTTTTTTGGACAGAGAGCAAGCAGGGGAGGAGCAGAGAGAGAAGGAGACACAGAATCTGAAGCAGGCTCCAGGCTCTGAGCTGTCATCACAGAGCCTGATGTAGGGCTCAAACCCACATACTGTGAGATCATGACCTGAGCTGAAGTCAGGGGCTTAACTGACTGAGCCACCTAGGTACCCCTATATTAATCATTTTTAAGCATCCATTTTATATTTATCTACTAAAATCCTCTAGTTCTTTTCATATGGTCACTATCCTGTGTTTCTGAGATTGAATTGTGAATTTAAGGGCAGAACTTTGTGTGAACTACTGCCAAATTTTATCTCATTTACTCCACTTCGTTATTCTAGTCAGTTAAGATAATCATTCTGAATCTTGATTCTGTTATCAGTCATATTATTTACTGCAGGGGTTGCTTTATCTATATCTGTAAAATCTAGATTGTGAATATTTTAGGCTTTGTGGGCCCGAGGTCTTGGTTACATGTTGAAAGAGAGAAAGAAAGAGAGAAAATAAGAGAGAAAGAGAGAAAAGGAAGTAAGGAATCTTTTGAATGTAAAGAACATTCTTAGCTAAAAGGCCATACAATGGCAGACCTCAGACTAGCTTTGACCACAGGCTGTAGTGTGCTGACCCCTGATGAATTGTCTTGGTTGTATTGCTGTGTTACAAATCAGCTCACTTAGTGGCTAAAAATATAAACATTATTATCTCACTGTTTCTGTGGGTTGGCTTATCTGGGTTCCTCTGAGTCAAAGTCCCTTACCAGGACGCAGGTGTTGTCTGGGGCTGTAGTCCCATCTGAAGCCTCAATTGAGAGAGGACCTGGTTCTGAGCTCACTCATGTGGTTATGGGCAGAACTCAGTTCCTCATGGGCTATTGGACTGTTTCAGCTCCTCACTAGCTGTTGGCCAGAGGTGTCTCTCAGTTCCTTGCCACATGGATCTCTCCATAAGGTAGCTAGATTCCATCACAACAAGTTAGCAAGAGAACAAGAAAGAACATGCAAAATGGAAGCCATCATCTTTTTGTAATCTAATTTTAGAAGTGACTACCATCACTTTTGCTCTGTTACATTTATTAGAAATGAGTCATTAGGACCAGTTTACACACAAGGAGAGGGGATTGCATGAAAGTGTGAATACCAAGAGGTAGGAATCCTTGGGACCATCTTACAGGCATCTGTCACATCAGTCCATCCAGAATTTTCTGCAACTTAAACAAAGCATGCTTTATTCATCCAAGTTTTTTATAAAAATATTGGAGAAGGGGCATTCATGACAGAGTCTTATGGTATATTTTTCCCTCCAGACTGACTCCAGTCCACTAACTAAAATTATGAATATTGCTAGATGCTTAACTGTAAATTCTCAATAGTGGTGTCATCTGACTAATATTTTGTCATCATATGTTTGGAGATCTCAGGAGACATTTCTGTCAAATGTACTTTTAAAATCATACTATTTATGCTTCACTGGTCAGGTGAAATCAAGTTAAAATAAGATTCAAGGACTGTCTTGAAGAATAAAATAAATCATAGCAATACTGGAGCTCAACGGATGTCATAAACAGAGAGGACCATTTCCATCTGCCTTGCCTTCTTGACAGGCAGTTTTAGGGCTGACTGCATCTTCTATGAATCTCAATTTTTTTCACTGACTAGTGAAGCTGTCTTTCTTTTACTTCAATTCATGCTTTCCTAGAAAGATTTACATTTTCTTAAGAATAGCTAACAGACCAAATCAGGGGTAAATTATAAACAGTTTAACAGTAAATCACAATCATAGCTGATTCAGGGATCTTTCAAAATTAGATAATACTAGTCATTAATACCTGCCATCTACACAGCAGCCACATACCAATACAATGTTTCTACTACTCCAAGAAAGAAGCAGAATACTCTGATCAGAACTGACAGTATAAAGTCCCATAGTTCTAAGTGCTGTCTCATTCAAACTTCAATGCCTCTGAAAGATTGCAACCCTTTCCCCATTGAGCAATATAACAATCACTACTTCTCAAGTGTATACTATGAGGCCAAATGTTGTGCTAAACAACTTTATTTTTTTTAATGTTTATTTTTGAGAGAGAGATAGAAAGAGACAGAGTGAGAGCAGGGGAAGGGCAGAAAGAGAAAGACACAGAATCTGAAGCAGGCTATAGGCTCTGCGCTGTCATCACAGAGCCCAACGTGGGGTTCTAACTCAAGAACAGTGAGATCATGACCTGAGCCAAAGTCAGACACTGAACTGACTGAGCCACTCAGGCACCCCTGTGCTAAACAGCTTTATAAGGATTTTCTCATTAATTCTCTTTAACAATCCTGGGAAGTAGGTACTATTATTATATGCATTTACAGAGAGATTAAGCAACTTGCCTGTGATCACTCAGGAGCCAAATTCTAAAACCCAGTATCCTGAATCTACAGTACTTTCTCTTAAAGCAGAGGCACAAGCTTAACATTTCTTTGAAAAATGCTAAGGAAACTCTATCTAGGAAACATAGTTGAATGATTTACTAATTACTAATTTTTAAAAAAAGTTTGACACCACTAGATGGCAACATTTTCAAAAGCTTAAAAAACTTTAAGAAGTTTAGGGTAGAAAAGAAATTCAACTTCATTATTACTTTATTTTTTATTTTTGAAAATATCAGCTTTATTGAAGCATAACTAAAAAATTAAATAGTAAGATATTTAAAATGTATACTGTAATGATTTGATAAATGTATAGATTGTGAAAGGATTCTTTCCATCTAGTTAATTATCACATCCAGCATCTTATTTATTTATTTTTAGAACATTTAAGCTCTACTCTCTTGGAAAATTTCTTTTTTTTACAAATTTCTTATTTAATTTATTTTTAAAATTTATATCCAAGTTAGTTAGCATATAGTGCAACAATGATTTCATGAGTAGATTCTTTAATGCTGCATACCCATTTAGCACCCCCCCCCAACTCCTCCAGTAACCCTCTGATTGTTCTCCGTATTTAAGAATCTTTTATGTTTTGTCCACCTCCCTGTTTTTGTGTTATTTTTATTTCCCTTCCCTTAGGTTCATCTGTTTTGTGTCTTAAGTTCCTCATATGAGGAAAGTCATATATTTGTCTTTCTCTGACTGATTTATTTCACTTAACATTACACCCTCTAGTTCCATCCATGCAGTTGCAAATGACAGGATTTCATTCTTTTTGATCTTGGTAAATTTCAGTTATACAATGCAGTGTTACCAACTAGAGTCATGATGTTTTACATCGGATCCTCAGACCTTATTCATCTTACTACTGGAAGTGTGTACCAATTTCTCCTCATTTGCCCCATGGCCCCAGCCACAAGCAACCACTTTTCTACTCTGTTTATTGAGTTTCGGGGGATTTATTTATAAGTAATTCCACACAGTGTTTGTTTTGCTCTGTCAGGCTTATCTCACTTAGCATGATGTTCTCAGGGTCCACCTGTGTTATCACAAATGGCAGAATTTCTTTCTTTCTCATGGCTGAATGATATTCCATAGCATATATATATATATATACACTTATGCATATATGTACACACATATATGTATATATTATTTTTATATATACATAATTATATACATTGTGTATTACTTGGTATGGTATGTATGTATATATGTATGTTTATATATATACGTAAATATAATACATGAACAAATGCAACACATTTTTTCTTACTCATCATTGATGGACAGTTTAAATTTCCACTTCTTGGCTATTGTGAATAATGCCACAATGAACATGGGAGTGCAGATATCTCTTCAATAACCTGTTTTATTTCTTCTGAATATATACCTAGAAGTGAAATTGCTGGATCATATGGTACTTTCATTTTTAATTTCTTAAGGAACTTCATACCATTTTTTGCTACACCAATTTATATTTCCACCAACACTGATTAAGTGTTCTCTTTTTTTCCTTCCTTTCCAACACTTTCTTGGCTTTTTGATGATACCATTCTAACAGGTGTGAGGTGGTATCTCATTGTGGTTTTGATTTGCATTTCCCTGATGGTTAGTGATGTTGAACATCTTTTCATGTATGTGCCTGTTGGCCATCTGTATGTCTTCTTTGGAAAAATGTTTACTCAGTTCCTCTGCTCATTTTTAAATTGGGGTTTTGCTTTTTGCTATTGAGTTGTGGAAGTTCTTTATATATTTTGGATACTAACCCCTTATCAGATATATCATTTATAAACTTTTTTTCCTTTCGGTCAGTTGTCTTTTCATTTTGTTGATGGTTTCATTTGCTCTGCAGAAGCTTTTTTAGTTTGATGTAGTCTTATTTATTTATTTTCTATTGCTGTATTTACTTTTGGTGTTAAAAAAAATCGTTGCTAAGACCAATGTCAAGGAGTTTACCCTTTATATTTACATCTCGGAATTTAATGGTTTCAAGTCTTATTTCAAGTCTTTAATCTATTTTGACTTAATTTTTATGTACAGCATAAGAGGAGATACAGTTTCATTCTTTTGCATATGTCTCTTCAGTTGTCCCAACACTATTTATTGAGGAGACTTTCCTTTCCCTGTTGTGTATCCTTAGCCCATTTGTTGTAAATTAATTGACTGTATATATGTGGGTTTATTTCCAGTTCTCTGTTCTGTTTCATTAATCTATGTGTCTGTTTTTATGCCAATACCCTATGTTGATTGCTACAGTTTTGTAATATAGTTTAAAATCAGGAAGTGTGATGCCTCTAGCTTTGTTCTTTTTGTTCAGGATTGCTTTGGCTATTCAGGGTAGTTTGTGGTTCTATACAAACCTTGAGATTGTTTTTTTCTATTTCTGTGAAAAAATGCCATTGGAAGTTTGAGAGGAATTAGATTGAATCTACAGATTTCTTTGGTAGTATAGACATTTAAAAATATTAATTCTTTCAATCCATGAACATGTAATATCTTTTTATTTGAGTCTTGTTCAGTTTCTTTTATCAGTATCTTATAGCTTTCAGTATATAGGTCTTTTACTTATTAAATTTATTCATAAGTACTTTATTCTTTTTGACACAATTGTAAATGGAATTTTCTCAGTTTCTTTTTCTGATAGTTCATTGTTAGTGTATAGAAAAGTGACTGATTTTTGTATACTGATTAAGTGTCCTTCAATTCTATTGAATTTGTTTATTAGTTCTAATAGTTTTTCTTAAAGTCCTTAGGGTTTTTGACATATAATAACATGTCATCTGCAAATAGAGACAGTTATACTTCTTTGTTTTCAAAATGGATGTCTTTTATTTCAATTGGGTGTGTGTATGTGTGTCTAACTTCTCTGGCTAGGACTTCTAGTACTATGTTGAATAAGAATGGTGAAAATTGGCATACTTACCTTGTTCCTGATCTTAAAGGTAAAGCTTTCAGTTTTTCACCTGAATATGATTTTAGCTATGGCATGTCATTTATGACCTTATTTTGCTGAGGTACATTGCCTCTATACCTACTTCATTCATTTAAATCAGGAATAGATGTTGAATTTTGTCAAATGCTTTTTCTTCATCTAAAGAGATGATGACACAGGTTTTTATCTTCCATTTTGTGAATGTGGTGTATGACACTGATTGATTTGTGTATGTTGAACTGTGCTATATATAACAAACTTTAGTGACTTTGCAATAAAATTTGTACTGCCTGGAATGCATCTCTCCTCATTTATTTCATACTCTTGTAGACATTTTGAGGCAGCACTTACATATTTTTCTCTCTGTGATGTTTCTCCCACTTATGCAAGCAGTTATATTTTTCTCACTATACCATTATCATACCATGTAGATGATCCATTTGAGTCTTTGATACATTACATGTGTCCTGGTGATATGCTTATGTGTCTAGCTTCCCACTCCATTGGGACAGTCCCAAAAGTAGTCTTGTTAAAAATTCATATTTGGAAACATCTCCTCATCCACCCCAGTGTCTGTCCACAGGGTTTAGCATTATGTCTAATGCAGTAGTTTCTTTTTTAAGTTTTTAAAATGTTATTTATTTATTTATTTATTTATTTATTTATTTATTTCTGAGAGAGAGAGAGAGAGAGACACCATGAGCAGGGGAGGGTCAGAGAGAGAGGGAGACACAGAGTCTGAAGCAGCTCTCAGCTGGTGGTCAGCACAGAGCCTGATGTGGAGCTCTAACCCACGAACCGTGAGATCATGACCTGAGCCAAAGTTGGATGCCCAACCAGCTGAGCCACCCAGGCACCCCAGTAGTTTCTCAATACCTGAACAACAACAACAAAAAAGACCATGACATGAAATTAACATATCACAACCTGTTGATCTAATTCTAATGGCCTTTGAGTTCTTTTCACATTTTTGTTATTATATACACTGTTTCAAAGAAACATCATTGTTTCTTTCTTGGGAATGCATGAGAATTTCTTTAGAAACTCTAGCAGCAGAATTTGGGGATCATATAGTACACATGATTTTACATCACATGATTTTATACTATTCTACACATGATTTTAATCATAGTTGACATTTATCATTCATTTTGACTGCCCATAGAGTAATTGCCTTCCTATCCTTTGGAACTTCCGATTTTATGAATATGATGGGAGGCAGAGTGTACTTTCCACAATAAACACTGAAATGTCAAGTACTTGCTTTCTTAGCTTTACTTGTACCTAGGCTGTGGACGTGTGATCTGGGTTCTGTACTTGGAACTGGGAGTCAATGCGTCAGATGAGAGAAACTCTGGACAGCCATTTAGGTCACTGCAGCAAGATGAAGTTAGTAGCAGTACTAAGACTCATGCTATTCATGGCATTTAGTATCCAGAGCCAACTGTTTTGCACTGTGGGCAGCAACAACTGCTGTTTGATGATGTCTTGACTCTAATTGTTTAGGCCTCCTAATAATTCATTGAGTCACCCAAAATCCTTTTAATAATTTCCTATGTTGTTTAAATCAGTTGAACTTGGTTATTTTTTGTTTCCAACTAAAAATGCTGATTCATATAGATGAGCATCAATAGTAGGCTGGGAGTGTTTCTAAATATGCTAAACAGTTTAAAAAATGACATTTTCATATTTTTAACTTACGGCATAGGTTTAAAATTATCTAAAAGAAATATGGCCAATATATATCATCATGGAATCTGAGCATGCTAGACTAATAGAAAGGAAGAATATAGTCTCAGATTTAACTGAATTTACCTATACAGGTACTCTTATGAGGAATTTGACTTCCAATGTACTAGCTTAAACATCTGAGAGCAGTTTTAGTTGTTCTATTTTTTGGTTGGCTTAAATATACACAATATCTCATATTAAGAGAAATTGACATACCACAAAGAAGAATAGAGAAAAGAATTAAAAGATTTAGGAGGTGGAAATGTTGGATTAATTTGTTATATACATTCTGCTTTCCTCATTCCTAGCTATATCCCTCAAATGGATCCAGAAAACAAGTCCTTCACCAAGGCCTTGAGAAATACATTGAAGGGGAGAATTCCAGCATAATATATACGCTTCTCATTTCAGTGAGAATGAGGAAGTTGTAGATTGGCAGAAGCTAATTAGAAGCACTCAATCAATAGAGACAAACTGGAATGATTATAACAATGGTAGATGGTAGACAGTAAATTGTTTTTTTAATGCTTTTTAATTTATTTCTAAGAGAGAGAGAGAGACAGACAGTGTGAGCAGGGGAGGGTCAGAGACAGAGGGAGACACAGAATCTGAAACAGGCTCCAGGCTCTGAGCTGGCTGTCAGCACAGAGCCCGATGTGGGGCTTGAACCCATGAACCGTGAGATCATGACCTGAGCCAAAGCCAGTCGTTTAACCTACTGAGCCACCCAGGCGCCCCCCCCACCTTCATAGTAAATTGTTGACTATGAGACCAAGTAACTATTTGATTGGAGCTGCCAATGATGGACAACATATTATCAAATCAAAATAACCAAAAACTTGGTCATGTCCAGCAGTATTCCATCATCTAATAGAAGTAATATATATGGAACCACACCTAAGAGTGTCTAGAGGTACAAGTAAGTTGCAGATGGCCCACATTCTGACTATGCTACTTCTACAACACTGTCATTTTCCCCTCAGCCTCATTTAGGGACTCACAGGAAATTCTTTATTACCCACATACTTGACTCCGATTAACAGATTCATCTAAGTATTATTCTGAGTATTGTCATGAATAAATGCTCATCAAAAAACCCTTACCATAGAGGAATATCTTAATTGGATGGACAAAATGATGATTCCTTTAACTGTGGGTCAACCTCTTTCCATAGACACGTTGTTACTTTTTTAATAGGCTCATGAATAAAATGGCCACCCTGTAGGAATAGAGACTATATATTGACTTAACAACATCAATGTTTACTTCTCTAGGGTGATTTGGTCACCATTACTCAATGCCTAATTTACCAGCAGCAGCAGAGCAACTTATTCTGAATCTTTTATGTCATAAATCCACTAGCTTTCTATTGCTCCATAAAAATTAACACAAAATTAGCAGCTTATAGCAACACACATTTATTATTTCACAGTTTCCATGGGTCATAAATTTGCCTATGACATAGCTGGGTCCTTTGCTCAGGGTCTTACAAAGCTGCAAGCAAGGTATTGAACAGATTGCATTCTCATTGGGAAGCTCAATTGAGAAAGACTCCAATTCTATGCTCATTCAGTTTGTTGGCTATACGACTGAGGGCTTTAGTTTTTTGCTGACTGTTGTCAGAGGCTGTCCACATTTCCTTGATATACAGTCTTCATGAACATGGGCACTTATTTCATCAAACCAAGAGTAGAGTTGGCTTTATGAGCATGTGTTCTATGCTGTCACAGATGACCTGTGATTAAAATGCCCCACACTTGATTTAATGTTCTTCTGTAGCAGTTTTGAAATTCTAAACAATTTTTTAATAAGGAGTCCCACATTTTGCTTCTGTACTGAGCCCCACAAATTATGTAGCCAGCCCTACCTGCAAGGAGAATTTCCAGCTTTATTGTGTTAAGATGGAGTCTTTAATAACATGATGTAATCACAAAAATGAGATCAATCACCTTCTACCATATAAAGTAATCACAGGAATGACATCCCATTACCTTTGCTATAGTATGCTGCTTAGAACCAAGTCACAAGTCCTGCCCAGACTCAGAGGAGGGAATTTTAGAAGGGCAGGAATACAAGGAGGTGGGGATCATGAGGGCCACCACTAGCATCTTTCTGCTACAATATCATAAACTGGAGTAGAGTAGATGGAGGGCAGGTCTCTAGAAAGAACATAGATCAGATTTCTCTGCCTGCCATGCTTTTGTTAGCACCACTATTGCATGGAGTTTCTGTCTTATATACGGTCACTGTATCCCACACAGCATTGACTCCAAGGAATTTATTTCATAGTTAATAGTTTATCCCTTACCATTTACCTCCTACATTGTCAAAATGTACTTCTAAATACCAACTTATAGTGTTAGGTGGGAATGCAATACCTTGAGTGGTCAGGATGTTGTCTTGTATGATGTATTATATGCTTGGAACCTGCAACCAGTATGTGGTGCCGTTTTTCTCACAGCTAGAATGCACACATTTGAGAAGCAATCTTTTTAAGTGGTGGTTCACAAAATTATACTCAATGCCCTACTTATAAAATATTTTGCATCTTGTCTTCAGAACACTAGCTTTTATAGTTTAGAAGTCTTAATAGCTAAAATACATGATTCCATCAGGCAACATAAATGAAGTTTAATTGAATGGAAAGTGCACAGAGCCTGAGTGCCTGGGTGGCTCAGTTGGTTTAGCATTAAACTCTTGATATTGGCTCAAGTCATGATCTTGTAGTTCAGGAGATGGAGCCTTGCTTCAGGCAGGCTGACAGCATAGAGCCTGCTTGGGATTCTCTCTCTCACTCTCTCTGCCTCTCCCCAACTTGTGCATGTGCTCTCTTTCTCTCTCTCAAAATAAATAAATAAAGTTAAAAAGAGTGCACAGAGCTAACTGGCCATTTGGGCAATTCAAGCCACTGGACAAATAAAAAGGAAGTTTGGGTGTTGGCAGAGGTGATTGATGCTGTTTACAAAGGGTAATAGACTTATTGCTACACAATGGGAACAAAGAAGAATATGGATAAAATCCTTTTTTTATAACTTTTATACTTTTTATTTTTCTTTTCTAATTTCATTTTCCAAGAGCCTTATTACATTTTTGAAAAGCAGCAGATTAGTTGGCGTCTGTGTATTATGATTCTAAAAATAATGTTTCTCATTTTTTGTCACTAAGTATGATGTTTGTGGAAGGTTTTAAAACATGACTTAGTTAAGCACACTTTCTTCTATTTTTGGTTTGTTACTTTTAAAAATCATGAATGTGTATTGACTTTTGCTAATGCATTTTTTTCATTAATTGAAATAATCATGTTATTTCTTTAATCTATTAATGTGGTGAATCACATTAATTGGTTTTCTGAGCTGAGTCATTTTCGAGTTCCTGGAATAAACCTCACTTGACCACCTCTATCTCTATTTGTTCAGTGCTGAATGTAATTTGTTAATTTTTTATTTAGGATTTTGCACCTGTATTTATAAATGGCATTTACATACGGTATTCCGTTCTTGTATTGTTCTTGTCCAGTTTTAGTTTTAAGGTCAAGTGGCAGAGCGCCTGGGTAGCTCAGTCAGTTAAGCGTCTGACTCTTGGTTTTGGCTCAAATCATGATCTCACAGTTTGTGGGTTCGAACCCCATGTCAGGCTCGGTGCTGACAGTGCAGAGCCTGCTTGGGATTCTCTCTCTCTGTGTCTTTCTCTGCTCCTCCCCTGCTCTCTCTCTCTCTAACTAAACATTAAAAAAATAAAAATAAGGTAAATTGAGTAGTACATTAGTTAGGGGTCAATTTACGACCACGATTCTCTGCTACACAAAAAGGGATTTATCCTACTTAGAGATATATCACTAGGGCTGAAAGGGACTTTTATCTGAATTTCCAGGAATTACACCCAAATCCATGTTGTAGAACTCGGTCATCAAGCAGATAGTGCCAGTGATGCAATCAATAATTAAAAAATTAAGAGGCTGCCATCTCTGCCATAATCAGGAAGCTAGTGATTTAGGAAGTTACTTTTCAGGTGGGATACAGAGACTTCCCTATTGCCAGCCCCAGAATCACATTACTTCCGGCCATAATCTCATGAGTCATAATCTCATGGCGGTTAGGACACTGCTGGTAGCTATGGCTCAGGAACCACTATCCACTTGTCACCATCCACTTGCAGCCTGGTAGATGCCATGACCCTGACTCCCTCCCCATCTGATTTTCTTCCAAACTGAAGTTTCATATGGGTGAAGTTACACAGCAGAGACTGAATCACATCTGGAATTTAAGCAAGAGAGAGTCTGGGAAATGCAATGTTTTATATGGTTATATGGTTTCTAAGGAGGTGGAATAGGTGTTGAATGAACCAGTCCTTATTGGTGTCAGTGTGTAATTCTCCCTATTTTCTATGATCTAAGACAACTTGTATAGGACAGGAATGACCTGTTTCTCTAAGGTTTTGGGAAGCATACCTGTAAATTTGGTCCTGAAGAATCTTTTAAACCATACTACTTTAATTTATTTTGTGTGTGAGATAAGGGGTAAGAGAAATCATATTTATATTAATTTGTAAATGAATAAAATGTCCTTGGAAGCATTCATGAATAAATGACAAATGTTAAGATGCTTTTGAGAAAGATACAGGGTAGTTGGAGGATATGCTGGGAGAGAGAATTTTTACCATATATACTAGGAGTATTTTGAGTGTAGAATCATGTGAATACTATCTATTGAAATATAAAATATATAAAAAGTAATGGTGTACTATTACTCTATGATTTTAAGGATTCCCTCTTCACTTATTTCTAAGTGGCTTTTGTTACTTCTTTCTTTTATCTTTTCCCCTTGATTGCTAAAAACTTATTTATTTTATTAGCTTTTTCAAAACTAGCTTTCAGGTTTTCTATTCTTTTTGTTTCTTTGCTATTCCTTTAGTGTGGGGTATTGCTCCTTCCTGGAGCTATTTTGTTGGGTTTTCTCTCTCTTCTAATTTGAATACTTACTTAACAAATTTAATTCCCCTTCACGTCTTTTCCCACCCCCCACGAATACAGTTAATGTTTTAAATTTCCCTCCAGATGCACTGAGTTTACTCTATGCATTTTAATATATAATACTTTACTTTTTTGTTTTTTTTAAATTGTTAAGGCCATTTGTATTATTTATTTTAACAAGTTAACAAATTCTGTTGTTTGTGTGAGTTAATCTTTTATTTATTTTTTAAATGTATATTTATTTATTTTGAGAGAAAGAGAGAGAGAGAGCATGAGTAGGGGAGGGGCAAAGAGAAGGAGAGAGAGAATCCCAGGCAGGCCCTGAACTGTCAGAGCCCAGCCAGACACAGGCTCGATCTTAAAAACCAGGAGATCATGACCTGAGCCAAAATCAAGAGTTGGGTGCCCAACCAATTGAGCCACCCAGGTTCCCCTGTATGTTAATCTTTTAAATGCAGTAGACTCTACATATTATGGCATCTTATTTGCATGTATCACATTATAAAATAGAACAATAAATATGTCATTCTGTTGTGGAAATCAAGGAAACAAAATCAACTACTCATTTTGTTACCTTAATTAAATTCCCAGGGAAACTTCTCAGCTTAAAAATGGAAAAAACCAAAAAATCTTTATGAAACCTATACTATACTAACATGGCAATTATGTTGTAAAATAACTGTCTACAATTTCTTTTCATTCACTTATAGTGTTTTCCAATTTTTTATTTAAATTCCAGCTAGTTAACATATAGTGCACTATTAGCTTCGGAAGTAGAATTTAGTGATTCATCACTTACATACAACACCTAATGCTCACAATTATTTTTCTTGAGGTCAAAATGTAAAGATATAGAGTTTTGTCTTGTTCTAGAATTCTCTTTTTGCAGTCTTTTCTCTTTTTCAGATCATTCAAGATTTCTTCTCTTTATCTATTCATCCCATCAAAACCAGGACAAATCTTAGAATCTATCATTGACACTTAATTTGCTGTCTGGCTATGTTCAATCTGAAGCTAATTTGAATTTCAACCATCTGTCTGCATTTAAATCCATTCTTTATCTGTGGGTTTTAAGAGTATCTGTAAGAGGTGAGACTATATCTATATCTATAGATAGATATACTTTTTCTTTTTTTTTTTTTTTAAGAGCAAGAGAGGGAGAGGTAGAGGGAGAGAGAGGTAGCAGTCTCCATACTAAGCATGGAGTCCCATATGGGGCTCAGTCTCACAACCCTGATATCATGACCTGAGGCAAAATCAAGAGTCAGACACTTAACCAGCTGAGCCACCCAGGTGCCCCTGAGGTGAGACTATATTAAGGGGAGAGTCTGGGAGACCCCTGAAATGTCACGAAGCATATAAAACTGGAAGCCCTGAAAATAAACCTGAAATTTCTCTTTCAGTGTAACTCGAAATAGGGGGACAGACAAGTTAATTTATCTCTTTTTATCTCTCAAGCCTGCTCCTTTGAGGAAACTGTTCAAGATTAGAGCCCAGTTCCTAGAATTCCTGAGGATGCCAAATACCTATGCCCTTCCAGATTAATTGGTTCTACCATCTGTCTTACCATGGGTGTGCCTATTAGAGTATCATCTCTCCTCTATGTCTCTTGCTGCTATACTGCCTAATTATGAGTAAGCCTTTTCTTCTTTTTTAAGTTTATTTATTTATTTTGAGAGAGACAGAGAAAGTGCAAGTGGGGGAGGAGAAGAGAAAGAGGGAGAATCCCAGATAGGCTCCATGCTTTCAGTGCAGAGTCCCCTTGTGGGCTCGAACTCACCAAACTGTGAAATCATAACCTGAGATGAAATCAAGAGTTGGATACCTAACCATCTGAGCCATCCAGGCGCCCATCAGGAGACCTCTTCTTAAACCCTATCTTTGCCAATTTCTCTCGCTTTGCAGATTTATTTTATTTCATTTCATTTCTTTTTTTCTGGCACATTTACCTTTAGCACAATTCAAGAGACATATGTTGATCATTCACTATGCATAAAACACTGTGATAGGCACCAATTCCAATTATTAGTTTGTAATAAAACTTTTCTCATGACTACGAATGTGTATAATTCTAATTTCTAATTCTAGATTTGAAGTTTCTGGTAAAAGTACATTAGAACATTGCTTCATTATTACTTTTGTTACTCTTTTTGGCTGCTCATACTGGTTTGCATGGTAGTTATATTTATGCTAATTATTTCTTCTGTTAGATTTTTTATGTTTATTTATTTATTTTGAGAGAGAGAGAGAGAGAGAGCCCTTGCATACTCACACAGCCGGAGAGAGGCAGAGGGAGGGAAAGAGAATCCTAAGCAGGCTCTGCACCATTAGTACCCCACTCATGGCTCCATGAGGGCCCAAACCCTGGAACTGTGAAATCATGACCTGAGCTGAAACCAAGAGCCTGATGCTTAACCGACTCAACCACTCAGACACCCTGTCCTTGTTGGGTTTTTAACTCCTTAAGGGGACTACATTTTTTCACTTGTCATATAAATTAGAGGGGCCCCTGGTTGGCTCAGTCGGTTAAGCGTCCAACTTCGGCTCAAGTCATGATCTCACAATTCATGAGTTCCAGTCCTGCTTCAGGCTCTGTGCTAACAGCTCAGCCTGCTTCGGATTCTGTCTCCTTCTCTCTCTCTGCCCCTCCCCAACTCTCGCTCTGTCTCTCTCTGTCTCTCAAAATGAATACACGTAAAAAAATTTTTTTTATATAAATTAGAAACAGATCTTTAACACGTTATAGGTACTTACATGTAGGACCATAAAAAGAATGTGATACAGAAGCTTTCTGTATTCTTACTGCTTGCTTTCATGTTTATTATAAAGTTTATTGACATAAAGAATGTATAGCACCTGACTTATAAATAATAAAATATATAATGTTCTTTATTGTGAATTTTTACAGCCTATTGATTCTCAGAATTCTTTCATTGACTTTTACCAAACTCTTATATCCATAGCCACTCTGAGGTTGCAGTTGATGAACAAGTGTGGTTGCAACATGATGTCATTTGATACGTTCATATACGTTAGCAAGTAAGATTAAAAAAAAAAAAAACCCAAAGACTGATGTCAGAACTTCACTTGTTTTTCAGTCATGTGGGACTTATTTACTGAATCAGATAATAATTTACAAATACTGAAAGGCTATTTCTCCATTTTTTGTGCTGTTCACAGCATGGTGTGACACAATGCACTTTAAAGTTTAATCTGCATTGATAACATTTTCTCCATAATTTTTAAGTCCTGACTTGTAGTGTTTCTAAAAATAAATGGAAGCTATTTCTCTTCTATTTAAGTACCCTATTGGATATAAATGATACTTTATATCAGTATATATGCTACTACTTTTATCAGTAGTAGCATAAATTTGAATTTGCTGGTTGAAAGTTAATTACTCTTGGCATCGCTTTTTCTATTGTGTAGCTTCATAGTGAGTCTACCCAGCTATTCCTTTTTCACTTATAGATTGTTCATGTAAACAAAAAGGTGAATCCTAGTATGGGGAGAGAGTATCAGAGATTTGTCCTTAACTAGTTACATAACTAAGGAAATCACTTTTCCCTTTCTGGGCCTTGCACTTTTCATCCACGATGAGACTGAATGTGACGAAACAGATGATCCCTAAGGTTTCCTTCCGATTTTATGATTCGTGGTGATAGACTATCATTTTCACATGTTTGCTGCTTCTTACTGTGAAAAGTTGATGATTCCCCATCCTGTGGTGTCATGCTCAGCCATGTGACCAGCAGCGCCACTCCTGTGGAAAGATTATACTCAGCTCAGTGATGTCAGGTATCACCAGGCAACATGCATTGGCCAATGGGACAAAAGCAGAAGTTATGTGTGCCATTGCTGATCAGAAACTCTAACAGCCATCCTAGGTTCTGCCCTCTCCCTTTTCCCTCTGCCATAACAATTACAAACCTTCACAAAGAGGCCCTTTCTCTACCTGGATCTCGAAGGAGAGAGGATGTGGAGCACACAGCTAATTCCCAACTGACAAGTAAAAGCCCTGAGAGACTGGGATTTTTGTTACTGAAGCATTATTTAGCAAAAGATTATTAGATTATAAAATCTTTAATAATTGAATATAAGTTCATACTTAAAATTTAAAAAGCAATAACTTCCAATTAAATTTTAATATAAATTTAATATATGCAACTATACCTTAATACATATATGCATCCTCAGCCATCACTTCTTAAATCTCATCTTTCCCAGCGCTTCCCGTCCTTTTTTTTATCTCTTGCCTTCATTAAATATATATATATATTCATAAATAACATAAGTATGGAATTTACCTTTAATTCCACTATATGTACTATATAACTATATCTACTATTATATATAAATATTCTATATATCTACTCTGAACATTCCTTGTAATTTCTGCCTTGAATTCTTAAATGGTTCTTTCAAGTAAAACTGAATAGTTTTCAAAAGCAATTATTCATCATTACGATATTACATGTCTACCCGAAATGACAGTGTTCCTTAGCAGCTTATGATTTCCAAATATTGATTCCAGAGCAAAGAGTTCTACTGAAGTAATACAACTTCTTGACTTTCTATTTGTTGTAATTTTAAAATTGATTAAAGAAGCTGAGAAGTCTCCAAGCCTACCAATGCTTTCTTGTAGCTCAAGAGTATAGACTCATTTTTGTCTTTGCTCTCATAGTGAAGGGAACCTGAAAATAAACTCTAACTGTCTCTAGCAATGACGTTTCTGCACGAACTTGTATCTTCAATATCATCAAGGTAATGTTTTGCAGCAGTTTTACTACTTTATGTACGTATCCTTTGTTTGCTCATTAGCTTCCTTGTTTTTGGAAACCAATAATGTCTCTAATACATATCTGAATGGCAGCTCCATGAAGCTTAGAGACTTGCAATATTTTAATTCACATTTGAATCATGACATTCTCTCTGAATCAGTATGTGATTCTATGCTTCTGTGTTCAAGGCAAAATATATCTAGATGGCCATCACATACAACTAACTTGTTTTTTATAATTTTATTGAGATAAATTCACATGCTGTATAATTCACCCATTTAAACTATACTTCTCAAGAGTCTTTAGTATATTCAGAGTTACGAATTCATTACTGTAATTGATTTTGGAACATTTTCATTACCCTGAAAAAACATCTGCATCCCCTTAGCTGTCACCCTTCAATATCCTCATCTTCCCCAGATGAGGCCGCTGTTAATCTACTGTCTCTATCAATTTATCTATTCTTGACAGTTCTTATAAGCGTGATCTGCAATATGTGTTCCTTTGTGATTGTTTTTTTCACCCAGCATAATATTTTCAAGGTTCATTCAAGTTGCGTCATGTATCATCACTTCACTTCCTTTTATTAGTAAAAAATATGCCATTCTATGAATATACCATATTTTGCTTATTTATTCACCAGCTGATGAAATTTGGGTTTTCCCACTTTTTGGCTATTTAATATAATGTTGCTATGATCATTTTTGCACACATTTTTGTGTGAATATATTTTCATTTCTCTTGGGTGCATACCCAGGAATGGAACTGGTAGATCATGTAGCAATTCTATGTTTAACCATTTGAGGAACTTCCATACCTCTCTGAAGTGACTGCAATATTTTACGGTTCTACAAGGAATGTCTAAAGGTTCTAATTTCTCTACATCATTCATAATACTGGTTTTTATCTATCTTTTTATTATAATTATCCTACTAGGTATGAAATTGCGTCTCATTATGGTTTTGATTTGCATTTTCTTTGGTGACTAACGATGTGCAGGTTTTCATGTATTTACTGTTCACTTACATATATTTTTTTGGAGAACTGTCTATTAAGATCCTTTGCTCATTTTAATCTGAGAACTCTAGATGCTGGAGAGGATGTGGAGAAACGGGCACCCTCCTACACTGTTGGTGGGAATGTAAACTGGTACAGCCCCTCTGGAAAACAGTGTGGAGGTTCCTCAGGAAACTAACAATAGAACTCCCCTAGGACCCAGCAATAGCACTGCTAGGAATTTACCCAAGGGATACAGAAATGCTGAGGCATAGGAGCACATGTACCCCAATGTTCATAGCAGCACTCTCCACAATAGCTAAAACATGGAAAGAGCCTAAGTGTCCATCAA
>NW_024080685.1:880585-1009268 GCF_003009895.1 Hyaena hyaena
GGGGTGATGGGCATGGAGGAGGACACTTGTGGGGATGAGCACTGAGTGTTATGTGGAAACTAATTTGACAATAAACTATTTGTAAAAAAAAAAAGATCCTTTGCTCATTTTAAAATTGGCATTATTTAACTTTATTATTGAGTTATAATAGCCCTTTTTTATGTTCTAGATACAAATCAGATATAAGATTTACAAAAATTTTCTCCCATTCTGTGGGTTACTTTTCACTTTTTTCCTTTTGTTTTGTTTTCCTTAAATTTTGTTTGTTTGTTTGTTTATGTATGTATGTACATATTTATTCTGAGAGAGACAGAGACAGCATGAGTGGGGGGAGGATGAGAGAGAGAGAGAGAGGGAAAGATCCGAAGCAGGCTGTGCAATGTCAGCACAGAGCCTGATGCAGGGTTCAAACTTATGAACCATGAGATCATGACGTGGGCTGAAACTGAGTCAGATGCTTAACCTATTGAGCTACTCAGGTGTCCCAACTCTTCACTTTCTTGATGGTGCCCTTTGGAGCCAAAAAAAGTTTTTAATTTTGATGAAATACAGTTTATTTATTTTTTTCCTCTTGTTGCTTGTGTTTTTGATGTCATAGCTAAGAAATCATTGTTTAATACAAGATCACAAAGATTTTTCTCTGTTTTCTTCTAAAAGTTTAATAGTTTTTGCTCTTACATTTAGGTCTTTGATATGTTTTGAGTAAATTTTTGTTCATGATGGGAGGTAAGGGTCCAACCTTATTGTTTTACATGTTGCTGTTTAGTTGTCATAGCACCATGTGTTGATAAGACTATTCTCCACTGAATAGTTGTGGCCCTTTTGCCTAAAATCTGTTGACCATAGATATATGGGTGTATTTCTGAATTTTCAATTTTATTGCATTAATTTTTATGTCTATCCTTATGCCAGTATCACATTATCTTGATTACTGCAGATTTCCAGTAAGTTTTGAATGGTCATCTCATTTCCAAATTTATATATGTTGACATTTACACATAATTTGATTATCTTCTTTTTTAATGTTATTTATTTTGGGAGAGATAACAGAAGAGGGGCAGAGACAGGGGGGAGAGAGAATCCCATGAAGCCTCTGCACTCTCAGTGCAGAAACCAACACAGGAAGGCTTGATCTCACGAACCATGAGATCATGACCTGAGCTGAAACAAATAGTCAGACACTTTAACTGACTTAGCCACCCAGGTGCCCCTAATTTAATCATCTTTTGGTTGTACTTATGAGGTCACTGGTACTAGTATATCCTTGTGATTTGAGGTTTTATATTTAGAGTCAATAAATCATAATGGCTATGGGCATAATGTTTATGGATTTGAACTGACTGTACCACTTCCTAGATGTGTGAATTTACATGATCCCCTCTTGGCTTCAATTTTCCATTTTAAAATGGGAATAGTAATACCTACATTAGTGGACTTTGGTGAGGATTAAATGAGTTAATACATGGAAAGTGTTCAGTAAAGTTAGATTTTGTTTTCTTAGACAATGCTAATTTGTATTACAGGTTCATCATGTGTGTACAATAGTAATATATTGGCTTATAAATAGATTAAGAAATAGCAATAAGCTCCCAGGTATTGGGAGCTCATTTTTTTTTAGATATGAAAGAAAACGAAGCTAGAAGGGGAGAAAAATAAAGCAAAGCTGCCTGTGAAGATGTGAGGGGAGGAGGAGGCAAAAAGAATCCACGCATGACCCTTCTCCAGGAATTTAAGGAAACTTCTTTCTCCAATAGTTCTTTTAAAATAGTTTAAATAGTTGGCCTGCCTGCAAAGGCTTGCAGCCTCTTTCGCAGACATCAAGGAATGTACTTTCAAAAAACTTCTTGGAATCCCTTCTCAGAACTCATTATTGAGTATGGGCCTTTATGAGACAGAGCAGGGAAGGTTTTTACTTAACCTAGTTCAGTTCTTAGGTTATAATTCCCACTGCAGTTTTAAATATAAGTGTTTTTTCTTTAAACCAAACATCTGTTAAAAACAATAATAGCAGGAGCTTAAAGGACATAGGCTAAGCATTTTCCAGCATGTAACAACTAATCTACTACAGCTCAGGCGTTAGCATCGTCACTGTATTGAAAAGGTCCTGGGTTCCCTTTCTGTTGCATTTGTGAAAACATTTGTTAACAATTTTCTTTTCCAAATTACTCCTGGGGGTAAGCTTCAATGGCCACATCCACAAGTAGCTCAAGTGAAAAGAAAGCATGTTGGGGATTGTGAACAGTCAGTGATGCAACACGAGGTGGCACCCTTGTCCCATTAAGTTCTGTAGAGCAGTACCTTAGACAAAGGACACACAACTTCAAAAGATGTGGTTGGTCTGAATGCCACTGGGAGTCTGCCTGACAGACTGAACAGTTAGCCGGGCACAAAGCCATCGGGGGGCTTGAGAAAGTAGGCTGGTACAGAAGGGCAGGGGGTTTCTTAGTATGGTTGTGACAACCTAAGTAAAGTAAGACCTAGTGTCTGGACAGTGCTTTAAAGTACACTTATTATTTATCTTTATTATCCGTTTTAATCTTTCTAACAATCAACTTTTCCTGCTGCTCCACACACATGCTTAAAGCAAATATTAGACAATGACATCTCTAGATAGAAATAATGGCTCCTTGTGGCATTTGGTATAAAATTCCTCTTTGTTTCCAATCTTTATGCTTTCTTTTCTTATTACTGAAATGTCTAAAGTTCCTGCAATACAACCTGCTTTCTTGTCTCTGATTTTATGCATTATATTATTCTACCTAAAAATTTTTTTGTCCTTTCATCTTCATGGATGATTCCTGCTCCTCCTTTCTGAGTCCACAGAGGTATCACTTCCTCTTAGTTGCCTTCCTTGGCTGCTTCTGCCGGGCAGGAAAGTGACGATTGAAGCTAACATATCTAACATATCTAAAGTACCTAACACAGCATAGAAACCTAATAAATGGAATCTAATGTTATTGTACAGGTACAATAATTTTATCTTATTTACATACCAATAATTTTCATTTATTTATTTATGCGCATTTACTAGTTTCTGGGTTTGTTTTTAGGTCTGTCATGTTTTTATTGTTCGGTAATGACCAGAAGGCAATATACAAGTGTAAGATGACATTTTCTGTTTTGTTTTCAGTGTTCTTCTTGATTTTTTCATTCAATAAATACTTTCTCAGTTCCTATGTACAGGTACTATTCTAAACACTGAGAGTGTGAGATTTAAAAATTGATAGCATGATGTAGAAACTTATTGTGTAGTGATTCTTAATATTTTATTGTTCTTTAAAATTTCAGGATTAAGATGCATCTTTGTTATGATGGTGTATTGGTAATAATGCATTTCATGGATTATAACTGATAGGTTGTTTTCACTATTTTCTAACTACAGTTAAAGTTTCTAATAGTTTATGTTAGTAATTCCCAAAAGCATTAACCCTTGCCCACAGTAATTCTGTTAACACTTTTTTGCTAATTAACACTGCCTCAAAATATGCTCTTCATATTCATTATTATATCTTTGATTTAAAAACCTCCCCAAACCCCTTAGAGGACCCTAATGTCCACCATAAAATTTGTCCTCTTTTCAAGAGCTTATGCAGAATTGTGAACTAAGGCCTTTGAATGGTCAGAATCCTGGCAAGAATCAGAAAGCACCTGAAAGGAGGCAATTTGAGAAGAGGACTACATTAAAAGCATGGGCAGAGTTTAGAAAAGTAAGCTATTCCAGGGTTAGCAAAATGGGGGGACTATATTCCCCAAGGTCTCAAGAAGCAAAGGATGGGAACAGATACTGGGACCCAGGAAGGGTAGCTGTAGGGAGAGGGTTGCCTTACCAGAGCTGAAGCTTTCCACAGAGAGATGTAGCTAATCCATGGTGAGAGCCTGGAGGGAACCTGGGAAATGAATATGCTCACCTCATTCTCTGACCAATCCCAGTCTGCCACCAGGGCTTCCCATTGACAGAAGCCCCTGGCACCTGGGGGCGGGGGGGTTGGGCAAGAGATTTGCTTGATGTAGCTCACCCAGGTTAGCCTCTTGTGACATATATCACAGGGTGGAGGAGAATGTAGCATGGATCTGGAGAAGCAAGTGCAGGAAACTCAGCACGGGTCTTGTTCATAAACTGAGAAATGTAGCAATTCATATTTTTTAAACTAAAAGAAATATGAGCTTATCCTTACACTTTGTTGTCTTTTCTACAGGTCTGTCCCCCTTTCATGAAAGAGTATCCACTCCTCCCCTATTTTTTCAATCCATAGTTCAATCAACATTTATCAAGTCCTTCTCTGAGCAGGTGTTAGGGTCATAAATTGTTGAGTCTCAAGGGTCACCATCAGGTGGGGGATAAGAGAAATAAACAAAGCTTCACCTTATGGAGTACTGGAAGCAATGAAGAATTAGGGGAATGCACAGGCCAATAGGAGCTCAGAGACAGAGTGATGACCCCAGATCACAGGTTGTCTGTAAATGCTTCCTGGAGGGGGTGATTTGGGCAAACTCCTTGGTCAAGTTAAATTATGTAGTTTCTTTTTCTTCCCCATATTAATTTAACTCTTATTTAACCCTTCAAAGATTTATAGTCAATCATGTGACTATGAGGTTTTGTGAGGTTTTTTTCTTGCTGCTTTTCCAATTTTGCCCTTTTCATTCTTAATTATGCTTTATCAGGTTGCTTGAAATGGAGATCAGCAATTTGTCCAGTTCAAATCTCTGGTACTATTTTTATCATCTTGCACTTGGAATGACCATTGTGATCTTATTTTACTTGACTGATTTTATTAAGGAAAATTTTAGTGTTTTTAGAATTGTTTAATTGGAAGCTAAGCTGAAGACATTCTATGTAGGTGTAAAAAAATTATGCAGGTAATCAAGGAAGCAGGGTAAAAAGGAGGTCCTTATCTTCGTAGAACATTTCTGTGCGTGTAGTTAAATTTTAATACTGTCATGAATCATTATGAATATATATTTTTGGGCACATTTCTGAATCTGTCTTTGGGTTAAATACTAAGTATGGATTACTATGTCAAATGGCATAAACATTTTTATGGTTCTTGATACATATTGCCACATTACTTTCAGAAAGTCTGTACATTATTGTACACAAGTGTCATATGCTTTCACTAATGCTGTCTGTGAATAATATATTTTTGATATTTTCTTTTTTTAAAATTTTTAATGTTTATTTATTATTGAGACAGAGAGAAACAGAGCATGAGTGTGGGAGAGGCAGAGAGAGAGGGAAACACAGAATCCAAAGAAGGTTCCAAGCTGTCAGAACATGGGACCCGAACCCACACACCATGGGATCATGAACTGAGCTGAAGTCGGGCGCTTAACTGACTGAGCCACCCAGGCGCCCCTATTTTTGATATTTTCCAATTTTTGTTTGCTCTTTCTTGCTAGGCTGGCTCTTCAGGTCAGTTTCACTATAGCAATTTTACCCTGACAACTGTAATTTGTTTCAGTTCCCACTTTTTTTTTGTTTTGAGAGAGAGAGAGAAAGAGACTGTGATGTGTGTGTGTGTGTGCGCGCGCGCACGCAAGTGGGAAAGGGACAGAAAGAGAGAGGGAGAGAGAATACACTGTCAGTGTAGAGCCTGATGAGAGGCTTGAACCCATGAATCGTGAGATCATCACCTGAGCCAAAGTCGACGCCTAACCGACTGAGCCACCCAGGCTTCCCTAGTTTCCACCTTCTTTATATATTTCCAGAACTAACCTTATTGTGCTGCCACAGAAATAGAAGCAACTGTCGTGGTGCCCTCTCTTTAGATGTCTCAGTCCCAGCCTCCTCCATAATTCATTACACTATTCTTCCATTTTGTATGTTTGTAGTTTCCTATCCTATGTTCTGAAATCAGATAATCTCACATTTTCCCTTTATTTCTAGAACATTTTCCATTGGGTGTTGGAATTTTGTGGATTTGTAAGCGTTAAATCACCTGGTTCATCAAGCCTGGAGGCATTATTATTATTACCATTTCATCTCTGTTGTGACTCCTGATATGTGTTCTTTATTTAGTTCAATTTTTTGGTGGGCTTTCTCTCTTTTTTCTTGATCATTTGTGCCAGAGGTTGGAAAATTTTATTTATATTTTTAAAGAACTGTTTTTTGTGTTTAGTGAATTTCTCTGTTTCTTCTTTGTTTCCTATTCCATCAGTTTCTGCTTTTATCCCTGTTGTTTCTTTCTTATATATAGGTTCTCTTCCTGCTTGTAATCTTCTTCTACCACTCTTTTTGACAGATTTTAACAGGAATTTGGTTACAAAGGGGAAACAAAATTTTCAGAGTCAGACTCCCAGCCTTACAAAATAGAGAAAAGAAGAATGGGTTTGGATCTGAGAGACAATCCCTTAAGAACCAAATAATATGATCCAAAGGATGTATTTTGGGAATTTAACTTTCATTTTCCAAGGGAGAAAAATACAAAATGCCCTCCTTCTCCTTTCCAACTCCTCCCTCATGTCACCCCCCACCCCGCCCCGCCTTCCTTTGTTATAACATAGGTAAAATCAGGGTTATATATGGAAGAATTGGAAAGACTATGCTATCCAACTCTTTCCCAATGTATACATCGCATTCCTGAAACAGGGCATTTACTGTAAGATTTAACAAACTGCTCTTTCACTAATGCTATGGTGAGTGCTAAGAGCCAGGCGCTTAAGTCAGATCTGGATTTGAATCCTGACTTAGTCACTAACTAGGTCCATGGCCTTGGGTAAATGATCTACCTTCTCCAAACCTCAACTTCCTTATTTGATGTGAGGGCTTAAATGAAACAGTATCTGTAAAAGTCAGTGATTGGTACATGCTGACTTCTCAGTAAATGCTAGGTTTTATTATATTATACATATTCAAGCACTATGGAATATTTTTACTCTCATATAAAACATTATGTTGGGGCGCCTGGGTGGAGCAGTCGGTTAAGCGTCCAGCTTTGGCTCCGGTTATGATCTCGCAGTTCGTGGTTTGAGCCCCGCGTTGGGCTCTGTGCTGACAGCCAGCTCAGAGCCTGGAGCATGCTTCAGATTCTGTGTCTCCTTCTCTGTTTGAACCTCCTCTGCTCATGCTGTCTCTCTCCCAGAAATAAATAAAAACATTTAAAAAAATTATACAAATGCCTATCAACTATTAATGCCCTGAAGTCCAAAGGTAGAGGAACTTAATGTTTAAAAGCTCTCACAGCCATGGAGTGGACATTATGTGAAAAAACAAATATTTGGATAAAGACCAAGAAAGCCAGAGGTGGTTGAAATATTAGCTGGCTAACAACATAATTTGAGTTGCTTAATGATACACAAAAGCAATGCCAAACATTCCTTTTAGATGTGTGCTATTTTTACCTTTAAGTTCTTTCTAAAGTACCTAGGAATTAGGGAAATAAGATAGTTTTATATTGGGTATGCTCACCTTCAGAGATTTTTGATTCCTGGAAGTCCAAGAGACAGATCCTTTTTCACAGTGTTATTTCTTTTTCTTTTATGTGAATTATACTACTTGTAAATTTCTTGCCTTATGATGTTTGTACTACTTAAAATGAATTAGACTTTTTTTTTAATGTTTATTTATTTATTTTGAAAGAAAGAGGGAGAGAGCATGTTGGGGAGGGGCAGAGAGAGAGGGAAAGAGATAACCCCAAACAGGCTCCACGCTGTCAGCATAAAGTCCGATCCGGAATTTGCTCTCACCAACTGTGAGACCATGACCTGAGCCTAAATGAAGAGTCTGACGCTTAACTGACTGAGCCACCCAGGGGTTCCTTTATTAGACATTTAAATAATTGTCTTTAGGAAGCAGCGGCAATTCTCCTGAACACTTTGCCCCTACTGGAACTGGGTGGCTTTCTTTGCAGTAGCCTTTAGACTAAGTGGCAGTCAAAAACCTGTGTAATCCATTCAATTTCTTTCCACAAACGTGATTTGAGCACCTAAAAGAGGCCAAAGAACTTTGCAAAGAGGCCTGGTGTCCACATTCATGTACTGATTGACAAAGATAGCAGAGCATGCCAATTTAAGCCACCATCAGGGATGTCATTTTAGCGAAGAGGGGGACATTCTAAGCAAACATAATTTAGGAGTAGTTAATTAATATATGCAGTTTTGGTTAATTAGTTAATTTTTTTCTGAAAAATTCCATGCTTTTGAGTACTCTGTGGTATTTTACAACTTATTTTCTTCTTATCCTATCATTACTAAACTTGCTGTTTTTCTCTCAAACTCTGATTTACATTAAGCTTGTAGAATTGAATTAGGCCTCTTCCATTGCTGCTAATTGGACACATTCCACGATTATCTTCAGTTGCCTTTGGATTGTGATTTACAACCAACACTGTTAAAATAATAATAACACTCTCTAACTTTGTCAGCCTACTAGCACTCTGATGTAACAGAGAGTGATAATCTTTTGGTTTTACAGGTGCTGACTGAGGCCCACATGGGTTAGAAAACTTCATCAAATTGCAGAGTAATTGGAGCAAGTCACAGGTCAGAGCTCAGGTTTCCTAACTACCCTCTCAGTGTCTGTATCCTCAGCAGAACTCTCTCTCTACAAATGGTAGTACAGAGCCTTCCCACACACCCTGGAGTGCACATTAGAGATTTAAGTATTCTAAAGTGTTTGGTCTCCCTGTCAAAATATATTTGCCTCAATTATCTTTTGATTTTCATGGAGCGTGTTTAATAGAAACAAAATTGCCTTAACTTTGTTGTAAAAAGCAACCTGGAGCTCTCGGTATACATTGCATAACTGGGTAAACATTGGAAATAATTTGTGTTTGGCAAGACACCAGTGCAATGAGAAACAAAGGGATTAGGGAATTACATCAAAAGAGTCCTTAGAATCTATATTTTTTCTATTTTAAAAATAATATTTCCATATAGAAGTGCTATAGCTACATTATAGAATATCTGGAACTTCAATGGGAGAAAAATTCTGCTTCAATTCAAGATATGTAATCACGTGTCTATTTTGCTTACTAATTTACGCACTTTCTTCTCATGTGTATCTGTTTTTTTAAAAAATAAAATTATACCCAGAGTACACACATAATTTCCATTCTGGATTTCGTTTACTTAATATCATAACCTAATGAGCCTTATACTTTTAAATTAGAAAATTCAAAAGGGAAAGTTAAATTTTCAAATGCTTTTTTGTTTAATAGTGACTCAATTGCAAATTGGTCACTGAAAGGATGATAAAGTTTTAAATATGTAAGACTTTTAAGTGAAACTTGTTAGGCCAAAGTAAGACAATAATTACAAAATAGTGTTTGTTTACCAGTAAAAATGAAATAAGAAGCATTTTTTATGTAAAGCATTTAACAAAGAAAACCATGACTCTTTTGGTGATTCTGTAATTTTCCAGGAAAGTTTTTTTCTCTTGCATTTCCATGCTCAAAGTTTTCTTCCTAGTTAGCCTAACTCACCCAACTGTTATTTTTGGGGACTTAGTAGAATTTGGACTCATGGAAGGAATATAAAAGAAAAGAAAAACAATATATACCTAGAATTTGTTTTACAATAATCCAGAAGAGGGGTGCCTGGGTGGCTCAGTCAGTTGAGCATCTGACTTTGGCTCAGGTCATGATCTCACAGTTCGTGGGTTCGAGCCCCATGTTGGGCTCTGTGCTGACAGCTCAGAGCCTGGAGCCTGTTTCAGATTCTGTGTCTCCCTCTCTCTCTGCCCCTCCCCGACTCATGCTGTGTTTCTCTCTGTCTCAGTAATAAATAAACATTAAAATAAAATAAAATAATCCAGAGGAAAAAGATCAGTTACAGATGACACATCATCACCACCACAAATGTTGATAATTTTTGAACCTGGGTGACACATACATTTTATTATTCTCTCTGCTATTTTGTAATTTTGCAAATTTTAAATAAAAAGTGAAAACAAAATATAATAGTGCGACTTTTGCCCGCCAAGAAAAATTCTTTGAAAAGCTTTGAAATCTAAGTTTTGTGGAGAAAGAAAAAGGAGTTTTCCAAATTGCTTATTTCCTATTAATGTCAAGAACCAGATCAGAGAGACTTAGATCATAGTTTCTTCCCACTTTGACTGCCTCTAATAATGATGGTTAGGCTATGAGGCTTGCCAAGCCAGGGCAGGAGAGGGATTTGAGGAAAGAGGAAGGCCTGAATCTGCATATTCTGTCCCCAGGAGATTGTGAGAAGAAGAGAGGGCAAGAGAGCGATGAGATACACATGCCCTGATCTCTTCTTTCCAGGCTGAAATCCTGGAGGGGAGAAGTGTTAGCTCAGGAAGGGCGTGGGTATATTTATTCTGGTGCATGGGTGTTGACAGCAGAGGGGATTATGATCCACCCCTCTGGTCAGTTGAGTGTCCACCACTCTGCAGGAAGGCGCTGCTCCAATGGGCAGCACTAACAAAGTACACAGGCAAAGCAGTAAGGATAGATAGACAGGGTATGCTTCACACTCCTGACCCTTCCTCGCACCCTGCCCTCTGTGTCCTCTCTCTATAGGGTGTAGACTCGGGAACAGATAGCAAAGTATCCAGAGATGAGTTCCAGAGATGAGTTCTTACCAGCAATACCTCAGGAGCAGGGCACACCTAAATTACAAATGCAGACCTTCCACTTTCCCCAATACTCTGAGCCCTGTGTATTCGTAAGCTTGATGCCATGGAGGGGAACATGTTAGGGGTAGAGACAACTTGAAAGAGTAGACATTTAAACAAAGCAAAACAAAACAAAAAAGACTGCATTATTAAGCAGACTATTTAAAGTAGGAGGGATAAAAATACTACTATGGACTGAATTGTGTCCCCCACCGACTTTCATATATCAAGGTCCTAATTCAGTGTGCTTGTATTTGTAAATGGGACATTTGAGAGGTAATGGGCTTTAGATGAGGTCATGAAGGTGGGACCAGAGCTTACACTCTTTCTCTTTCTGCTATGTGAAAACACAGGGAGAAGGTGGCATCTGCAAGCCAGAAAGGTAATTCTCACTAGATCCTGACCATGCTGGAACCCTGATATAGGATCTTCAGCCTCCAGAATTGTGAGAAAATAGATTTATGTTCTTAAAGCCACCCAATCTGTGGCATTTTGTTACAGCAACCTTAACTAATACAGATGCTATACTTCAAAAATAAAAATTTATCCATTTCCCTACTACTCAGTGGGGAAAGGATTCATGATTACTTATGGAAAACAAAAAAGCTATATTTTTTATCACACATCTGAGTGTAGTGAGAATAAATGTTAATACCACCACAGTGATATACAAATATGACTATTATTCTAAGCTGTGCAAAATGGTTTTCCAAATAAGTAAACAAGTCTCTAACCTAGCTTCTGGGATTCTACTTCATATGCAAGATAAATAATCTGTGGGAGCGACACTGCCAGTTGTCCACCGATACCACCTTCTCTTTATAATGGACTCTCAAGTATAGCTGGGTACCCTAGATAACAACTGCATTTCCAGCCAATCTTGAGACTGGGTTTGTCCAAGTGACTACATTCCAATCAATGGCATGTAAATAAAATATGATGTATGCCTTTTCTGGGTATGGCTTTAAAAAGAAAGAGGCTACTTCCCTTTAGCTCTTTTCCCTCTTCCCACAGCTGGAGGATGGAGAGAGTGGAGAAATTATCTTGAGTTCCAAGCTGGATAGCATCATGTCAAGGATGGCTACCCTACCCAGACTGCTTATATCTGGACTTCACTTACAGGTAAATAAAATTAGTATCTTTTTTAAGCCACTGTATTTTGAGATCTTTTTGTTATATGGATTAGTACTCTAAATAATATTTTATATATTTTACATATATATCTTAAAAAAGGAAAGAAAAGCAGAAGCACACTCTATACTATTCCATATCTTGTTTTAGTTTTTAAATCATTAATATACTTTAATAATCTTTTTATATATTTTTTTCTATTATTATTCTATCCAATGGCTACAGCAAATTCTACACATCCCATTTATTCATATGATCAATGCTTTTGGGGAACCTATTATTTGTTGCATCCTTAAGCACCTGCTGTGACAGCATAAGAGGGCAGTCTAGCTATTAATGTCCCCAGAAACATTCTTCATTCTATGAGAGGTAGGGTGACAGTTCTGAAGTGTGCTCCATTCAGTCTTACAAGAAATCTCCAGTGAGTTTGAGTCCCAGGTCCCCATGGTAGCAACCTACCCATCCACATCCTTCATTAGCTTTCCTCTCTTTCTTGTCTTACTTTCCGATTTCACCACTCTGCCTTCAGAGATCACCTCCCAAGTAAATTCTTTGCATCCATTCCTGGACTCTGAATCTGTTTTGGGATAAATCAAAGTCAGACAGTAGTCCAGGAGAGTTTATTTCTGAAGAGGAGACTTTTGAATAGAAGCCTCACTACTCAGAAAGTATCTAAAGGAAGAGAAAAGAGCAGATCTAAAGGGCCAGAGGTGGAAACATGCATGGAAATTCTGAAGAATAACAAGGAAGCTGTCTGGCTGGAGTGGGGCATGTGAAGGGAGAGTGGAAGGAGATGCCTTTGGGGGGTTAAGTTGGTGCTGATCTTTGCAGACTGTGATAAGGATTTAGGATTTTTTTAAAAAAAATTATTTCTAGGATAGAGAGAAAGACAGCATGAGCAGGGGAGGGTCAGAGAGAGAGGGAGTCACAGACTCTGAAACAGCCTCCAGGCTCTGAGTTGGCAGTCAGCACAGAGCCCGATGCAGGTCTCGAACCCACGAACCGCGAGATCATGACCTAAGTGAAAGTTGGACGCTTAACCGACTAAGCCACCCAGGCGCCCCAAGGATTTATGATCTTATGATAAGTGTTAAAGGGAAGTCTTTGGATGGAGTGAGCTGAGTACTGATGTAATAATGATTCAAGTTTCAAAAAGATTATTCTGGATATTCTTGTTATATGTGACATTGAGCACACACACTTATCTCCATTCCCCCATCAAAATAGTAAAAATATAGCAAAAACATAAACTTACAAGGACAAAGAGAACTGGAAAATGAGTAACAACACTGAAATATGTAACAAAACTATGAGATCTGGAAAATGGATAGAAAAGATTTAACATTAAATGGAGAGAGCAAAACCTAAGAGACTTGGTGCAAAAAGCTGTTATAGGTTGAACTGTATCCTCCAAAAGATGTATTGAAGTCCAACTTCTATCACCTCAGACTGTGATCTTAGTAGGAAATAGTGTCTTTGCAAATTTAACCAAATTAAGATGAATGAGGTCATTAATATAGGCCCGAACCCCACATGATTGGTGTCCTTATAAAAAGGGGACATTTGGACACAGAGACAGGCACACAAAGAGGGAAGGGGTTGGCAGAACACACAGGGAGAATGCTTCTGTAGGAGTATGCAGAAACATACTCCTACAGAAGCAGGAGGAATTAATATTGTTAAAATGTCCATGCTACCACCTAAAGTGATCTGCAGATTCAGTGCAGTTCCTATCCAGATTTCAATGGCACTTTTCACAGAAATAGAAAAGCAATCTTAGAACTTGTATGGAACCACAAAAGACTAGCTAAAGCAATCTTGAATAAGAAGAACAAAGTTGGAGGCATCACACTTCCTGATTTTAAGCTGTATTACAAAGACGTTGTGATCAAAACAGTATGATATTAGTATAAAAACAAACACATAGATCAATGTAACAGAATAGGCAGCCCAGAAATAAACCCACATATATATGGTCAATTACAATAAAGGAGTTAAGGATATACAATGGGGAAAGGACAGTTTTTTTTCAATAAGTGATGCTGGAAAAGTTGGATAGCCATACACAAAAAAACAGATTAGAACCATGTCTTACACTGTACACAAAAATCAAGTCAGAATAAAGACTTGAATAAAAGGCTGGAGCAATAAACCTCCTAAAAAGAAAACATGGGGGTTAAGTCTCTTGACATTTGTCTTGACAATGATGTTTTGGATTTGACAACAAAAGCAAAGGCAACAAAAGCAAAAACAAACAAATGAGACTGCATCAAACTAAAAAGCTTCTTTGTAGGAAAGGAAACTATCAATAAAAAGGAAAGGTAACCTATAGAATGAGAGGAAATATTTGCAAAGCACATACCCTATAAGAGGTTAATATCTAAAATATACAAGAAGCCATACAACTAATTAACAAAAACCAAACCAAAGCAAATCAAAAGCAAACAAAAAACACCCCAAATACCTCAGTTTAAAATGGACAAAGGACCTAGATACACATTTTCCCAAGAAAACAATGATCAACAGGTACACGAAAAGTCACTTGAAACCACTAATCACAGGGGGAAAGCAAGTAAAAACCACAGTGATAGATCATCTCACATGTTAAATATCAATTATTAAAAAAGAGGAGATAGAGAGGCCTGGGTGGCTAAGTCAGGTAAGTCTCTGACTATTGATTTCGGCTCAGGTCATGATCTCACAGTTCATGAGTTTGAACCCCATGTTGGGCTCCGCACTGTAAGCATTGAGCCTGCTTAGGATTCTCTCTCTCCCTCTCCCTCTGTGCTCTTCCCTGCTCGCGCGCGTGTGCACACACACACATTAAAATAAGTAAATAAACAATTTTTTATAAAAAGATGAGATAAATACTGGCAAGGATGTGGCATAAAGGGAACCCTTGTATGCTGTGGTGGAAATGTAAAGTGGTGCAATCACTGAAGTGTGGATGTTTCTCAAGAAATTAAAGATAGAACTACTGTATGATCCAGCAGTCCCGCTTCTGGGTATATATCCAAAGAAAATTAAATTATTATCTTGAAGAGATATCTGTATTTCTACCTTCACTGCCGCATTATTTACAGTAGCCAGGATACAGATAAGTATCCACTGATGGATGAATGGATAATGAAAATATATATAAATATAGAATAATAATAATAAATATATAATTTACTATTATTCAGCCTTAAAAAAAAGAAGAAATTCCTACCATTTACAGTAAAATGGATAAACCTGGAGGACATTATGTTACGTGAAATAAGCCAGACAGAGAAAGACAAATGCTGCCTGATATCACTTATAAGTGGAACCATAAAAAAAAAAAGTTGAATTCAAAGAAACAGAAAGAGTAGAATGGTGGTTGCAAGTGGCTCATGGGGGTATGTATGGAAAAATGAGGAGAGGTTGGTAAAATGTGCAAACTTTCAGTTATAAAATGAATAAGTTTTGAAGATCTATTACTGTATAGCATGAAGACTATAATACTGATAACAGTTGATAACATTATATTGTATAATTTAAATTTACTAATAGAGTAGATCTAAGGCATTCTCACCAAAAATAAATGTAACTATATGAGAAGATTCATGTACTAATTAACTTTTTATGGGAATCTTTCACAATGTGTGTGTGTGTATATGTGTGTGTGTATATATACATATATATATATATATACTCATCACATTATCCACTTAAAATATATTACCATTGTATTGATTATACCTTGATAAAGCTGGAGGAAAAGAAAAATAGTTGCAAATGGTAATGGTTAAAAAAGTAAATCAAAGGGAAAATAAAATAGTTTTCAATTTCAAAATAACTATGGTTAATAGGAATAACAATAATTTTACTTCTTAGCTATATCACCAACAATATTTAACACAATGATTTACATTATTTATCATGAATGTCAGACAAGGATCAACCAAATTTACAGTGAGTGATAAAACTATGATACTCTTAAGGTGCTATCTGCTAGAAGTTCACTTTTCTTTGCACATGTGATTATTATGATTTGAGAAAAGTATACAATAGGCAGATATACCTAAATGTTGGTTGACTTTTACTTGAGCATGGCACATGCATTTCTAAGTATTAATTTCCATCTTCCTTCCACCCAAATCTCTCAACTGAGGTTCATGAAATTTTTTCACTTATAACCTAAGGATATTTTCCTTTCTGCCATATATATATATTTCTGTATGTGGTAAACTATATATATTTTAAAAGAAATAAGCCAAATCAAGTAATTGTAAAATATCTGAAGTACCCCAGAGCATAACTTGAGCATTACTGTTCCAGGTACTGGGTATACAGGGATGAGTAAGAGATGGTGTCTCCTAAGAAAACCACACAATCCAGGAGAGCTGCTCAGTAAAGTGCCCATCAGTATAGTTTCATGGCTACTTTCCAACTAGAGTGAAGGGTAAATTTTCTGTTTTGTTTTTCCTCACTCTTTTTAACATCATTTGTACCATCCTTTAGTGCTTATAAAGTAAAAAAACAAAATCACGTGCAATGACGGAGATCTAATGTTGAGTTTAAAAACTTCAGAGGCCAGAAGTCATTTCTGAAGGCTGCTCTTGAAATTTCTCATTCTCCCCAGTTGCTATAACCAGTATAACAAAAAGGACAATGTGTGGACCAAGTTTACCAGCAACTTGTTTCTGAAGTAGGAGATGAGAATTTTTTTTTTTGGTCAACTATATGAGAAGGTATCTCAAATATGTGATTTCAGACACCATCTATACTTTCCTAGTATTAATTTATCAGTTCTAAATATTTATTTAATTTTAGCTTCAATCATTTTTGTTTGTTTTAAATATTTGTTCAATTTAATTTCAGTTATTTTTGAATGGAGAGTGCATTAATATGAGTCAAGTTTTTAGAAAGTCATAAATAACTATTCAGTGAAAAGTATCCATTCCATAGCTGTTCCATAGTCATCCAGTTTCTCTCCAAAGAATCGGGGTTACCATTTTGTTGCATAGCCTTTTATCCATTCTTACTGCAATCCTTCCACAGATTGTTTTATCATGAACTGGTCAGTTTTTATAAGTATGTCCCTCTCAATATACTCACCGCCCTTTAACCTAAATGGTAGAATGTTAAACACTGCTCTATACATAGCTGCCCTTATTTTACTTTATTATACATATTCTTTTTCTGAACTATATACCTTAGATGTCATTTATCATGTGTTTATAAGGGTTTTTTCTTCTTTCTTTTTACAGGGCAAATATTCCATTGAATTGATGTACTATTACCTTTAGACATGGGCAATCATTTTAAAATCAGGAATAGTCATTATTAGTATGGAATATTATTGGAAAAATATAATTTGATAAGAGATGTCCTATTATCCCACTGATGATTTTAGGCAAATGAAAGATTGTGACCTACTCTTTATTTTTTTTTAATTTTTTTAATTTTTAAATGTTTTATTTATTTCTAGGAGAGAGAGAGAGAGACAGCATGAGCAGGGGAGGGTCAGAGAGAGAGGGAGTCACAGACTGAAACAGGCTCCAGGCTCCGAGCTGGCAGTCAGCACAGAGCCCGACGCGGGGCTCGAACCCACGAACCGCGAGATCATGACCTAAGCGAAAGTCGGACGCTTAACCGACTAAGCCACCCAGGCGCCCCTGTGACCTACTCTTTAAAATGGTGGTGGGGATCACACATGTGATATTTATCTAGTGGCTTCAGAATGGCAAATGCTACTGGTTATTTCTCATTTATCCATTCTCCTCAAAGGCCAGATATTTTAAAATCCCATTGAATATCAAACTTAGAAGTAAATAAAGGGTCAGAGAGAGGAAATTCTCTCTATGAAAGTGAGGATAGGAAACACAAATTAAAAAAAACAAGGAAAGTTAGGAATTTTTGTAGCTTGTCTAGAAGTAAATGCCAAAGGTCTATTTGAAAGAGAGGAGATATGGTGCTTAGGTCAGAATGATGAGAAAATATTGAGAATAAGAGTGGGAAAAGTAGGGGAAAAAAGAGATGCCTGTCCCAAGTTTGTTTCTTTTCTTTTCCTGTCTTTTCCTTTCCTTTCCTTTCCTTTCCTTTCCTTTCCTTTCTCTTTCTTTCTTTCTTTCTTTCTTTCTTTCTTTCTTTCTTTCTTTCTTTCTTTCTTTCTTTCTTTCTTTCTCTTTGGTGTTGGGAGAAGGGTGGTAGAGGGTGGAGGTGAGTGATCTCTACCTGAAAGTAGTGTGTGACCCCTAACCCCATGGTTACTATTTCATGACCAGAGTCAATAGGCTATCTGTAAGAGTAGTAAATTTTGTGGTAGAGTACGTAGTAGACAAACATGTGTGGGTGAGTTCTCTGGAATAAGACACATTGTGAATGTTCTAGATTATTTTTCCATGTGACATTGGACTTAGTGATTAAACTGTTGCCAAAGGGACTGTCACTCCCTAGTGGTTTGGGCTACTCTGCTTGACACCTGCCCAGAACAGCATGTTCTTTTCACAAGGTAGTTCAAGAAGGTCAGTATTGATGATCAGAATGATGGTCACTGTTCAGTACTTCATTTCTTTTTTGGTTTGGAACTAACTTGAAGGAATGAATAGGATTTAGTTTTCTAAAAGCTACTGCTGTGGACTACTTTTTAGTCTTTTCTCTAATATTCCTGAATTTTATTGTCCTATTCCAAAAGATTCTACAGAGTGCTATCTACACATGGCAAAAAAAATCTAAATGTACTTATGTACATTAAGATGAAGGCCTTTGAAGATTGTATTTGGCTACATTCAGATACAATAACAGATGAATTCACCAAATAAGGCTGTTTTACCCATGATCTGGGCAAATAATATTACCACACATACCTCATTTATTCACGTAAAATTTAATTATAAATTAACAAAACAAGGTTGTAGATCACATGAAAAGAACTCTCTGACTTTATGCTATTGTGTTAATTTCTGTCCTGCCAGGACTTCCTCACATTGGCCCAGGTGAACACCCTGAAAAGACGTCTTCTTTCTAAGAGTTCCAAATGGGAAGTAGTGGAAACTGCTTTGGGCTTCCCTCTCAACTCATCTGAGTTTCCATCTTCATATTATTTCCCTTATTGGGGATAATAGTCTCAGAGTGAAATTAGCCATGTATTCATTTCAATTTCATCCCTTTCGAATTTCTCTTTTGCTCCTCTCATTCTTCCTCTGGAAAGTATCTCCATTTTCTTCTTCAGAAGAATGGAAAGTCCCTTATTCCCATTTAGAGTTCTCTCTATCTAAAGCCTGTAAAAGAAAAGAAAGGAAAGACAATGTAGGCAGAGAGTATTCAAGTTTTGCTTTTGATATGATGTGGACGAACACAATTAAAGTAAATCTTTTCTCCGAGATTTTCTCAAAAATCTCTCCAGATTATTGTGTCACTTTAAAATCTAATAATGAAAGGGGCGCCTGGGTGGCTTAGTCGGTTAAGCGTCCAACTTTCGCTTAGGTCATGATCTCGCGGTTAGTGGGTTCGAGCCCCGCGTCGGGCTCTGTGCTGACTGCCAGCTCAGAGCCTGGAGCCTATTTCAGAGTCTGTATCTCCCTCTCTCTCTGACCCTCCCCTGCTCACGCTGTCTCTCTCTCTCCTAGAAATAAATAAAAATAAAAATAAAAAAAATAAAATCTAATAATGATACATGAATATTAACACTGCTTTCTTTTTGCATTCCTGCTATAACAGTTTTAATTCTCCCCAAGAACAGGGAAACTAAAAAGAAAATATTTCAAAACATATCATCCTTTCTAAATAGGTATATGTTTTTCATGTTGATGTCTATTTATCTTGTCTGTGTCTTCTTGCCTTCAGTAAATTGGCTTTGTTCCTTAACATTTGCTTCTGAAATAATTGCATGCTTTTACTTCAAGGTCTTCCTCTCCGTGTCGCTGTGAACTGCTTGTGGATCACCGTTGACACAGAGACCTTTACGCATATTACTTCTTTTACCTTTATCTAGTGTGTGCCATTTCTTTTCCTTTTTCTTTTTTCATCTCATGCCGTTTCTAAGTTCAGTGTTTCCTCTTATCTACCCCTTTTTATGTATTAAGCACGTTTGGATTCCCAACGTTTTTATCCCAAGCCCATTTCTTATCTCTTTTTTCATACTTTGTTCTCCTAATTGAAACCTGACTCTCCAGTTCGTTGTGTACAATCTTCTCCTTTTGTCCTGTTGTATTTCACCAATCCGTTGGTTTTTCACTGTCTTAAAAGACCCTGCATTTTTTATCCCAAGTTGGTTGAGTCAAACAGATTCTGAAAGACTCTCATTTCTAGGCTGAAGAAATGCTGCTTTTCTTTGTGTATCAAGCACAGGGGTCAGCACATGATTAATTTGAATTTTATTTTATAGGCAAAGGAGAGTCCATACAATTTTTGAGCAGAAGGAGAGTAACGATAACACATGACATTCTGGGAAGATATTTGAGGGGAGGAGGATGTGCAGGATTGCTTGTGGTTTGAAGTATGTGTACCCAGTAATACATTACTACAGCCAAAAAGAAATGAGTGAACAAGAGACCAAGAGAAGAAAGAACTAAACGATTTCTGACTGATTCAATAGAAGACAAGGAAGCTCTTGGTTGGAAAATAAAAGGGAGAGCTGTAAGTGTTTAAGGAGGTAAACAATTGGTTCAAGAAGAAAATGAGGAACTAGAAAAATGTTATTTCATGGGGGTCAATACAAAAGAGACAAATCAAATACCACTGAGTCCTTTCATATGCATGAAATAGGTAGCAAATATTTCCTACTGGAGTTGAACACTTGCAGTGAGATGCAGTCTTAGAGTAGTGGTGGAGATAGAAATCACTTGAAGGGAGTTGAAGAGGGAGTGAGTAGTTGTCATACAGCTGTCATTAGCAAGTAGTTGTGCCTTCAGGGACCATGGCTATGATACACTTTTCTTTTGGTAGGACCTTAACACATCTTGAGCTGAAAATTCCTGTTAAAAACTGAGCACTATGTGTTGATTTATGTGCCTGACAGGACTTCCCATTTTGCTAATCTGTTACCTTTAGGGAAGCCTGCTTCTGCTGCTGTACAGGAATCTGGCATTACCAGGATCCGGTCCAGAGCAGGAGTGAGGCTTGCAGAGCTCCAGGCTCCCTGACAGTCCCCTTGTTGGCTGTGGCTATAGTTTTTTTTCCTTAATGTTTTCTTTTAAGTTTATTTATTTTTGAGAAAGGCAGAGACAGCAAAGGGGAGGAGCAAAGAGAGGGAGAGAGAGAAAGAGAGCGAGCAAGAGAGTGAGACAGCGAGAGAGTGAGAGAGAGATAGAGAGAGAGAGAGAGAGAGAGGGAGATCTCAAGCAGACTCCAAGCTGTCAGTGCAGAGCCTGATGTTGGGCTCGAACTCATGAACTGTGGGATCATGGCCTGAGCTGAAACCAAGAGTTGGACACTTAACCGACTGAGCCACCCAGGAACCCTGCTTTGTTTTTTTAATTGGGAGGCTTAAAATATTATAAATGGTTCCAGATTTTTAAACAATCAATTTCTTCTTAGCTGTCAAGATAAAAGAGAATCTTCCTGAAGTTTTCTTTGCTCTGATGGAAAACCAGTAGGTTTAACACAAGAGTTTGAATATCATCTGTCTACCAAGACTGGGCAGATGTGACACAAATGTATGAATCAGGCTAAATGTATGATTATTGGGACTGACTATCCTGTAGTAAACTGGATAAGGGGAGCCTCACCCAATGGTGTACAAATTAAAATGCTTAAAAAATACTCTTTCCTATAGACAACATGAAACCATATGCATTTGAACACATGTGAGTTTTTTTAAAAAATGTTTATTTATTTTTGAGAGAGAGAGAGCACACGCACAAGCAGGGGAGGGGCAGAGAGAGAGAGTGGGACAGACAGTTTGAAGCTGGCCCTGTGCTGATAACAGCAAGCAATGCAGGGCTCAAATCCATGAACACTGAGATGAGCTGAAATCAGATGCTCAACCAACTGAGCCAACCAGGTGCCCCTGAACACATATTTTAAAAATGCCTATATTGGATTGAGGTATAGAAGGAAGGACTTCTCACTGAATTTATGGTACTGTCACGTTACGGGCTAGTCATATAACTTGCTCTATAGCAAATGGATGCATAGGTTGGATCTCAGCTTTTATATCATCTCTTTGTTCATGATTGAGATAAAAGTTTAGGAAATGAAAAGGCAATAAAAGTAGTTCATTGAATTTTCACCAAGACTAGACACTGTATTATGCTAGGGTTTGGAAAAGGTTAAAATTTGCATTGTAAATACTTGAATTTATTCTAACCTCCATCTTCTAGCTTAGTCTGAAGTAGTACAAAAGCCTACACAAAAAGCAAAAAGCAAATGTCTTTAAAACCTCAGTAAAAGAACAAAATATAAACGAATACTGTTTTTTTAAAATTTTTATAGTTTTTATTTATTTATTTATTTATTTATTTATTTATTTTTGAGACAGAGCATGAATGGAGGAAGGGTAGAGAGAGAGGGAGACACGGAATCCAAAACAGGCTCCAGGCTCTGAGCTGCCAGCACAGAACCCAACGTGGGGCTGGAACCCACGCACCGCAAGATCATGACCTGAGCCGAAGTTGGGCACTCAACCGACTGAGCCACCCAGGTGCCCCAAATGAATACTGTTAAAGTTTAACATGGCTGTATATTTTCTCTCTGGTATTTTTATTCTGAAATGTAATTACAGGCTAATGATATTATTAATATTCTGAACATTATTGGCAATGTTTATGGGAAATTAATTTCTTTCATTTAATTAAATAATCCTGACTTTATTTACTATAGAATTAAATGTAGCTTTAGTTTATCAACGGGTTCTTTTTTTCCCCTGTAAACATTTGTCAATGATTTTTCATGAAATTCAATAGAAAAATAGAATTACGCTACCAGAAAGTTGCTTGGAAACTTCTCTGTATTGAATAGAAGATATTTTAAAGCAGAAAGAAGCAAGTTTTATGGTATTTATGATATCACAGTAAGATATTTTAATATTAATTTTAAATAGGTGTAACTCCAGATAACACAAATCCTTCCCTTGAAGAATAAAACAGAAAGGTAGAGATGTCTTTTCATATCAAGTGCAGGTGAGAGAAAGACAGGAGGTTTGAATACTTTTTCAGTTTGGGGGTATAAGGTTTGGTTTGAACTAATAGCCAAACCTTTACCAGTGAAATTTTCCATTTGTAGGAGACAACGCTCATTAAACAGCATGTGTGTATGTCCAAGGGTTTGTTTAACTTAAAGAGATACAGTATCTACAAGTTTTCCAAACAAAGATGGCCAGTTCAAAGTTCTATGACCAGTGGCATGTAAACTGAAGCAATCAGTGCAAGACTGGTGATGTTCTGTTAAAATTTCAAAGGTTACCATGCGTGGGCTTTAGAATTTGTTCAGAGAAGCAGTGATAACCTTGACTCTCTTTCAGTGAAAGTACACATTTATTAATCTGAGGCCCATCATCCACAATGTAATCATTAATGTTTACCTCAAGATTCAGGTAATCCTATTCCACTATAGATTATTTGGTTCTTTCAGCTGGGTGACTATATTTTGTGTTTGCTTTTTCCCTTGCCCCGCCATTTGAAATTATTCTTTTTAGAGTTTAATTTTCATTCAATTTATTCAATTCCGTGTCAGGTGGCCTACAACAGGTAATAGGGGTCTTTAACAGCTTGTGTGCAAACAATAGGATTAGGCTTGCAATTTAATTGCTGAACTCAAGTTTAGGTTTTCTCAGGTTTAGTTTCTTAGTTGCTGAAGGTGAAACAGAACTTGATTTTAGTCTATAAACCAGGTATCTCACTTTTAACTGAAGAGCCCTTTTGTGCATTGGTTAACTAAGACTGATCTTTCAATGAAAACATACCAACAATAATTGGTTTGGGTTGAATTTCACCAAAACTCATTTAATAAATGCTTAGCATGTAAGCACATTTATTTACTCAGTGAGCATGTCCTAAAGCTCATTCAGGTTTCCTCTTTCCCAGTTTTAATGTGATAGGCTTTCAGTTTCTAAAAGAACAAAGTTTCCTTTCTACTCTACAATGCATAACAAAACCAGATTTTATTCTGTCACATGACACAAAAATAAATTTTTTTGACAAATGCTGCTCTTAAAATGTTTTATTAGACATATATTTAGCATATATACTTCTTGGATATTCGGGTAGTAATTGGTAAATCTTTCTACTGAAGGGGCTCAGAACAAGAATCCCCAAAATGTATGATGCTAGCATGTGAACTATTTTGAGCTGTATGCAGTTAAGACCCTGTGGGCTCAAGAAAAACTTTTGCCCATTTATTAACTACCTAGAAGAATCTAAATTGGAGACCTTTCCAAGAACAAGAGTTATTACTGAAAATAAATTTTATATGAGTGACCCATCTGTATGGCAGGGCAAATGTATAATTACCAAACATCTCTCTACTTATTACCCTGTGAATTTTCTTCATCCCCTTTGAAGGCCCAGGACAGTATTCCATTCTTTAGTTCAGGATACATATATACCTCATTTTACTTTTGTGTTGTTGAGTCTTTCATGTATGTTGGGTCCAATACATATGAAATTAAATTTTATTTTCTCTTGTTAGTTGGTCTCGTGTCAGTTTAATTATTAGATGAACCAGAACAATCTTTGAAAAGTAGAGAAAAAAATTTCCTCCCCAACATTATTGTTTCATAGATTATCTATTTTAAGTATTTAAATGAAAACTAGGATAATAGAAAACTACTAGACCCCCAACTAGAAGAACCTAGTGTTTTGTCCTGGCTCTACCATTTATTCGCATTTTAATTTTAGACAAGTTTGTTCTTCTCTCTGGACTATTCTCATTGTCTCCCAGTGTTTTTGGAAGAATTATATTTAAAATTATACAAGAAATTATGTTGCATTGGTGTGCAGCATTATTATGATTATAAGGTGCTGAAATAAAAGACTATTTAATTAAAAAATATTTAATTAAATTATGTGGATCATATTTTGAACTAAAAATATATACTCAGGGTCTAACAAATAATTTCACTTTTATTTGTGAATTTATTTTTTTAATTTTTTAAGTTAAAAATTTTTTAATTTTTTTTTTTTTATAGAGAGAGAAGAGTGTGAGTGGGGGAGGAGCGGAGAGAGAGGGAGAACAGAATCCAAAGCAGGCTCTAGTCTCTGAACTGTCAGCACAAAGCCCAATCCATGAACCATGAGAGCATGACTTGAGCTGAAGTCAGATGCCTAACTGACTGATGCCCCATCGTTTTTATTTGTGAGTTTAAATAACAAGCTTTAAAATGTATTAAATTAAACCATATTCAGTTGTGCTTTCAAGTGAAGACAATATTGAACAGAATAAAATTAAATAAAAAATTAATTTGTCTCAGAAAATTCAAGTAACAATTTGCCATACTTATGGGTCATATAATTTGGTTGTGAAAACAGTAAACTGATCAGTATAATATCAGAAGTAATAGGGGTGCCTGGGTGGCTTAGTCGGTTGAGCGTCTGACTTTCGCTTAGGTCATGATCTCACGGTTCGTGGGTTCGAGCCCCGCGTCGGGCTCTGTGCTGACTGCCAGCCCAGAGCCTGGAGCCTATTTCAGAGTCTGTGTCTCCCTCTCTCTCTGACCCTCGCCTGCTCACGCTGTCTCTCTCTCTCTCTCTCTCCTAGAAATAAATAAAAATATTAAAAAAAAAAAAAGAAGTAATAATGGTCTCCATTAAATGTATTTATTTTATCATAAGGAGAGGGAGAAGAAGACATTGGCTACTTTTGTTTAAAAAATAATTTTAATCTATAAAAGGAGCATGGAGATCAATTTAGATAATCACATTAGCCATGATCTAATTCCAAAAACATCACAACTAGCTGTTAATACCATAAGGATGAGAAATAAGTGGTTGGGTGTATGCTCTTATTGAAGTACTACCATATTGTCTTGTTCCTATCCAAAATTGTGCAATTTTTTGAAAGAATTATATAAGGATCTGCACTCACAACCCTGAGAGTATATCAATGTCCAGACTGGTGGGAGAAACAAACCCTTCTTTGGGACATTGTCCTTTGGCAACTGGTATTAAGTAATGTAAAACATAAAGATATGTATGGTGGCTCAGTCAGTTAAGTGTCTGACTTTGATTCAAGTCATGATCTCCTGGTTCATGAGTTTGAGCCCCGCCTTGGGCTCTGTGATGACAGCTCAGAGCCTGGAGCCTGCTGAAGATTCTGTATCTCCCTCTCTCTCTGACCCTCCCCCACTCGCTCTGTCTCTGTCCTTCTCTCTTAAAAATAAATAACATTAAATAAAAAAATAAATACAGAGAACAAACTGGTTGTCCCCAAAGGGGAGGGGGTTGAGGGAGGGGAAGAAATAGATGAAGGAGATTAAGAGGTAACTCCTAACATGCTAAAACTTTAGATATATACATTGAATAAAATATATTATGAAAATTGAAAACAATTTTATGTTTTATATTATTAATTCAACAAAAACTTGTTAAAGATCTACACACTCATTTAATAAATACTTCTTAAATGTCCAGTATCCTACACACTGGGGATAGAGTGACAATTGAGACAGATAACATTTCAATTCTCAAGGAGCCTGCAGTCAAGGGATGCCTGGGTGGCTCATTTGGTTAAACATAGACTTCAGCTCAGGTCATGATCTCATGGTTCATGAACTCAAGCCCAGTGTTGGGCTCTGTGCTGATAGCTCAGAGCCTGGAGCCTGCTTCAGATTCTGTGACTCCCTCTCTTTCTGCCCCTCCCCTGCTCACACTCTGTCTCTCTCTCTCTCAAATAAACATTAAAAATAAATAAAAATAAATAAATGAAAAAGAGTAAGAGTTGTTTTATAATAAAGAGTGAAGACAGATCCACTGAAGGCCTTTAAAAGTCAGGGTGGAGATTCAGATGAAATTCAGACTATAATAAGAAGGATGGCCAAGATTGCTGAATTCTTCATGGGGCTTCCATTTTCAAAATATAAATGGAAATATCATTATAATGTTGAATGGAATTTCAGGGTTCTAATATTTTTACAAGGATAGGTTATGGTTAACCATAGTTAAAACATCAGGAGTTTTGACACATTTCTTTCTAGAGCTCTGACAACACACATATAATCAGTCCTGCACTATGACCTTGGTTAATATGTAGGAAATCTGGAAGAAATCTATGCATCTAGGCATTAACCATATAGATCACGTGTGTGGGCTCTGTAAATCTTAGACATGCAGCAGAGTGGAGTGGTTAAGAGAACTGATTCCTGAAGCCAACTGTCTGGGTTTGCATCCTGACCCCACAACTTACTAGCATACATCCTTGAACAAGCTAGACTACTTAACCTGATACTTCCAGTTCCTCATCTGGTAAATGGACATAATAATAGTACCTGCCTCAGTTGTGAGGATTAAGTTCGTGCATATGTGTACAATGCCTAGAACAGGGGCTGGTCCATCATAGGTACTTTTCCCCCCCAAGTTTTTATTTAAATTCTAGCTAGTTACCATACACTGTAATGCTAGTTTCAGGTGTAGAATTTAGTGATTCATCACTTAACAACACCTCATGCTCATCACAAATGCTCTCCTTAATATCCATCACTGTTTAACCCATCCCACCACCCACCTCCCCTCCAGCAACCATTAGTTTTTCTGTATAGTTGAGAGTCTGTTTCTTGGTTTGTGTCTCCTTCCCCACCCACCATGTTCATTTGTCTTGTTTCATCATAAGTACTTTTTTAAAATGTTTCTTTTTGAGAGAGACAGTGTGTGTGAGCAAGGGAGAGTCAGAGAGAGAAAGAGAGATAGAGGATCTGAAATAGTCTCTAAGCTGTCAGCACAGAGCCCCATGTAGAGCTTGAACATGTGAGCCAATCATGACCTGAATTGAAGTTGGATGCTAAACTGAGACACCCACGTGCCCCTCATCATAAGTACTCTTTTTTTTTTAATGTTCCAATTGATTTTATTTTTTTTATTTTTTATTTTTTTACAAATAGTTTATTGTCAAATTAGTTTCCACATAACACTCAGTGCTCATCCCCATAACATAAGTACTCTTTAAGTAGTTTTTGTTTGTTTGTTTGTTTTTGTTTTTTGTTTTTTTGTTTTTAGGAGTGAAAGATCATTTCCCTTGCCTGATGCTTCCCAGGCTAGACTCTTAGGGACTTCCTAGTTTTTAGACAGAGAGAAAAATCTTTTTTTGGAAGTTTCAGGGAAATCAAACTTGTAGAAAGAACCTTCTGAATCATTGAGTTCCACCTCTTTATTTCATAGATGAGGAAATTGTAACTCAAACAAGTGAATTACTTGTCCAACATCACTTTAAGTAAACTCCTGTTAGGCAGGTAAACCCAAAATAGCTTTGTTACTGATGGTCACCCTAATCTACCTGGGGTTATGAAATATCCAAATTACTCAAGCCCCCTTTAAATGTTTTTTTTTTTTTTTTTTATTTCTGAGACAGAGAGACAGCGTGAGCAGGGGAGGGTCAGAGAGAGGGAGATACAGAATATGAAACAGGCTCCAGGCTCTGAGCTGGCAGTCAGCACAGAGCCCAACGCGGGGCTCGAACCAACAAACCGTGGGATCATGACCTAAGCCAAAGTTAGACGCTTAACCGACTGAGCCACCCAGGAGCCCCTCAAGCCCCCTTTGATTACAAAAACCTGTCAAGCTGAACTGAGATCTAAGAGCTTCAATTCACCCAAGGCTAAAAAGAAGATAAGAAAACCTAAGCAAAGCTTAAGTTTCCTGATATACATTTATTTTTTTCTCAGATTCAACATGCTCTATTTTTGCACATTTAAATTTTTTGTGTACAGAGAACTTTGTTAACATGCTATTTCAAAATTTCAGATTTTCAAACCTCCTGCTTTGTGATGCTTCTCCCAGGTCAACTCTGACTTGTTTTCTGGTACTTCTGCTGGGTTGTGTGAGCCCACAGATGAGAACCTCTGTTTAGAGAGAGCAGCATAAAGCCACAGATGCTGAAGAAAGATCAAATAAATGAAATTAAAAAAAACACACAAGAGGGATTGGTGGATTTTGGAAACCACAGAACATTGAGCATAGAGCAGTAGCAGTCTAAGACATTTTATATAAGGAATTCACTTTATCGATGTATATCTATAGTAAGATCAAGAAAAGAATCTATAATAAAAAAGTATTCTCACTGTACTAGACAAGACATTAGAAAAAAGTAATTTTGTTGCAATGCTTGCTTCTGCATGAAAACTCTTAAGTGTGAATTAACTAAATTCAATTTGATTCAATTTACCGTATGAGCTCTTCTATGCCATTCTGGCTAAAGCACGCATGAAGAGCTAGGCAGTAACAGGTGCGTTGTTTTAAAGGACAGCCATTACGTATTAGGAGGATTTCCAGAAAACTGTTTTTTCCCTAAAGCTTTGTTATCTGTTAATTCTTTGTTGGAGTCAGTCGAGCTTACCTTTATGTCACTCTCTTAAATCAATACATATCTGTGATTGTAGATTTCTAGAAATTACGGATTTAACATTCACAGTTTTAACTATTCAAGCAACTCCAAAGGTCCTTTGTGCATACAAGTTTATAATTGCCCTGAGGCATACATTTTAATTGAGGATGTTGGTATGTGGAGTGAGTCACTCACTGACTTTCTTATTTGCTGAACAAGTCTTTGTTGTGTATTAGCTACGCGCCAATCAGTTACCTAAGAGGTCTAGCCAGCCCCACATGTATTTCAATATTGCTTTGTGGGTTTCTATTTTTCATGGCTCTGTCTAGTAACTCATTACTGTGGCATTAGCAAATTCAAAAATAGGGAGGTAATTTTAAGCTCTACTGTACATTCTGTCATATATTTCAATTTTTAAAAGGGTATTTAACATGGAAGGGCCATTGTGACGAACTCTGATGAGTTAGGTCTGATACACAATTCTTTTTTTATTTTTAATTAATTGTTTTATTTTGAAGAAGGGGAGGGACAGAGAGAGAATTCCAAGCAGGTTCCACGCTGTCAGTGCAGATATCACAAACTGAGAGATCATGACCTGAGCCAAAATCCCGAGTTGGATGCTTAACTGACTGAGTGACCCAAGCACCCCTATACAATTTCTATTACTTGGTTCTTTAATTATTTGAATAGCATCATATACCTTTTGGTTTATTTTTCCCAGCACCCAGAATACCATTTTTGTGTTAATTTGAATCAAGCTGAATTAAATTCTGTTAAAATGTCTTAAATTTATTAGCTCAATAATTTCTCTGTTGGCATAGCAAGCTTATAAGGGGTAAGTTTGCTACAATTTATTCTAAATTTTTATTTTACATTGAGACAAGAATATCGGATACTACAGTGATCTATGAATTTGATGTATATTGAAAATTGATAGAGTATACAAAAGGGTATATGTGGTCTCTTAGGTATTAAAGTCAGCTGAAAAATTCTGATGGCAATCAATAGGTTCAAATTGATTTGTTATTTGAAGCAGTGAAGCTTCCTGTTTTTCTAAATTTTTCCCTGAGGAAAGTTAAGTCTATTGATTTTCAAAGAACAGGGTCATTTAGATTTATATTCTCTACATTCAATTGAAGTACAGGTAATTCTGTTGGAATGAAATAGAATATCAACTTGAAAAGATGGCTTTTAAAATACCATAGTTTCCTAAGCTAAGAGGTGCATTTGTTTTATTGTTGTAACATATCTAAAATTAGGAAGTCTCTTGCAATTGATTTGTGTTTTTATTCTATTTTATTTATTTTGATTTGTTTTTAATGCTTTCTTTTTTCTTCTTTCCTCCTCTCCCAAAAGTTATTGTTAAACTAAATTTTTATTAGATTATTACGTTATATCTATAAACTGATGGCATATTAACATGAAAGAAATGAAATTGGAGATGATCAGCATACATTTCATTTTAACTTCATTAAAGATACATAATTTAAAAAGACAAGTTGAACAGTTATTCCTCTGGATTTTTCAAATTAGTGGTATTTCATTAGCATTTCCAATTTCCCACAATTTTAGCAAATTACAGAAGTCTACTAGAGTAATCTCATGTCACTATAATCTTTACTTACACACTGGATTTTATGAAAACATGTTAAAAACTTCATGTTGAAAATATTTACTCTTTTTCAACAACGTGTGTTGGGAGTAAAGCATTTTGCTTCTTTTTTTTTTTTTTAAAGTTTCTTTATTTTGAGAGAGAGAGAGTGTGGTATCTGCAAGCAGTGGGGGAGGGACAGGGAGAGAGCGAGAGCAAGAACGAGAGCGAGAGCAAATCCTAAGCAGGCTTCACACTGTCGGGCACAGAGCCTGACTCGGGGCTCCATCTCAGGAATTGTGAGATCATGATCTGAGGTGAAATCAAGAGCCTGATGGTTAACTGACTGACCCACCCGGGTGCCCCTTGCTTATATCTTTAGCATAATTCCTGGCATTCTGCAGGCACTTGGTATATATTTGGGAATAATTGACTAAAACGTTGAATCCTTAATATATTTCAAAATGAGCTAAAGATTTCTCTACAAGTCTTAACTAGGGTAAATGATTAAATTCTATAAATATACTTAGTAAAATAAAAACAGAAAAATGTAGCAAATTAAGATTCCCAGATTGAATCAGTAATCTGACTCTCATTGTTTAAAGATAATAACTAGTAGAAACTATTAAAACATTTTAAGTGATGTCATTGAATATGTGTAAATAAATGTAATTTTGTGACTATGTATTAGAAAATGTTGATTTCAAGATATTGACAATGTAATCAAAATGAAGGGGCTTTTGAAAATGGTACTTATATCTGGTTTCTTCTGAAAATGTTTGAATATTATTTATTTTCATAAAACTACATGATTTATAAACAATAGAAAAAATGAACCTGAATAATTATATAAATGATTTTTTTCATTATATGTGATTCTTGGGTTCTTACACATACCATGCATTTGTGAAAACCTTGGAGTTTGCTAAAAATTGGGAAGGGACATAGATCACTTTCCAAGCAAAATTAGATATTTTTAAGTTTGTTTTTTTTTTTAAAAGAGACAGTGAGCTAATGCGTATGCCCCTTGCATGTGGGGGAGGGGCACTGCCAGCACAGAGCCTGACTCAGGGTTCAATCTCACCAATTGAGATTTCATAAACTGAGCTGAAATCAAGAGTAAGAAAGAGGCTTAACTGACTGAGCCACCCAGGTGCCCTGCAAAACTAGTTTTAATTTACTCAAATACATGTAAATGTGTGTTTATGTGCACATATGTGTCTATGTGTGTGTTTTGTTAAGTAATTAGCTGTTTAAGAATGTAACTTTCCTCAATTTTTTGTAAGTCAAATTCATTTCAATTTTGAACCTACTACAGTGGAAAAAGTATTAGCTTCATCAGTTTAGAATTGCTTAAGACCCATCACACAGTCATTTTTTTTCTGGGGTCTTGGGCTCTCCCAAAGCCCTCCCTGAAAGAGAATACAGCCCCCCTCCCCCCAAGATACTAATTTTTCCTTTGCCTTTCCTCTGCTTTTCAAGAAAAAAACTCTCTCAGGCAAGCCTTTCTTTTGAGCCTCCAGGGATCATTTTCTTTACATCCCTCCATGTCTCCTTTCCCCAGCCTGATGGGTTATTTCCTGTGTCTTCCCATGTCGTTTGTTCTTCATCAAGTATTTATCCCAAACATTTTGTCTACCTCAGGGATACTTTCAGGTCCTCTAAGAGCTTAAGTTTTAGAAGCCAACATCAAAAGGAACTCTGTCTCTGCTTTTCATCTTTTAACATCCCTCCTTCAGAACAGAGTAGCCTCACTACTTATGAATTTAAAAATCAATACTTTTTGGACAAAGGAAAAAAATTTGCAGATCAGTTTTATCCCATTGTGTAGGTACTGATATTTCATTTTGTGGGCACAGGTCATCTTCAGTTTCTGAATATTTGGTAAATATCCAGTGATTGTAGCAACCCCAAAGATTTTGGGAGTCATCATATAAAACAAGGTGATCCTGAGGTATTCTTAATTGTCACATTAGGATAGAAAGTAAGAATCTAGAGAAATGAGCTCTCCTGTGAGGATTGGAAGAATGACAAAGTAGGACTGTTTAACAGTAAGCCTTAATTTATTTAAAAAAAAAGTAAATGGTGCTGAACACCTAAGGAAACTCATAAATAATGCAGAGTAACTATTATCTCTTGCCTTTGTTGCTGTAGGGCTGAGTCAGAGAAGTAATTCACTTCAAGCACAGCCTGTTACTGGCAGACAGAACTGTTTTAACACTCATATCAGGATCCTGGTAGGTGTCAGGCACTTTCCTAGGCACTTAGCATGTATATATAAAATAAAATAAAAAATAAAGTAAAAATGTTTTCTAGATTTTTAAAATTCTTCCCTCTTAGGGATTCCAGATTACTTTGGCTGCTTCTCTTATCTTATTTACTTTTCTCAGTGCAAAAGGTGATTTTTAGTAAAGAATGGGGCTAGGGCCCAAGGGCAGGAAGAACTGCCCCAGGGTTGTGAAGAGTGACAGATTACTTAGTTGAGAACTGGGGGAGGTAAAGACAAGGAAATTTTCAAAAGATTTTCATATGCTAAAGAAGGCTCAAGGATCCTGGAGGTCTAACCATTGTCAGGCTAAGGTTGTCTTTCCCTCTAGCAAAGTATTAACATTAAGACAGTAGGGAGTTCCTGGGGAATTGTTATACTCTGCCTGCTTCAAGTATATATCAATGAGATGCAGTTTATAAGGAAATTTAATTTATCTACATTTCCTTCTGGCTTTGTTTCCCACATCGTTCCCCTCCCTGAACAATTTTGACTCTTAAATTAAAAAAATTTTTTTTAATGTTTATTTTTGAGAAGAAGTGAGAGACAGAGCACAAGGAAGGGAGGGGAAGAGAGAGAGGGAGACACAGAATCCGAAGCAGGCTCCAGGCTCTGTGCCTGATGTGGGGCTCGAACTCACAGACCATGAGATCATGACCTGAGCCGAGGTTGGGCGTTCAACCGACTGAGCCACCCAGGCACCCTGATTCTTAAATCTTTAACATTGCTAAGGCTGAAAGGTCTTGTTTTCTGTTGGCTGCCTTATTTTTTTAATGTTTATTTATTTTTCAAGAGAGAGAGACAGAGGCAGAGAGAGATAGAGCACAAGCACGGGAGGGGCAGAGAGGGAGAGAGGGAGACAGAAAATCTGAAGCAGGCTCCAGGCTCTGAGCCGTCAGCACAGAGCCCAATTTGGGGCTCAAACCCAGGAGATCATGACTTGAACTGAAGTGGGCTGCTCACCAACTGAACCACCCAGGTGCCTCTTGGCTCCTTTGAAGTATAGTTGATATACAATGTTATATAAGTTTCAGATGTGCAACGTACTAATTCAACAATTCTATACCTTACCCAATGCTCACCATGATAAGTATAGTAGTCATGCAATGATGTTACAATATTGTTGACTATATTTGCTATGCTGTGCTTTTCATCTCTGTGACTTATTTATCTATATCTGGAACTTTGTACCAGTTAATCTTCTTTATCTATTTTTCTCATCCCTCCACCAACTTCCCGTTTGGCAAGCCCCAGTTCATTCTTTATGTTTAAGAGTCTGGTTTTTTGTTTATCTGGCTGCTTTTAACAGTATCAACCTAAAACTTTGAAACAGGGAAAATATAAAGGTTCTTATAAAGAGTGTGTAGGTTAGCCTTGCAAATATTTCTTAGAGTTACCGTGCACATACCATAATGAAGAACAGGATATATGTGAGTAGGCCTGTGTATTTTCTCCTCTTTCTCTCTCTTGCCATTTAAAGTATATTCTGTTTACTAAACATTTTGGACACTTCATTTCCATTTGCTTGGTTTTTGTTTTTAGACACCATAATATCCACATACACATGTACTTGTGTGCTTACAATGTATAACAAACATAAAGATGTAATAATAATAGACAGTATATATTGAGTTACTTGCTATGTGCCTGGTACTTTCTAGGCACTTTACATATGTTAAATCACTTAATCCTTTTGAACATAATTCATATCCCCAATTTGCAGCTGAGGAAACTGAGGCATAAAGAAGTTACATAACTTGTCCAATGACAAAAGCTACTAAGTGGCAGAGGCAGGGTCATACCCAGACAGTCCGTGTGCTTGGTCACTTCTCTCTCCAAATATAGAAATGGCGATGTAAGAGTTACATGTTCTTTTTGTACATCATGGGTTTTTGACAACAGATTAGATGGAGAAAGAACTTCTATAAACTAAGTTCAATGTCTCTGACATTTTTCTACTTTGGGTATACCAGGGCCACCCCATGGCAATATTAAAAAAATATTCACATTGGAAAAGGTAAAGTGATCGTCCCAGGTATAGAAAACTAATATTATAACTCCTAGTTCTACTTCAACACCTTGTCCCTTATAAATGTCTCTCTACTGGCTCATTAAAATGGGCTTAGCAGAACATGTGAGACATAATGAATATTTCTTAGTATTTTCCCAAATTAGATCACTGTCATATTTAAGTTAGTGACTATTTTATTGTATTTATCACTGGTGCTTTTCAGAGCCATTAGCTGCTACTCACAATGTAGAATGTTGGGACTCATCTATTGAGTCTCTGCTCCTGAGATCTCCCTGACTGAAAGCACAAATGCTAGACTCAGCATTTCTCCTTCTTTCAAAAGCTAGGCTACTCCCTGAGGGTCACTTTTTGTGTGTGGACTTTCTGTAATTCATTTGCCCAGAGTATACTTTTCAATGAACATAGTTCACTCTTTGTTGATTAGAGTTGTAAAGTATTTGCTGTCCGCCTGGGTTTTGCAAATTATCTGTGGTAAAGGATTAAAGTGTAAACATCAGGTCATTGACCTTCAATACAATGGATGGTCTGATATTATAGTTTTAACATCTTTAAGTGAATTCATTCTTTGGTATATTGAAGGATTTCTGCAGGATACTTTGTTGTGTGCAAAAGGAATTAGGAAAAAGTTGAGGTGATTCTAAAGTTTTAAGGGGTTGAATATTTCTGTATATTAAAATTTTAAAGTACTATGAATGAATAGAAGTGCACATTTCTTATACTCTTTCTAGCACTCATGGCCTACTGTTTTGTATTATAGATTTTGTTTGGCCCATCTTTGCTTTTCCATTTGTAAAATTGTGGAGAGAAATTGCTGTGCATATTCATATTTTTGTGCATTTCATAAAGGCCTCAAATTGATTTTAATACAGTGTATACTCTCAAGAAAGATTTCAAATCAACTATTTGTCCAAATCAAATGCAACAATAAGTCTATCTCATTTTTTTGCATACGATTATTTAAATCTTAGGGTCAAGATATCTGGGGAATGGACAGATAGATATTGCATCACTAAATCAGAGTGTGATATGACTAGTCAATCATTAGTAATTGTTCATTAAGATAGCCAAATGAGATTACACAGAGATACAGATCTCTGTAGACCTGTAGATCTACAATTCAGTAGAACTACAAATCAGTAAAAACAGAAATTTATTATCTCTGCTATCAAGGTAGATCTGGTTTTGATTGTGTTACCTGTATGTATAATCAGTCCACAATGAATTAGTGAGTTCTCATGGAATGTTTCACCATATATTTAGCTGTGCTTTTAAAAAAATTTTTTTAACATTTATTTATTTTTGAGAGAGAGAGAGAGACAGACAGAGTATGAGCAGGGGAGGGTCAGAGAGAGGGGGAGACACAGAATCCAAAGCAGGCTCCAGGCTCTGAACTGTCAGTGCAGAGCCCATCATGGGGCTCAAACTCACAAACTGAGATCATGACCTGAGCTAAAGTCTGAGGCTTAACTGACTGAGCTACGCAGGTGCCCCTAGCTCTGCTTTTTAAAAATGCTTATTTATTTTTGAGAGAGAGAGAAATAGAGAGAGAGAGTGAGAGAGAGAGAGAGAGAGAGAGAGAGTGTGTGTGTGTGAGAGAGAGAGAGAATGGGGGATGGGCAGAGAGAGAAGGGGACACAGGATCCAAAGCAGGCTGTGTGCTGACAGCAGCAAGCCCCATGTGGGGCTCAAACTCATGAACTGTGAGATCGTGACCTGAGCCAAAGATGGACACTCAATTGACTGAGCCACCCAGTTAAGTATTAAGTGCTGTTGGTGATGCAGAAATAAGAGAGGTAGAAACTTAAGGCTTCTACTGTCTTCAAGGTACCTATAAAGTAGCAGTAAGTATCCTAACTGCCAGTAACCAACAATATTACTTGGCATAAGATCTGGGTCTTCTTTTCTAGACTTTTACACCATAGACAGTCTTGCATTTTCCTCTTCATAGCCATTCCTTCTCTTGAGCTCTCTCTAATGAGGGTTTCTTTTCCACCCTCAGACCCCTCCGTTTTGTAGTAATGAGGATTCTGTCCTCATCACCCATCTCTTCTCTGTTTACATTCTCCTCCTGGGTGATTAGGTCATCTCACTTAAATCCAGGTCTTTGAACACATCTCTGTACAAGTTTTTCAATTTTTTATCTCTAGCCAGGACTTCTCCCCTGAATTCTAGATTCACATATTGAACAATATGATACTTCTATCAGGATGTCTAACAGATATTTCAAACTTAACAGGCCAAACAGAGCTATCAATTACCTTCTTTAAACTTGTCTTATGTTCTTCCACCTTCCTCTCCCCACCCTTCCCCAAGCCAGTCCTAAGACTTTGCTCTAGTCTCTTAAAATCATATTGATCTGAATAATGAAAATAGTAAAATGTCCAGGTTGAACTCATATTCTTAGACCTGGATGAAGTCACATCTCTGAGTATACCACTTCCAAAGCTCTCTCCAGCTCTTGCTCTATGGACAACTGTCGAGTCTCTAAAGGCCAGTCTGCGGTTAGTCACATGCTGTTTTTTCTTCTTAGTTAAAGTACTCTTGTATGTATGTCTATAGGTGCAGTTTGATTTGAACACTCTTTAGGTAAGAGACTTTGCCGGTCCCAGCCTGTTTTTCCTCATGGGAATAATGAGAATGCTAGCTAAAATTCATTGAATGCTAATATGTGCCAGGCCCTGGGTACACTTGATGTGCATTAACTAATTTAATTCTCATAGTAACCCCATGAATTAACATTATTCCCAATATGGAAGAGAGAAAGTCAAGGCACAAAAAGTTGAAGTAACTGTGCTCTTAACCAATGCATGAGAATGCTTCACATGGTATCTAGTATAGACATTGGAAATATATGGGAAATCTAATAGACTTCAGATATTAATTTGAATGACTGAATGGAAATGAGAAAGAAAAAGAAAAATGTACAGTAATAGTTCTACGGAGTGCCTGTATATGTCACCCAGAACACTCTTAGATAATTATTATGAAAAGGATGCTCATTAGCATGACTACTTTGTTTTTTTCTGGTTGCTGCCTCTCCATGGCTTGCATTTGTATTTATCATTCCAGTCCACTCTGACTCTGCTTAATCCAGCAGTTTTGTATCTGAGCACCCATCAGTCTTCAAACAAATTCCACAGATGTCTCATCTAACCTACTCAACTTGAAAGGCAATCATCAGTATGGCTAAACTGTAAACAAGCTCAAACCTAATCTTCCTAAAAGAGCAGGTCTTTGTGTGGGTTGAAGGACTTTGCCTTCAGAGTTATGAAAGAATGTTCCTTTTACGTGTCTTCTAGAAGTGGCGAAACAATAATCGAAAAGAATATTGGTTAAAATGTTTTAACCAATATTTTGGTTAAATATTGACTGTTTTAAAAATAGTAGAATCAAATAGTATGGAATAGTGGATTCTAGCTTTAATACATCGTCAGATTACCAAAATTCAAAATACTTATGGATACTTGAATGCTGAATTCCCAACATGGTAACTAACAAGTGTTTGTCTTCCTTTCTGTCTTGTACCATCACCTCTGCTAGCTACCTGTCTTACTGCTATAGCCACTGTGATTATAAAACAAGGACTGTGTGACACTTGGAGACCTTATTTTAGGGGAACAAAGAATAAAGCAGAAAACAAAAGGGGAATACCCTCATGCCAGATTCTGCTACTCAAGTCCAAGGAGAAGTACTTCGATCGCCAGTGCCAATGGATGAAACTTTGTGAATATAATGAAACTTTCTGGGGCTATCATTAGAAAATAACTGCCCAAATTTTTTGAAAAGACATCATAGATTAGATCTACACCCAGATTAAATCAATACATAGATTAAATCTATACCCTCCTGTCACAAGACTGTGTGAGTTCATAATCGTTGCTTTGTTGCTTAGTAACTTTTGACCTTGGGCAAACTCCTTAAGCTCAGTTAGTTTGCCTTACCTTCAGTTTCCTCTGTTGTAATATAGAGACAGTTAACAGTGCTGCCCTCGTAAGTTTGTTCTGAAGAGCAAATGAGCTCATGAGCTCATGAGCATTGCTGGCACATTATAAATGTTAAGTCAATGACTGTCATTTTCCTTCTGACATAGCAGTATGTTAGCAGAGCTGATACAGTTTTAACCTAATGTACAGTCACTTGAGTTGTTTGTGTTTGCATCCTTACCAGGAATAAACAAAAACTTTCCATTACTATTATTTGCAGTATTGACAATAAGCTCATGAAGTTTTATTATGCTTTCATGTATGTCAAGGAGCTGACGGACACTAGACTGGAAGTTGTTTGTTTGTTCATGCAAAAAATATTTGTGGAGAAACGACTATGTGTCAGAAGTGTATGCGATTACTTATATGAGTCTTTTATGTTTGCTAGAGATAGATATAGTCAATAACTTTCCTTAGTTTTTTCACAATATAATAACTTTGCAAGCTTTAACTCATTTAATTTAATTCATGGGTTTAACAAGTATCTACTGAGTGTCTAATACTAGACTAAGATTTTTATGGAGAATATAATGAATTGGAAAAAAGCCTCATTCTTATAAAATAATTAAAATTTAATAAAACCATAAAAAATCAAAAGATATGACAATTAAAACAAATAGTAGAGATTAGCAGATGAAAGTGAAAAGATGTGAGGCTAAGGAGAGAGGTTCTGAGGTATGCTCTGGAGAGGAGGGGGATTTATATAAATAGAAAGCAGGGGTCAGTCATCATGGTGGGAGACAGCCTAATAGACACTTTGGTCTGGAAATGAACTTACACAGTCTTCTTACCTGTGCAGTGTTGTATACTTTGACACTTTGTTGGCTTGCGAAAAATGTTACAATGAATATCACTCACTTAATGCGGGATCTTGACAGGTGAAAGAGAAATAAAAGACATGTTACAGAGACCATGTCTTCATTTATTTGTTCATTCATTTGCTCATTCATTCAACAAATATTAAAATTTTTTAAAATGTTTATTTTTGAGAAAGAGAGCGGGGTGGGGGGTGGGGGGTGCGGGGATGGGCAGAGAGAAAGGAAGACACAGAATCTGAAGCAGTCTTCAGGCTCTGAGCTGTCAGCACAGAGCCAGTTGCAGAGCTCGAACTTACGATCGGTGAGATCATGACCTGAGCCAAAGTCGGATGCTTAACCAACAGAGCCCTCATTCCACAAATACTGAACATGTGTTATGTGCCAGTCAAGTGTTACCCACTGGGAATATTGCAATGATGGGGATAGAGGTCCTGCCTTTATGTATATTATAAACTAGTGGAATTTGATTCCTGGATATTTTGAATACCAGGGAAAGGAGCCTGGAATTTATTTAAAATAAACATTAAAGGATTTTAAGGAAAGGAACATTTTAGGATTAATCACAGTATATAGGGACTCAAGGCGAGACTATTAGTTAAGAGTTTGTTCTAATAACTCGGGCATGATTTGGTGACAGCCTGAACCAGAGTTGTGAAAGTGTTCTGGGATAAGGATGCATGTGAGATTTTGAGGGATGGATCAAAAATTTTATAGTATTAAAATTACTATAAGCTTATCAAATGAGTGACATGGGAGAATTACAGTATAATAGGCCACATCGGTAAATTTGGAAAAAAAAAATTGGATTGAGGGTCATGGTGGGACAATGCCAAATTGATTTTGAACATACTGACATACTGAGCTTATTTCAAATAGATTCTTAGGGGAGGAACAGATCTTTAAGTGTTTTGACAGTGACCATAGTAAGAAATACATTTCATATGATGACCTAATATTAGATGCATATAGCAAATATTCCACAGAATAATACTTATCCTACTATACGCAATGCACTCTGACCAATCCTCTTCATTTTATTTTACTAAAAAATATTGGCCATGATACTCTAAATTTATTTCATGACTGTTTGACAAGCTGTTCTAAAGGTAGTTGAAAATCACCATCTTATTGTAGTTAGTGGACTGTAGAGATTTTTGGCAATAAGAAGCAAGCTAATACAGATTTTGGATTGCTTTGTATGGCATTAGGAAATAAGTTAAAGTTCACAGGGTATAGAAATTCTTCCTAGATCATCATGGCTACAAATAGAGAGATTCTAACATATGAATAAGTTAGTCAGATATACCACAGAGTATGGATAACAAATAATATGAGAAATAGTATGCAATATATAATGTTTCCCTATAAAAACATGTTCGAGTTTAAAAAGAAGGGTGTCTATGTTAATATCTGATTGCACCAGATTTTTCCTACTGAGTAAAATTCCCTCCCCTAACCATCCTGGTAGACACATTTCATATTTTATATTTCCCAGGAACGTGCTCACATTTTTAAGGTATAGTTAGAATAAAGCACAGAATAACTCCTAAATGGACTGATTTAGGTTAACTAGCTCTCAGTTTAATTTGGCTGATGAAGAAGGAATAGCACTCATGTGGTAAGTGCCCTTGACAAAGTGTCTCTACACTTGCTTCACAGGTGGTTGAGTCCTTAGAAAGATTTTCACATTTGACTCCAGTACCCACTTTGCTTACTCACCTACACTGAATACAAAAGAATATAAATGTGAATTAGTATTGGCTTTGGAGTTGGTTGGGTATGGATGGAGAGGACAGGGAAATGTAAGCTGTATGGCATACACTAAGAATTGAGCAACTTTCTCAGAAATGAATGTAGATCCTGAGCCAACAGTATATATCACTGTGTTATTTAAATAGACCCTGGTTAAGTATACTGGCTGAAATGTTTTTAGTTTCTTAAGGTGGTCATGATCAAAGTAAGTCAACTTCTCCTAACTTGTTTACGTTGATTTTCTCTCTAACTAAATGAATTCCCAGACTGAAATTCAATGAGAATGAAAACTGTGGAAGGGCATACAGTAGGTATATCAGATTACTCAAGGCCTCTTACCATATGGGTGTGGTTTGCTTCTTGATTAGTCAAATTAAACTGACCTTCAGTGAAAGTTTTGAATTGTTCCTATAACCAAAGTATTCATGGATATGGTGTTAGATATAGTGAGTATAAGACATGGTTTATGCCTTCAAGGGCCTTATGTTGAAAATGTAGAACATAAATTGCAGCATTTCAATTGTAAGGAAACATTGAAACTTCAATGGTGAGAGAAATAGGGAGAGAGAGGAGAAGGAAGGAAGGAAGGAAGGAAGGAAGGAAGGAAGGAAGGAAGGAAGAAAAGGAAAAAAAGAAAGGAAAGGAAGGAAGGAAGGAAGGGAGGGAGGGAAGGAAGGAAGGAAGGAAGGAAGGAAGGAAGGAAGGAAGGAAGAAGGAAGGAAAGTTTCTGAACAACCAAATAGATTCCAAAGTATAAGCACCANAGAAGGAAGGAAGGAAGGAAGGAAGGAAGGAAGGGAGGGAGGGAGGGAGGGAGGAAGGAAAGGAAGAAAAGGAAGGAAAGGAAGAAAAGGAAGGAAGGAAGGAAGGAAGGAAGGAAGGAAGGAAGGAAGGAAGGAAGGAAGGAAGGAAGAAGGAAGGAAAGTTTCTGAACAACCAAATAGATTCCAAAGTATAAGCACCAAGTTCAGTCCCTAGTGGTTATTTATAAGGGTTAGTGAACCTTCTGTCCTAGTGAGTTAGGACCTACCCAGTGAGATTTGAAGAACTATGGAACCAATACCTCAGGTTTTCTCCTTAATTTGTTAGCTCTCTGAGATTCCATCCATTAGGAAGTCACTGACAGCAGAGCAGTCCCTTCTAAGATGGTTCTATTTCTAGGAAGGTTAGGTGTGGTTTTGTGGAGGAAACCCAGCACTGAGAAGATTGTGAGCAGAGGCCTGAAATAAGGAGAGGGTCTTAGATTTTGTGGCTTTAGTGTTTTATGTGATTGCTGATCTTCAACACATACCTGAATTTGCCCATATGTTCAGAAATGACAGTTTTGGTGTGGGGTGTCCGTTATAGAGGAGGCACGTAGAACTTGGAGTCAGGGTACCAGTAGAGGCTTTGAGCACTTAAAAGAAGAATAGTGCTGGGGTGAATCCAAACCATGTGTTTGAGGTTTGCAGACAGGAGTGGAATGAGAGAGAGGGATTATCATGAGCCCCACCGAGGGTTTAGAGAAGGAGATGAATGCTATGAACTAACTTTTCTTACTTTTCAATTTGGCCAAAGGTGATAAGTCTCTCTGCTCAGTGCATGTCCTTATTTTTAATGACCACTTTAGCTTTCTCTGTTTCCCTCAAATACTCAACTCCAAGCCCTTTATTTTTTTTTTAATTTTTTGTTTTTTGAGTATAGTTGACACCTAAGACTTTCATTCTTAACAATCACTGTTTTGCAGAGAGAATGAAGTCACAATCAGTGAAACCCCTCTCACTGGCTTCTAAATGATCACAAGTAATAGCAGTCATTGACTCTCAACCTTCTTCCTTTGTCTTCCTTCACATCCAAACTTGTTGGAAGAGTTAGCTATTCTGCGGACTTTATTTTTTACCTCCTGTTTACTTCTCTAGCCACTTCAATCTGGTTTTCGATCTCATCATTCTAATAAAATACAGTTCTATTTAGGACATTAGTAACTCCTTGGCAACATGTTTTTTTCAATTCTTTTTTTTAAGATTATTTATTTATTTTGAGAGAGAGATAGAGAGTGTAGGCAAGGGAAGGACAGAAAAAGAGACGCAGAATCCGAAGCAGGCTCTAGGCTCTGAGCTGTCAGCACATAACCTGATACAGGGCTTGAACCCACAAGCCATGGCATCATGACCTGAGCTGAAGTCAGATGCTTAGCTGACTAAGTCGCCAAGGAGGCCCTGTTTCTTCAAGTCTTGCCTGCTATTCATGTCAGTAATAGTTGTAACTCTTTACCTTTTCCACTTATGTGCCCTGGTATAACATTGCCTTGATTTTCCCCTCTCTTCTTTTGCCACCTGTTCTTTGATGTTTGATTTCTCTTAATACTTCATAATGGACCTCTCCTTGTCTCATGCTACTCTCTCCCCAGGAAATCTCAATCCTGCACTTCTTGATGACTCACAAATAATATTCCAAGCTTAAGCCTTACCTCTGACTTCTGGACTCTATAGCCATCTACTTGACATCTCTTCTTGATGTCTCAGAGATGCATGAAATCAAACATATCTAAATCATAGTAAAGAATGGTTTTTCTACATCGCTCTGGTCTTTGTCTAATGTACTATAGACCAGTGAGTCATACCATAATCATTGAATTATTCAAGGCAGAAAGCTAGAAGTCATTATGACACCTCTATTTTTCTCACCACTCATTTTCAATCCAACAAGTCCTGCTGATTTTATTTCCTTGAAGTTTTGTGCTGGGAAGAACCAACCCTAACCTCTGGCCTATCTCTCCTTTCTGCCTACCCTTGGCTTCATTTTGTATTATGAAGGGGCCTCAGGTACGTACATGTAGAAATGCTTCCTCATATGTTCCAGCTCTATCCACATCTCCTCCAAACAGTTTTCTCTTGGCCACTTCTTAGGCCTTGAAGTGGAAATATCAGTGACATGGTCTGCCCTTGGGAAAATATATCCTCTCAGGCTCTTGAAAAGTTTTAGGGCTATTGAGACAGAGTTCTGGGGTCTGGGTGCCTGAATCATGGTTCAGGAAAGGAGAAAGACAGGTTTTTATGGATTCATTCTCTTGGTTCTGTGGACCCTATGCCCTCTGAGGCAGTGCATAGCCAAAAGAGGCCAGTGGAAGCCGTCTAAAGCATGGATTTTAAAGAAGAAGACTTCTTGCTTGGATAGTACTGCCCCTAAATATCTCTTCAATTTGTCCACCTGTCTCTGTTTCTACATCACTGATGTAACTCAATATCTTGCCATCTGTTGTGAGGACTACTGCATTAGTCCCCTGATTGATCTTCCTATGTATACACTTCCCCTCTCTAGTCTCTTCCCTACACTGTCTTCAATGTAATCTTTCTGTAACACCAATAAAATAATATCATTGAGCTAATAAAATCATTTAACTTCTCATTGCTTTCAGAATAAAACAAAATTACTGTAGGTAGGATGACATAAAAGGGATCTACTCTCATATCTTACACAGTGCTTCTCTCCAATTCTGCCTAGTTTCTGTTCCTTTCATGCCCTCTCCTGCCTCAAGTATTTGCACATGCTGTCCCCTATGCCTAGAAAGCTATTTTCTTCCCTCATTCTTCATGTCCATTTAAAAATTTATCAGCATCATAAATGTCAGATCCCTAGAAAAGCCTTCTCAGACTTCTAGGCACATGATTAAATAAATAGATCTTGAGTCAGGAACAGTTTTTCATCACTAAATACTTGGGGGGTCCATGGCTTTGTCAATCATCTTAGATTAAACCATTTTTTCATGGAAATTTTGTAACTTTCTATAAGAATAATTGTTTTTGTGCTTGTAATCTTAAAATGGCCAATCTCATCCTTAGCTTTACCTGGAAATCTGAGTAATTGCAAATTCTGCTTTTCTTTTCCATCGGCCAGTCTGCCTTTCCTTTCTTTCTCACTCCTGCATGAATTTCCATAATCTTCTAAATCAACTCTTTGCTTTATGTATTTTGGTCTTTTATCAAATATTTAGAAATCATGCATGTTCATACCATCCTTATTTCCCTCATTTCATTTCTTCAGGCAGAGTTACTTCACAAGCAAAAAGAAATGAGAGAATGCAAATCTGAAGCTTTATAGTCTGTTGAATTATACAGTTAGTTAAGGCCCCACACATCTTATTTATACATGAGATTGCCCTTGTATTTAGGGCTTCTCTGCTACTTCTTTATCATCCCAGGATAAAGTATCTTGTATCCTACATGCATAGTAATTTACAATGTTACATTATAATTATCTTTCTATGTGTCTGTCTCCCTTATTAGACTGTGGGCTCCTTGAAGTTAGCAATTGTCTTGTTAATCTTTTGATCATCATAACCCAGCAAATACTTAACATTCAGGGGTCAATACATTTTTAGCATGAATGAGAGATTAGATTGTGCTACTTAAAATAAATATAAAAAATGATTTTCTGAATTGTGCCCTGTCAGCAAGAATGCTGGTGTTCTTAAATAAATAATGGGTTGTTGATGCCAGCACAATGTTTGCTGTAGATACCATCTTTCTTGATATGCATTTTTTTGCCAATTTTCCATGTAACAACAAAGAAATTTGGACACATCAATAACTGTCATTTGCCTTCAAGACATTAAATGCTGTGAGATTAATATAATTTTAATAAGTGAATAAATATTTTGTGGAAGATAAAATTAAAATTAAATTGTAATAGTAATTGTATGGATTTTATCTAATAACTTAAGCCATTGGTGTTAAATATACTGGCTGTCTCATAATTGAATCAGAAGCATTTTGGAAAGAGAGAGCCATTATCAGCATCATATGTTACTGAAATTATTTCTTTATGCTACTTGAATGAAAATTTTTGTTACAACAAATTATTATTAAATGAACTATTTTATATATAAAAACTTTATTCTAATAAGAGTTTTTATCAGTGTCTATATAATGACCAACTAATTTTGAAAAATTCAATGTTTATATGTGCAATAATTATATTAAAAATCATTTTGAAAACATTTACATTGTATAGTTTATTATAATTAAGCTACAAATAAATTTCTTGTTAAAAAATGAACTAGGCCAATTATGTATTTGATATACTTCTTAAGAGTTATAAGGTTTTTCTTTGAATGATTAATTCACTTCTTAATGTTAGCCCATATGTAGATGCTTGAAAAGTTGATGAGAATTTCAAGACTTAACTTCCAAGGCTCAGCTGGGTGGTGGGCCAGAATTTTAGTTAGAGTCTGGCACTGGGAGATTACAGAACATCTGATGAATTCTAGGTTTTAGAAGACATCAACAAAAAAACATCATCTTTTAATGAAAACTTCCTAAACTTGATCCACTGAAGTTGTTTTTGTTGTTCTTGTTAGTTTTTATTAGTTTTTAAAATTAAGTTTCTTATTTTAATTCTAGCATAGTTAACATACAGTGTTCTAGTAGGTTCAGGTGTGTAACACAGTGGTTCAACAATTCTATTCATTAGTCAGTGCTCATTGGACCCATTTGGAGAAAAATTAGAGACAGGTAAATCGTTTCATAGCCTTCTTCCTACTATCCAATGGACATACTCAAGTTCTAGCTGCCATGACGGGCCTGGAATGCTACATAAGAAGTACAGAAGAGTAGACATGTAAAAGACCATGAAGCATCAAACTTAATCCCCATCACCTATTTCACCTATTCCCTCCTACTTTTGGTAATCGTCAGTTTGTTCTCTAGAGTCTGTTCTTGGTTTGTCTCTCTCTTTCTTTTTCCCCTTTGCTCATTTGTTTTGTTTCTTAAATTCCACATATGAGTGAAATCATATGGTATCTGTCTTTCTCTGACTGACTTATTTTGCTTAGCATAATACTCTCTAGTTCTGTCCATGTCATTGTAAATGGCAAGCTTTCATTTTTTATGTCTGAGTAATATTCCAATATATGTTTTGTGTGTGTGTGTGTGTGTGTGTGTGTGAGAGAGAGAGAGAGAGAGAGAGAGATCTTCTTCTTTATCAATTCATCTGTTGTGTTAATTTTTAAAATTTGAGTATAGCTGGCATATGTTTATTAGTTTCAGGTGTATGATCCACTAAAGTTTTAGCATAGGAATATTTTAGCACTATTAAACTCTCAGCAGCATATTCATTTGTTTGATTTCCATTTGTAGCTATTATTATAATAGAAGAGTTATTGGCATTAGTTTCAAAATACATGTTTATAGATTGTATTGGTTGTTAACTTATATGAAGAATGAATAACCGTGACTTTCAGGCATTAGTTACATTTTTCTTGAAATGGAAAAATGATTAAAAGATATGGGAAAGTGTCATTTTACTTTTATAGTTTAGGCAAGTTTAAAGGATCTTTTTATTTTTAAAAAATGTCAACATAACCTAGATAGAGAGTAATGCCTGAGGCGCCATTGGGCAGTTCAGCAATGAACAAATTCTCAACTTTAGATCCCAAAGCCTTCATTTCATATATTCATCCTACCTTCTACCAGTCAGGCCCTTTTCTCATTCTATAAGACTACTATCTTGGAATATGAATCACAGAATGTTCAAAGTGAAGGGTTCTTAAAGATAATTTAATCCAACTTGACCCATATGACATGGAGATATATACAGATATGTGTGTCTGAGTTTGGAATTATAAATTGATATTGAACTGAATTAAACCGCATATTAAAGAATTGTGAAATTTGCAATAAATTCAACAGGATCAGTGTACCATGAAGAAAGGCATAAAAAGGGACCCTTCTGTCATGGGAGCTTTGGAGAGGGAGGGACTTAAGAGATGGAACAAGTCAAAGATAGTTATGTAGTGTGGTTTTTATAAATGTTCTTCTCCTTGTCTTCTATGAAATCTCCAGCAAATTCTGTATTTCTCATTAATGCAAATGGGCATTTGGGGGAGATTGGCTTATGGAGGAAGATAAGGGGACAATTGATATTTGGATTACATTATAATTTTTTTAAATTTGCCTTAGCAATGTCTGTGTAAGTTTATATATTTTGGAAATTAATTTTCTTAATTTTTAATGGGAAATATACTCTTCACAAGTGAATAAGAAATTAAATGGCTTAATTATTTCAACTGGTTAGTTTGATTTTCATGGTCTTTCACATGTCTACTCTTCTGTACTTCTTATGTAGCAGTCCAGGGCCTTCATGGCAGCTAGAACTTGTGTATGTCCATTGGATAGTAGGAAGAAGGCTATGAAAAGATTTCTCTGTCTCTAATTTTTCTCCAAATGGATCCAAATTTCTCATATTTTTAAATGACTTTGGGTTAAGTGGTAGTCCTCTGAAAGCTTCTGTTAAAATGCTGAGGCTATTATTGGAGATGTTTTCCACATTGTTATGCATGCTTCACTTTATTTCTAAGAGAAGATAATCCAGAACTAGTCATCTATTCCAGAAAGAAACAGCATAAGGACTGAACTAGGAAGATGGCCAGGTGGAGGGAAACCTGGTTTGAATGACTTGGTGAGAAGCTTCAGGAATCCAGAGGCTAGTAGAAAGGTATAGGTTTAAGGTTATGATTAAGGTGACAAGGAAGTGAGGAAGTGACCTAAAGAGATGTTTCATGTGCTTCAAAAGTGCCATTTCTATCCAGTCAAAAAGGAAAAAAAAAAAAAAGGCAAAACAAAGAACAAAAGTGATAAAAACTTAGATTTAATTTCCAGATATATTTATATTTCAACTAAGCTTTAATTTCTCTTCTAAATGTTCAGTATATTATTATTCTTTCCATATGAAGTAATTTTCTTAACTACTCTCTCTTTTTAAACTCCTCCCACAAAAATGGGAAAACATCTAAAAAAGAGCTAGTTTCCTCTTTACTTAGAAACTAGATTCTGTAGGCCATATTTATAACTCTTGGTTTAAACATTTACATTTACTCCCATGCCAGAGTCCTTTGATGACTAACTAAACATAAGAGTTTAAAAGCTTGAAGAACAGAATATTTAGAAAAACTAATAATTATGTGGTTTTATTCCTTTCAGTATAGAATGTACATGCAGAACTAATAGAAGATAAATGTAGGAATTCTTACTTTGAGAATCCACAAAATATAAATGTTCAAGTATTTCTTATTAATTAAGATGGATTTTAAGCATGCAGATACTGTTAAGAATTAAATATTTTAATTTCTCAGCCATCTACTAATTTCTAATAAGGATATGTCCATGGAAACACTGTATTGGTACTGTAAGGAAAAATTCTTTCAGGTGTTTTCAGTTTTATATTTGAAAGCTATGAGATCTCCATAAATATGGGAAAATCAATAATAAGTTTCTAGAACCATGATGAATTTGATTTTTCTTTCGTGATCTATATTTACTATTGTATACAATATAGTATTGTAGTGCAAAGTAGATGGAGAGACTAATACTATTTTCATTCATTAAATGAAAGAATATGCACAGAGTGTATATGTGCATGACAAAGGCCCAATTTTGTGATGTAGCAATACAATTATATCCAATGATGAGGACTGCCTGTTTGATCAAGCCTTCCTCAAGGACTGATAGAAAGGAAAAGCTAGGGTTGGATCCTGACTTTAAGTAAAAGATGCTTACTCTCTTGGAGGGCAAAAATAATTAACTATAATTTACCAAAAATGAATTATTTTTTCTATTTACAAAGGTAGAAAGTGACAGAATAGTATTCTTTTAAAAAAAAAATTTTAATATAAGCTTTGGACTTCAAAATGTTTTTCTATTCTATTCCATTTCTATTCAAATGGGAATAACTCTGCAGGAAGACAATTTTTTATTTCTTTTTGTCTGTGGCGTGAAAGATAAGTGTAGCTCCATTATTCAGCACTCCCTGGTGTGCTACTTAAGAAAACTCCATCTCTGTTTGTCTATCTATTTATTTGTCTATCTATCTATCTATCATCTATCTATTACCTATCAGTTATTACCTCCTGTTCCATATCTATGATCTCCTCTTTTGTGCTTGATTATCTAACAAGCACCCATACTTGAAAATGAAATAAAATGGGGCGCCTGGGTGGCCTAGTCGGTTAAGCGTCCGACTTTCGCTTAGGTCATGATCTCACAGTTCGTGGGTTCAGGCCCCGCGTCGGGCCCTGTGCTGACTGCCAGCTCAGAGCCTGGAGCCTGTTTCAGTCTGTGACTCCCTGTCTCTCTGACCCTCCCCTGTTCACACTGTCTCTCTCTCTCTCCTAGAAATAAATAAAAAACATTAAAAAAAAAAGAAAATGAAATAAAATAAAATATGATCATAGAAAGTGTACTCCTTTCATCATGTGACTGAATAAAAAAAGCAATGCTTCTCTTCGGTATCTGTTAGTCTCTGTGCCTTTATGTGCCATACGACACTTGACTGACAGTTTTGACTGACTCGGTTATTTAATTAAGTGAAATAACTGGCTTGAAACTAATTATTGTTTTTTAGTATTAGACAAAGTCAATTTTCCTACTGGTTGACATTTGTGGTTCTTTATCTTTAAAGCAAAAGGGCAGAAATAGAATAGCCCTTCACAGGTAGAGATCAGAATCTTGGGTGGGGAGAGTAGAGGAAGTGGATTGAAAAAATAGTTTTGAAAATCATCTTTGCTTTGTTTTCACACATAATGTTAAATTTGTTTTGAAATAAAAATAATATTAAAGAAGAATATATGACTTTTTTTATCAGTAGGAAAAAGGAAAAAAGTGTGAAGCAGGGATGGAAGAAATATGAGACCTGGTAAAAATTTAGAATTCTTACAGCCTTTAGAAGTGTAATCAAGGCTCAACCTGTGCTATGTATATTTTTATGGCAAAGATTGTCATTACTGTCACTGTGTCTATTTTCTTCCTCATGTCTCTTTAACTGAAAGTTCTATGAGATATGCCCACAACACATCTAAGTATCCTGCCATAGGACCAGCGATGGGTTGGGAATGTAGATCTTGTGTACATCCATTTTACTTGTTCTTGTGGCTGTGGCTTTTTCTTAGTTTACATCTGAAGTAACATCAGCTGTTTTTATAGACAGAACATTTTAGGAGAATGAGATAGACATGGAAGCCCGTGTGTGTGTGTGTGTGTGCGCGCGCCTGTGCATGTATGTGCATGTGTGTGTGTGTGTGTGTGTGTGTAAATTTTTCATTACTTAATGATAAAAGCATAGTTGGAGTTAGTAATAGATATAGTTCAAAGCTTTGCTCTTTTAGGAAGTCTTATTTCCAAGCTAAGTCATTGGTCTGGTTAGGATTTTGCACATATTAAAAACTAAAATATTCAAATGGCAAATCACAAAATACATGGTAATGAATAATAGGGACAAATGGTTTAAACTCTTATGTAAAATCTGATGTTTTACATAACTAATAAATTGACAAGGTCTTGTGGAAAAAACAGTTCCAGATGGCAAACATACGCAATGGATTTAGTCAAACAAAATTTTTTTGGGCAAGAATAATATGAATTTTGTAATCAGTAGGGGGCCAATGAAATACCAAGATGAGGCTGGTTAATAATCTACAATTATTGGTTAAAGAAGTATATTAGTGCTAATTTCCCTCTGTTCGTCCTACCTTTTCTCTTCTATCAACCCCACGAGCCTTTGGCACAATGAAGTGGGTAACCTTTGTTTCCCTTCTCTTTCTCTTTAGTTCTGCTTATTCCAGGGGCGTGATTCGTCGGGAAGCACGTAAGGATTCTATTTTCCTATTATTCAACCTTTATATTATTTTCCTAGTAAAAGAATGTTTTTAGAAAGCCCTGCATCTTTAAAAAAGTGTTTTCCTTTAGCATTTATTTCCAGACTGTGATGGTATTTTATATGCAATCCCTTCAGAAGTTACCTTATTAATATATTTCTAACATCTGAGGTGAAAAAAATGGTGAGAACTGTTTAGTAGCTAGAATTTCCTTCTGCACATGAAGGAACTGGGAGTGACTTCAGCTTCACTGAATAGAGTTTAATGTTAGAATTCATAACTCCACGTTCCCAAAGGCCTAGCTATTGCATGTTGATTTATATGAATGGGGAAAAAACAAACAAACCAACCAACCAGAAACAAAACCCAAAACCTGTGTTGTTAACTTTATAAATAGAACTTATATTTTTCCTTTCAGACTGTCCTCTCAGCAGCTGGTAATGGACACTGCAGAAGCATTAGATCTTATCCAAGTTTGAATATAAAACTATACGTATTTAAGAATTTTAATGATTTTTCAAATAGTATCATGGGTGATAGACTAACTCTTCCATTTTAGTTCAGAGCAAATAATTCACCACCATCAGATTTTCTGTAGGGATGAGAGGCCAGTATTTTGGAGCCAATGAATATCTAACTCACAACGAGAGAGAAACACAAAAAGTAACATCTTAACTAAGATGTTTTCTTTAGAATGTAAACAAATCTTTTTTTTTTCTTTTCTCCTTTTCAGATCCGAGTGAGATTGCTCATCGGTACAATGATTTGGGAGAAGAACATTTCAAAGGCCTGTAAGTTAAGATATTGAAAAGTCAAATTTAAAGTTTCTAATAGAGTTGGTTATTGGTCTGAAGATCTTATACTCCCCTATCATCAGAGTCCAGGCTCTAGAACGATACTACCCAATAGAATTTTGTGCATTGATTGAAATATTCTATATCCACGTTGTTAAGTATGGTAGCCCCTGCCACATGGGGCTATTGAACACATTAAATGTGGCAAGTACAACTGAGGATCAAAAAGTGAAGTTGCATTTAATTTTTAATTTATTTAAATCTATATAGTCACATGTGGCTACTGGCCACTATACAGGACAGTGTACCTCTGGAACTCTTCTACAACCTGCATGGTGGGAAAGACTTTACTATATGGTTTCTCTTGCTGCTCACTTAAATTCCTTTACCTAGCAAATAGGTCTGTGGCTCTTGAGAGCATTTTATTTATTTATTTATTTATTTATTTATTTATTTTTTACAAATAGTTTATTGTCAAATTAGTTTCCACATAACACTCAGTGCTCATCCCCAAAGTGCCCTCCTCCATGCCCATCCCCCCTCCCCCCCACATCCATCAGTCCTCAGTTTTTTCTCAGCATTCAAGAGTCTCTCATGGTTTGCCTCTCTCCCTTTCCCCCACCATTTCCGCCCTTCTTCTCCCCCTTGGTCCTCCGTCAAGTTCCTCCTAATCCTCCTATACGTGCAAACATATGATATTTGTCCTTCTCTGCCTGACTTATTTCACTCAGCATAACACCTCTTGAGAGCATTTTAATATTATTTAATCAAATAGTGAGAAAATAGTTTATTTTTTAAAGCTCAATTTCATGCTACAGCCTGCTTAAATGAGAGACGTTTGTATGGTTTTCTTTTTTAAATAGACAAAGGGCCCACGTTGTGTCCCTAGCCTTCATAATTAGACTTATTTAGAATACAGTTTGCTTTCCTGCTCTGTGCATCTACTGACATGCCTGCACATCTATTTAAACATGGCATAAATACATGTCTTCTTTGCTTAGGCAGTTAAATATGCCTGTTTAGGCTTCAGATAATAGCTGATATGGATAGACTTTCTGACTAATAATAAGTTGTATAAAATATAGAACATATACAGATACACAATTTGTTGTCTCGCACAGCAAACTACTTTATATTACAATTTCATCATGTTTCGTGTTTCTATGTCCTTTGTTTCAGGGTGCTGGTTGCCTTTTCTCAGTATCTCCAGCAATGTCCATTTGAAGATCATGTAAAATTAGTGAATGAAGTAACTGAGTTCGCAAAAGGATGTGTGGCTGACCAGTCAGCGGCCGACTGTGACAAGTCGCTTGTAAGTACATTCTGATTTTGGCTATCATTTCTTCTTCTTTTAGGTAAACCTGATAATTTCAAAGGAAAACATTCAGGTTTAGTTTCCTCAATTATTCCTTTGTGAGCAGGTCTCAAAGGCAAGGCTAGCTTTTGTTTATTCTATGATAGAGATGTCTGGCTACAGCCACAGTTTTAAAAACATTTCTTTATTAAGACCACACAGTAGTTTATTTATTTATTTATTATTTATATTTAAGTTAATTAACATATAGTGTAATCTTGGCCTCAGGAGTAGAACCCAGTGATTTCTGTTACATGTGACACCCAATGTTCATCCCAAATAGTGGACTCCTTAATGCCTGTCACCTATTTAACCCATCCCCCCACTTCCCTCCCCTCCGTCAACCCTCACTTTGTTCTCTGTATTTAAGAGTCTCTTATGGTTTGCCCCCTTCTCTATTTTTATCTTCTTTTACCTTCCCTTCCCCTATCTGTTGAGTTTCTCAAATTCCACATATGAGTGAAATCATATGATATCTGTCTTTCTCTGAGACTTATTTTGCTTTGCATAATACCCTGCAGTTCCATCCACATTATTGCAGATGGCAGGATTTCATTCTTTTTCATCGCAGAGTAGCATTCCACTGAATATATGTACCACATTTTCTTCAGTGATAGTGTATTTAAATGGACATTTGTTATTTGTAAAAGTCTCTTTTTAAAATCTGAAGTGTGCTTTCTATCACAGAGGCTAATAAAGAGACCATGGTTTTTATTTTCAGAAGGCACTCATCTGATTTCTGTGTCAATTTTGTTACTTAGGTAAAATAATAGTACATGTATATAGCCCTCATTTTAGGCATAGTCATATTTTTACATACAATAAGCAATCAGGGCATTTATTTGTTTTGAAGAACTTGGAACTTGTGGTATATCTAGGTGGGTCTTCAGTGCAGGGAGAAGCTTATGTTTCTTTACCCATTCAATCTGTATTTGTCTTGCTGGGAGCAAGGTCAGTTTTTACTTATCAGTGAAGCCTTCCCTTCTCTTACTTCTTTCTTTCCATGTATCTCCCCCTCCAGGTAGAATCAGTACTGTAACTCAATATTTTTACCATGATCTTAAGACTCTAAATCTGACTTCTAAAAATATATTTGAAAATTAATTCTGTCTTCAGCAGTTTATTTTCCCTGGAGCTCCAATTACTTTCATAATAAAATTAAGAGGGACAGAAAGAATACATTTAATGGAATGTGTTTTGAGGCAAATGTTTCTTGAATAAAAAGGTCTATATTTTAATATAGTAATTAATATACAGTAAATCATGTTACTTTTCAGTTCTTGAATGGCATCTATGTAAAAGCTAGACCCTGACAAAGGAGCAGATCAAATGAGAAACTCTCTGAGTACTTTCCTCATGTGAATTCACCTACTACTTAGAAGATTATTTTCCCTTGATTGTTTATTAGCTCTTCCAGCCTGTAGCCTTTGGTAGAAATAGGAGCAATATTCATCCCATAATGCTATTGATTGTCTTGTTGTCTTTCCATTTTATCCACGTCAGTAATCACATGATAGTTTATTCTTGCAAGAGTTACATAGATGGTCAAATCTTGGGAATCTCTCTATACCAGAGGAAAAAAGTGTGTTTACATGGTTTCCTAACCAAGCTTTACTGATACATGAAATTTTTTAACTGCTCTTTGGGTGTAAAGAAAATAAAATACCTCCCCGTGATTTGAAGCCTGTTCTCTTCCATTTAGCACGTTCTCTTTGGAGATAAACTGTGTACAGTTGCCTCTCTTCGCGAAAAGTATGGTGAGATGGCCGATTGCTGTGAGAAACAGGAACCCGAGAGAAACGAATGCTTCCTGCAACACAAAGATGACAATCCCGGCTTCCCTCCGCTGGTGCCCCCAGAGGCCGATGCCATGTGCACTGCCTTTCACGAAAACGAGCAGAGGTTCCTGGGAAAGTAAGTAATAAGATTTGTATGCTGCAAAATGAAACATTAGGAAATAGATCAAGGCTTATGATAACAATTACTACCATAAAAGACAGTTTCAGCATTAAGGCTTAGAAGCTTCATTTCTAGTGACAATTTTCAAAGAAGTAATATTTGATACTACAAAATTCTCCATGATAAAAAATGTGATCAAAGATCTTTTGGAGTTCATTGAAACAGGACATGTTCTGTATAAAATAACTGAGATTGATGTCTGTTAAAATGTTATGAAGATATGTATTCTCAGAGTTGATTTCATTTTAGTCAAAAACATTGTGTCACCAAAATGTAACCATTTGATACATATGTGTGTGTATATGTGTGTACATATATATAAAACTTAATACATATATAAATATATATAATTTATACAGATAAGTTTAGCTTTTTCACTAACTTAAAGAATGACAAAGTCAAGGTCATCATGTGCAAATTGAGATTAACTGGTAAATTAGATGAGATTGTTGATTACAATTGTTCCTGTGATATTGTTTGCTACAGAAGAATGACTGCCTGTTTTTCTTTTTAAAAATGTAGATACTTATATGAAATTGCCAGAAGACATCCTTACTTTTATGCCCCAGAACTCCTTTACTATGCTGAGGAATATAAAGGAGTATTTACAGAATGCTGCCAAGCTGCCGATAAAGCTGCCTGCCTGACACCAAAGGTATTCACCAGAAGCACAGGAGGGCAGCTCATAATCAGACCTCAGACTTTGCACATCTTATGGCTAGATTCAGGGAACTCCCATCTCTAATACAAACTTCTTGACATGGACAGAAAAGCCTCCCTCTCTCTTAACTCCCCCAAAGACCTTTCACCCTCTTTGAAGACCTCTGACCTCCTCATTCCTCCTTCTCAGATTTGCCACAGTGGATCTGATGTGGAAATCACTGTGTATGTGTCTAACTATCCTGCATCCCTTATAGGTAGGGTTGGGTCACTACAGTGACATACAGAAACTCATCTGTAAAACTGCACAGCAAGAGGCCACAGTTTTGTTAATCTTTTCATGAGCTTTTTTTTTTTTTTTTTTTTACTGGGGAGGGAATTCAAAGTGGAGAATTCAACTGCCTCTAGAAGGCTGGGTTTATTCACCCATTCCATAAATATTTATTATGTATTGCTTTCTCTAAGGGGCTTATTGATGTTGTGAGAGTTGGTGGAGGAGGGGTTGAGGTCTGTTGTAAGTGAAATTAAGAAGTCAGCAGAGGGGCGCCTGGGTGGCTCCGTCAGTTAAGCGTCCGCAGTCAGTGGGTTCGAGCCCTGCAACAGGCTCTGTGCTGACTGCTCAGAGCCTGGAGCCTGTTGCAGATTCTGTGTCTCCCTCTCTCTCTCTGCCTCTCCCCAGCTCGTGCTCTGTCTCTCTCTGTCTCAAAAATAAATAAACGTTAAAAAAATTAAAAAAAAAAAAAAAGAAGTAGTCCACAGAATTGTATTCCCTGGGATGTTAGTGTACCCTGAGTCTCCGCATTCCCTTTCAGGTCTCTTTTCCTCCATGCTGGTTCTTAACCACATAGAGGCTTACACGATGACCAGAAGGATTGTCCTCCTCTTCCATAGCAAAACAATTACTTGCCAATAGTGAGCACTTGGGAATTTAGGTGTAAATGATCACTTCAAAATTTCACGTGGCACATCCTCACCTGGACTTATGAAGGGGTGTTTTGCATAGAGTTTTCCTTTTCTAATTTTTCCCAAATCATTTCTTTTTTTGCAGATTGATGCTTTGAGGGAAAAAGTATTGGCTTCATCTGCCAAAGAGAGACTCAAGTGTGCCAGCCTTCAAAAATTCGGAGAAAGAGCTTTCAAAGCATGGTATTTTCAACTTAGTTTGAATCTTTATAATGATGTAAATGATTATAGTTCAGCTGACAAAAATGTCCGTTTATGTGACGTCTTATGCGGTGCTTTCACATGCCTCATTCTGGTTGTTTAAAAGGTAGAAATTTAACAGTGGTGAAAATCAGAACATCAGTGACAATTCCTCATTATTTTTTTCATATTTTTTTCTAAGAAGTCAAAGAATTTAGAGGCTATCTTTTTTTTGTCCTTCTAGGACAGGTATTTAAACTTCCACTTATTTATAAAAACTATGAATCTCATTCTAACGATCCACTATTTTTACAGAGCAGTAGTCAGGGTCTTCTACTTAATTGAACCCACCCCTCCCCATCAATTCTGTGGAAACACTTGTCCTTTTATGTTCTGATAGTTAAATTTAGCCTTCAAGGTTAGTTGTCATTTTCTTATGGCTCCAGCTCTGTTATAAATCCCTTGTTTTTGTCCGCACCTCTGTTTTTGTATTACTTAGCTGGTTCCAGAACATTCTTCAGTTTCTAAGCCAAGAGAAATCCCCTGCCCACTATCCCTCCCATGGTAGTCAACAATGAATCAACAACAGGAGAGAAATGAAAATAATAGACATTCTACAAGCTCTCTAAATACCATCATTTGAGCAGTCTTTGCCTGCCATGTCTACCATCCACACCACCCAAATCAACTAACTCAGTAAATAAAACAACTCCAACATGAAATGATACACAGTTAAATAGGCTATTCTTAATCTGGTGGAAGAAGAAGCTTTGAACAGATTTAGAAGACTCTGACTCGATTTGGGGAAGCATATGGATATAAGCTTTTATGTGTTGTCCTAGAGTTTAAACACTGTCCTGGATCAATTTCTTGGTAAAAGTATGCTTAATCAATGATCCCTCATTTTGTGGAAGTTACGAATTTTTTTTTTTTCCCTCAGAGACCTTTAGAAGTCAGGAATCTTGATTTAAAAAAGATAACGGGAGTTTACATGACATGTTCCAGTTTATAAAATGTGTTTGCATGAGTTAATTTAATCTTCACATCAGTCTTGCAATTTAGCATGCTGTTGTGACTGGATAGAGGCTGAGTAACTTGCCTAGGGTCCCACTGCTAGTAAGTGATAAAGCTAGGTCAAGAAGCCATGTCTGGGCTCCAAACCTGATGCTTTTCCACATATTGCCTATTTTATTTCACTTTTTATTTTAAAGATTTTATTTTTAAGAATTCTCTACATCCAATGTGAGACTTGAATTTACAACCCTGAGATCAAGAGTCACAAGGTCTTCTGACTGAGCCAACCAGGCGCCCCTCATGTTGCCTCTTTTAGAATCTCTTCTTGATTTTTGTTTTTATGAATAGCTGGACTTTATCCACCACACACACTCTTACAATGGCTAATTCTGCCCTAAGGAAACATTTTGCCCTAAGATAACCATGTGGCTCAGAATTAGCATTAAAATAAGAACCAACACATTTTACAAATTATTGTGATATGCTGTTTTGTCCTGAATTTTCTTGTTATAAGTAGTATTTTCCTAATGCTTTTACACAAAATATTGCATGTTATTAATGTTTTGATGGGGGGATTTTCTTCTTAGGTCAGTAGCTCGTCTGAGCCAGAAATTTCCCAAGGCTGACTTTGCAGAGATTTCTAAGTTAGTGACAGATCTTGCCAAAGTCCACAAGGAATGCTGCCATGGTGACCTGCTTGAATGTGCAGATGACAGGGTAAAGTATGCTCTTTGGTAATGTACATGCTTCAGTCGGTAGTACGAATTTGCTTAGTATTATTAGTGAGGCTGAGAGTAGATTGAGGTTCTTTTCTATGCACAATCTGCTCAATTATTTCCCTGCCTTATGGTCTTTTTTTCTTGTTGTTGTTTATTTAAACCTGGCCATTTCACTCATGAAATGATCTGATAAACACATCCACTAATTTGTAATCCTTTCAGTCATATTCTGAGAACAAATGCTTGCGCTGAAGTCGGACAGCTGGTAGAAAGGTAGATTTCTACGAAAACTTTTTTGGAAGGTGGGTGGAGTTGGAGAAGCGTTAGTTGCTAACGAGATCTTTGGAAATTATATGGTTCCCCCTCCCCACCATATTCTGTCTTAGTTAACCATCTTTGTTAACTACACAAATATTTAGCATGGGATCTCTTTTCTCCAAACTTAAAAACTCGGGATACTTACTGGAAAATTTAAGGCAATCGCTTCTTGGCCTTTTGGCTAAGATCAAGTGTGGAACATTTAAGGCAAATATTTTACTTTGTGTAAGTAGAAACTGTGACTATAGTCTAGACTAATTTTTCATGAATTTGCATGTCATCCTTGTGCAGGGGGCATGCTAATCTTCCCTGTATCGTTCCAATTTTAGTGTATGTGCTGCTGAAGCGAACACTTGACTAATTTTTCAAAAATATCTCACATTTTATTTAGTTATCTGGTTTCAAAATGCCTGTACTTAATTTGAGGGGAAGATCTGGAAAAATAGTACTGACTTTTAATTTAAAAACTTAAATGCCTTAATAGTAGAAATATACAATTAATGATAACTGATATGGGCCCCTGTTACTGACCAGTCTTTGTAGTCAAGTGGAAATATTTAAGTAGTTCTGTCTGAGTCTCTAGCCTTAGGAGCACAGACTGAAAGTGTTCATGGAAGGCATGTTGGTATGTGTATGGTCTTAGAATACAAGAAACATGTTTTGCCAACATAATAAAGGTCTGGAGAGAAGGAGAGTGATGTCAATTTACATTGAAAAATTTTTATCAACTTGCTTATAGGCGGATCTTGCCAAGTACATATGTGAGAATCAAGATTCAATCTCCTCTAAGCTGAAGGAATGCTGTGGTAAGCCTGTGTTGGAAAAATCCCATTGCATCAGCGAGGTAGAAAGAGATGAGTTGCCTGCTGACCTGCCCCCATTAGCTGCTGATTTTGTTGAAGATAAGGAAGTTTGCAAGAACTATCAGGAGGCAAAAGATGTGTTCCTGGGCACGTAAGTGGATAAAGAATGATACTTCCACAGCTTTTCTATGGTCTCAAGATTCAGAAAGATATACTAGGCTTTCCTTTGGTATTGTTACAATTTCTGTGTTGTCTACTTCTTAATCCTTCCCTCTCTTAGTTTTTAAGTATTTCTTTGGAAAAAAAATAATTAGTTTAAAAAAGTTATTATAAGCTAATACATACTTATGGTAAAGCTCAATCAATAGAGAAGAGGATAGGAAAGAGGAGAAAAGTAGTAAGTTTCTATCTTACCCCCACCCCATTCCTTTTCTCCTCAGGGATATTTCTGGAAATATCTCTAGGAACATTTTGTATATACATAAATTATATACATATTATTCATTCAAAGAATATTTCTCGAACTTACTACAATATATATGTGTGACTATACATAATGCATCTTTATATCTCTGTATATCTGTATCTCTCTATCTATCAATCTATCTATCTACCATTTATCTATCTATATAAAAATATAAAGAGAAGTTTGGAGTGTGCTATACATTTGGTTATTTATGAAGTCTGCTTTATATTTGGTTGAACAGACCAGAAATAACAGTAGCATGGCAAGTCAGCAAGAAATTACGTGACAAAATAAGTGATTATATATAGTCAGTAAGTGGGGTGTTAAACTTTGCATTTAAAAAAAATTTTTTTAATGTTTTTATTTCAGAGAGAGAGAGAGAGAGAGACAGCATGAGCAGGGGCGGGTCAGAGAGAGAGGGAGACATAGAATCCAAAGCAGGCTCCAGGCCTGAGCTAGCTGTCAGCACAGATCCTGACGCAGGGCTCTAACCCATAAACCATGTGATCATGACCTGAGCTGAAGTCAGATGCTCAACTGACTGAGCCACGAGGTGCCCCAAAACTTTGCATTTTTATTGTTGGATTATAACAGTGTAATGTGCACTATGTATTTTACATAAAGATTTCATTCATGCAGAGGGGAAAAAATTTAGAATATAACTCTATTTATCTACCAGAACTTTTTTGAGATATAGTCCAAATTATAAAAAAAATCCATAATAAAAACAGGGGTCACTCATCAAACATTTAATATGTGCCAGACAGCGTGTGCTTTGCATTGATTATGTCATGCATTTCTTGCAACCCACCTTATGAGATAGGAACTCTTATTATCCGCATTCTACAGAGAAGGCAACTAAGTCTGTGATAGTTTTAGGAAGTTGTCAGGATTTGAATGCAGATAGCTTTAGTTCTGAACCCCAGACTCTTGGTCATTAACCTTCCCTGCATGGGGTCTAGTCAAATTCAGATCTTTGGGATATGAGTTACTTTTGAGGCTAGTTTTGGGATTTGTCTTGCTTGTTTGTCTAATTAAATCTATTTTATTTTCATCTGAATTAGGTTTTTGTATGAATACTCCAGAAGGCACCCTGATTACTCTGTCTCATTGCTTTTGAGACTTGCCAAGGAATATGAAGCCACCCTAGAGAAGTGCTGTGCCACCGAGGATCCTCCTACTTGCTATGCCCATGTGGTAGGTTTCTCAAGGGGAAAAATGGAGCTGCCTGGGTGATGATCCTTAATAATGAGAAAGAAAAATAATGCAAGAGTGTAAATTATTAAATAGTGCAATTTAGATCTTTTCTTGACATGCCTTTAATTCTGTGCTCTTAAACATTATGGGAAAAATAGATGGCTAATAAGACCTAGAATAGCCTAGAAGGGAAAGATCTAAAGGGAACAACCTCTAATTTCACAAAATCTAGGCCATGCTTTTTTTTTTTTTCCTTTTTTGCACTCCTGAGAACAAAATAAGATAAATATTAATGTCAATTAAGAGACTTAGATATGTAGTTAACCAGATTCCAAGACTGATCAAGTACCAAGAAGTAGAGTCTTAGATTGTTATCTAACTGTATATTGTTTACTTTACTGTAAAATGTTGGTAAACAGTGGTAAATAAATCGTTTTATATTCTTTAAAAAAGAATTGGCATCTTAAGGAAGATTGTGAGATGTATTCATCTAAAATATTTTCAAAATTTTTGGAAAAAGCTTAAGAATTGTTTAACAAGAAGTAATGAGAAAATAACTGTTCTGGAGGATTTTTGCCATATTTAGCCATGCCAAAGAGATTGTAACATGTTTAAGATACTTAGCACTCATGGCATATATAGTGGTTTCCAAACTTCAGAATCAAAGGAATGTCATTCTTTCTTCCACCAAGAACCTACTCTATGCCACATACTATACTGGAACCAATGACCAAGGTAAAATCTCTTATTTCAGGGAGCTCAGAATCCAACTGGAGAGATGGCTTAATAATAATGATAGCCAATAAGTCAGAGCCATCATTTATTGAGCTTTTATTATCTTCCAGGTACAGTTTTAATTGTATTAACTCAGGTGTTTTATAGAATAATTCTCTGAGGTTAATACCATCTTTATCCTCATTTTCCTTATTTGTTTTTCATTCTTTCTCTTATTTTTCTTTCTTTTTTCTTTTCTTTTCTTTTCTTTTTTTTTAATTTTCATCCCTATTGTAGAGGTGAGGGTTCTGAAGCTTGGATATGGGAAGTAAAGTTACATAGTTAGAAAATGGGTTGAGTGGCCTGGCTCAAAAACCAGCAGTTACACACTAGAGCCTTTTACTTCTTAATCCCTTTTACTATACAGTCTCACCAAATAAAATAAATAGTTTGAATACATTGTAATAGATTTGGCATCAAAGATCTAATTAATGACTTTGGGCAAAGGAAGGAAGTATCTCATTCTGCCTAGAAAGGTGAAAAGTAACCTTCATGCGTTCCTCAGGTAGAATTCTGTCAACACAATTCTTCTATCTTTCAGTTTGATGAATTTAAACCTCTTGTGGAGGAGCCCCAGAATTTAATCAAAACAAACTGCGAACTTTTCGAAAAACTTGGAGAATATGGCTTCCAAAATGCGTATGTATTTTGGTTTATTGACTGGTTTTTCCTTGATCAATTTGTAATTAATTAAAACTTAATATAGATACCATTTATCATAGAGATTTTAATCATGAAAATACAGTATATATTTCTCATCTCTCTTCATCAAGAAAAACTGGAGAAGACAAAAAATGGTTAATGGGATGGAGAAGCCTATGTTTGAGTGTGGTTTAAAAAATTTGTCTCTCAAGATTGGAAAGGAAAATACCACATCTTGGAATATAGGAACAGAGGATGGCCCTTGAAGGTTAAGGACTAGCTTATTGGCAAACAAAATACATTGATGCTTTATAAAGGAGGAAATGGTAGGCTTTGAATAATAGTAGCTCAAGGAGTACTATATAAGCTGATGGACTCATGTCCTAATCTATTAGAGCCTTATCTATGGAGGTAAAGATAAGAAATGATACATCATTCAGTATATTTATCGTTCAGTTTACATATGTTAGCTCTCTTCTAACTATGGATATTAGGGATAACAACAATGAACCAGGTATAGACTCTTCCTTTGAGTAGATTATAGTCATATATGACTTTCAGTGGTGATTGGAACTTTTAGTAAATAATTACTACATACTAGATACCACACCAGGTTGATTGAATGCTTTATTTTAATTTAATACTTGTACCATCCCTATTGGTCAGATATAGTTTCTCCCATTTTATAGATGAGAAAATTTATACATATCTTTCAAATTTAGCACAGTGCTGATATATATTAAGTCATCAGTAGGTTTTATTGAAAGAAAGAAACAATGAATAAATATACTAGTGTCACCGAATTGTAATAAGGTAAGTCACTTTCCTAAGATTATACAGCACAGGTGGAATCAAAGATAGGCTAACCTAGTTACTCAGGACAAGATATTCCCCCATACTATTCCACTGATCTGGGGACAGAGATAATTTTATGAACAAAAAGTCATTTTGTTGATTTTTGGCTAAGTGCTCTCTGTTTGACCTACTGTGTTCAAGAAAGACAGTTTCTTGCCTGGTTGAAAACACATAAATTATTTTGTTACAGGCTCTTAGTTCGTTATACCAAGAAAGTACCTCAAGTGTCAACTCCCACTCTCGTGGAGGTCTCAAGAAACCTAGGAAAAGTGGGCACCAAGTGTTGTACACATCCTGAATCAGAAAGACTGTCCTGTGCTGAAGACTATGTGAGTCTTTTAAGTACAATAGGTTAAGAATGATGAATTTTTGCCTTTAGATATTGACAAAACTAACTTTCAAAAGCAGGGCAGACTACATGTGTGTGCATGCGCATGTGTGTACGTATGTGGTAGTGGCAGCTGGGACTTGGCCACTTATATTACCCAGACCATCACAATGAGAATTTGTATAGGATCTCCAAAATGATAAATTGTTTTGAAACAAAAAATTCCGTGAGTTTTCACTGTTTCCTCCTGGCATTTAAAAATCTTTCATATTCTTTGGGGTCTTTTTTAAAAAAAATGTATAAGACTGTTTACCTCCCACTCCAACACATACCTCAAGACTTACAGAAAATTATTTTATTTTATTTTATTTTTTTAAAATTTTTTGTTTTTAATTTTCAGGAGAGGGCAAGCATGCAAGTGGGGAAGAGGAGCAGAGGGGGAAAGAGAGAGAGAATCTTTTTTTTTTTAATGTTTTATTTATTTCTAGGAGAGAGAGAGAGAGACAGCGTGAGCAGAGGAGGGTCAGCTAGAGAGGGAGTGACAGACTCTGAAACGGGCTCCAGGCTCTGAGCTGGCAGTCAGCACAGAGCCGGACGCAGGGCTCGAACCCACGAACCGCGAGATCATGACCTAAGCGAAAGTCGGACGCTTAACCGACTAACCCCCCAGAAAATTATTTTAATCAATTATTTTCTCTAGTGAATTATTCTTAAAATGTAGACCTACTTAAAGGAGAAAATACTTTAAAAAGTCCCGTATTACTTGTAGTTCTAAAGATAAGCAAATCACTACCTCAAATCAACCTTGGATTCAATGTTGCTAGTTAAAAGTTATGTCTTTTTGTCCATTGGAAAGTAGGGGTTGATGGAAAACTTTTATTATACTTCTTTTCAATTTCTGCTCTCCCACTTATTCCTTAGCTGTCCGTGGTCCTGAACCGGTTGTGCGTGCTGCATGAGAAGACCCCAGTGAGCGAGAGAGTTACCAAATGCTGCACGGAGTCCTTGGTGAACAGACGACCATGCTTTTCTGCTCTGGAAGTCGATGAAACATATGTTCCCAAAGAATTTAGTGCTGAAACATTCACCTTCCATGCAGATTTATGCACACTTCCTGAGGCTGAGAAACAAATCAAGAAACAATCGTGAGTAGTGTTTCATTACTGTAAGCATTTATCGTTTTGAGACTGAGAATTGTAAGTTGAAATGAGTAACTTTTTCTGAAGCAGTGATCATATTCCTTAGAAAAGAGTATTTAATTAAGCCTTGGCCTTAGTAAGCTGATTAAAATGTCAAGAATAAAATGGATAGCTTTTTGTTTTCCTAGCAAAAAACCTCTATATTACAATCTTGCCTACAAATCATTCAGAATAATCTTGAGGATAAAAGCTGCAGTGGAATAATGACTTAAGATGAGTCCAGTAGAAAAAGATGAACAGTTAACTGATACATTTATACATTTGTGTAAAGAGCAAATTAGTTAGTAGAAAGCATTGGTGAATTTATTTCTAGGCATGAATGGTTACTTTAAGTTTGTTCTATGGCAGCCCACAGGCAAGGCAAATTCCCAAGATAGAACTTTTGAGAATGGAACTTGGGTGGAAAGCATCTAGAAAAATGAGTTCTGAGGCTTGACACCCTATTGCTGTCACAGGAGTTAGAAGTGAATGGCATTTAACACCATAAAAGTTGCTATCATCTCTCGGGGTTTTAATCATAGTCATAGACTTACGAGTAATAGTGCAAAACTTATCATACCCATGTGACTCTCTCTCTAGCACTATTATCTCTGCAGATGTCAATCAAAGAGAACTATCAGCTCCCAGAAGTTTGGATAGTTTTATTGCCAATGGTCTCCTCAATATTAACTGAATGGAATAAATTTCACAGACCAAATATAAAGATTCTTGGAAACCTTTTACATGAAGTCCAACAAGATAATTAAACTTTTAAGGACTAGTTTTAGCTCTTAAATCACTATAAAATTTAATTCAATATGGTATAACTTCTAAAATGTGAATAATGTAAAAGTGCAATGGCCTATCGTTTCCAGAGATTTACTAAAAAGAGATCTACTGATATATTAAGATTTATTGACCCTACAGATGCTGAGCAATTTACACTGATTATCTCATTTGATCCTTCCACCAACCCTATGAAGGATGATTTTATTCTCATTATGCAAATGAGAATATTAAAGCTAATTGTGGTAAGCCTGGGCTTCAAGCTCAGAATTGCCTCTTTCCAAGACTTATAAACAATAATACAACCATCTTTACCATCTCCATTTTTCTTTTTTCCTTTTTATTTTCTAACCGAAGTGTGGTTGACATGCAATGTTCCATTAGTTTCAGGTGTACAACATAGTGATTTGGCAGGTCTATACATTCTGCTGTGCTCACCACAGGTGTAGCTGCCCTCTGTCACCACACAGCGATGTTATACCACCAATGACTGTATTCCCTAAGCTGTGCCTTTTATTCCTGTGACATATCCATCCCATAAGTGGAAGCCTGCATTTCCCACTCTCCTTCCATCTCCATTTTTCTTTATGGGAGTAAGCTTTTTTTCTGATTTTTATCGTTGTCGTTTTGTTTTCATTCAAATGCAGTGCACTTGTTGAGCTATTGAAACACAAGCCCAAGGCAACAGATGAACAACTGAAAACTGTCATGGGGGATTTTGGAAGCTTTGTAGAGAAGTGCTGCGCGGCTGAAGTCAAGGAGGCCTGCTTTGCTGAGGAGGTGCTGGATTTGCTTCATCTTCATATGGCTGATTTCCTTTGTTGTTGCATTTGGTCAGGCTAGGGCTCAGGGCTTCATCTCTCTTAGGGACACTGTACATTCAGGATCGGAATCTTATTCCACATACAATTACCTGATGGAATTACTTAAATAGCTCTTGTTTTTGTTTTACCTCCTGCCTCAGTGGAGCATATTGGGAAATGTTTGCAGTATTTGTTCTGTTTCCAAAGCTGTGGTATTTATGAATATAGATAGAAATATTTGTGAAACTCAAGTCTTTTGTAGAGATAGCATGAAGCCAGAACACTAATTTATTTAAACATGTTCTTGTAAAATGCTGGTTTGTGATTTGGTTGAATCTGAGTTTGATTTTATAGGTTAATGGGGAAAGTTTATATTTACTGTTTCCCTCTATGACTTGACAGTAATCTTTTTATTCCACTGGGAACAGTGAGTGTTACTAAGCTTCCCGGTAGAGATTCTAGTACTAAGCTGGAATTACAGAATGTGATGCATGGAAAATTAGTTTCTAATCACAAATGACTGTATAAATGTTAATTTTTTATCCCAATAATGATGCTAATATTTTCTCCAAATCTGTCATTTTTCTATATTTAGGGTCCAAAACTTGTTGCTAAAACTCAAGCGGCCTTAGCCTAAAACAACACAATCACAAACATCTCAGGTAACTATACTTTGCATTATTATTTTTAAAAAAGTAATTATTTAAAAAAGTTTTTTAATGTTTTTAATTTATTTCTGAAAGAGAGAGAGACAGCGTGAGCAGGGGAGTGTCAGAGAGAGAGGGAGACACAGAATGTGAAACAGGCTCCAGGCTCTGAGCTAGCTGTCAGCACAGAGTCCGATGCGGGGCTTGAACCCACGAACCATGAGATCATGACCTGAGCAGAAGTTGGACACTTAACCAACTGAGCCACCCAGGCACCATTAAAAAATAATTATAATAGTTATTATTAAAATAGTAAGAATTGCCCATTTACCAAAAGCCATATAGACCAGTGCCAATCACTGTTCTAAGATATTTATACATATTAACTTATTTAATTCTCAAAATAGTCATCAGAATTGAATGCCATTATTTTTCCCATTTCACAGATGAGAAAATGAAGTCACAGATCAAGGCATAGTTTCCATAATTTACCCAAGGACCACCCAGCTAGTGAGAGATGGATCCACAATTCAAAATTCAAACCAAAGCTTGAGAATTAACCAGTGTCTTGTTCTGACCTATTATGACACAGTAGAATCATTCAACTAGATGATGGCTCAGCAGTGGGGTATTTAGGTATTAGGCTGGACCATATGCAAATGTATTTTTTTAGGTAAAAAACTGTTGAATAGCAATGATTTCACATGGTGCAATCCAATAGCCCAATAACAAATTAATTTCATTGGAGAGTATGATAGATTTACCATATGTGAACTTGCTCTTTATAGTGATGAATTTGCTACTAAGGCCCACTTCAAAATGTAAATATTTAAACCTAAACATGTTTCACTGATTTTGGTTGTAATATTTTGGAGGAAATTAAACAATAAAATCAACTCTATTTTTTAATTTTTAAATTATTTATTCATTTATTTAGTTTTATTTTAGAGAGGGAGAGTAAGCAGGGGAGGATCTGAGAGAAGGAGAGAGAGAGATGAGAGAGAGAGAGAGGTAACTTTAAGCAGGCTCCAAACTCATCATGGAGTCTTATGCAGGGCTTGATCCCACCACTCTGGGATCATGACCTGAGCCAAAATCAAGAGTTGGATGCTCAACCAACTGAGCCACTCCAGCACCCCTCAACTCTCTCTCTCTCTCTCTCTTTTTTTAAACAAATTGTCCAACTATTTTCTAACATGAATTATTTTCATATTTTCCAAACTGACTATAAGGTCTATCCCTACTACTTGGTTTTAACTTACTCTTTGCCCACCTGATAATACCTACATATTGTGCATTCAGGTGAGGAAGCAACTTTGTATCTCTGTAAATTTGATCTTTTCAGAATGTGATTTGTTTTATTGCTAAATGGCGAGACTTTCTTCTGAAAGGTCTTATTTCGAGAAGGCACTTGTTTTGTTAGTCATTAACGTAGGTAAGAAGTAGGAGTTAAGTAAGTGACCCTGAGGAGGGATGATGAAACCTGGGACTTTGAAGCCTGAAGAGTTGACGACAACAGTGATGAAGTGAGGACTTTACAACACTTATTGGTGTGTCCTCTCCACCAGCCCAACAGAAGAATCAGAGTCCAGGACAGGCTGAAGGACTTTCATTGGTAGAAATTGCAGGAAGACAATCTAAGCAATTTAGCATTCACTCGAATAGATTTGCAAAACACGTGCCATTTTACTAACCGCATTTATATTTGTCTTTTTGTTTTTTCAGCCTGCCCTGAGAATAAGAGAAATGAAGACCTAGAGCTTATTCATCTGTTTTTCTTTTCTGTTGGTGTAAGACCAACACTCTGTCCATAAAACATAAATTTGTTTAAACATTTTTCCTCTTCTCTCTGTGTTGTAATTAATAAAAAATGAAAAGAATCTAACATAATTGTCCAGGACAGTTATTTTTCATAGATGAATTGCCATCTTGAAAATTTTTGTAGGTTATGTAAAAGTGCCACTGGCCTCTCTTTTCTCACTCCACTCTTGTTCTTTAGGGACTAATTGATGAAAAGAAACATGAATATTCTTCTGAGTTATGGATTATTAACATTCAAAGCAATATTTTAACATTATGACAATTCTGAATAAAAAAATGAAAACTTGTATATGCAAAGCATAGAAAACGGCTTTTCTGTACTCCTAGGACTAAGAAATGTGAAGGACAAGGAGTTTAGAGGTAATTGTAAAGATGGCTAATTGAATTAGAAAAAAAAACAGGCTAGAAAGAAATGTAAGGCAGTTTAGGATGGCAGTACATGAACAGTATAAGAAGTTTAACCAGTTTGGAGAAGCACTGTTGGGGGAGGGGACAGGAAATCTGGATAAAGGTGCAATAGAGAGGGAGCCAGATAAATAGGACTAAGGAAGTGCAGGTGTTGGAAGGTAAAATGTTCTTGTAAAGATCGAGATGTTATACTCAATCTTGAGCCTCTTGTACATCAGAAACTGTCTGTGAATTTATATACTTTTTAGAAATGAATTTACATCCCTGAAGTCATTTATAACCCTATTAGTTTTATTGTACTTTAGAAATTTTTATAGAATTGGTTTCATATGTGCATGCCATCCACAACTTGCTTATTGTGTCCCTAATAATGGTACTTTATAGCTTCATTATAAGTGTGATGTTTACAAAAGATTTTGGTACCAAGTTAAAAAAAAAAAAGGGTCCTTCCGTTTCTGGAATGTTGCATTCCACAGTCCACCTCCCTATCCCTACCCATTCTCACCCACCACTTACTTTGGCCTCACCACTGACTGTATCCAATACTTTTCCACACTGTATGTAATCATCACAAAGGTGGGAGAAAGCCCAGAGGGAGACATGGAGATGGTAGACACTGGCCTGTCAAAGGCGCAGGAGATAGATCTAGAAAATTTTGAATAAGATGTTTCCACAGAACGGGACCCACACAGGATGAGGGCTGGGTGCCTGTCTGGATGGCAATGCCACCTGGACACTGAAGGGGGACTTAAGACTTTTAGGGAAAGATGCTACGAAACGTGGAACTCACAGAGTTTGGCTTCCCTGTTTTCCAAGGAGTCTGAGTGGTCCAGGAGCCCAAGGCCAGCTCTACTTCTGAGAGGGTAGCCTGTCAAGCACATCATTCAGGCTGGATAGTTGCTGCAGTGGGCTCTTTGCTGCACGGTGCAGAAGATTGGTCTACTAATGGTGCAGATGCAGTGATGTATATCTGTGCATGTGTGTGTGTGTGTGTGTGTGTGTGTGTGTGTGTGAAGTACTCTTCATATCATATCAGGGAACACATGATATCCATATGCTTTATTGTCAGAGATGTTAAGATCAAGCACTTTGTTAAGGTAGTGTTTGCCAAGTTTCTCCACTGTAAAGTTATTTTCCCTTTCCATACTCTCTTTTTGGAAGCCAGCCACTAAATCCAGCTTACACTTAAAATGAGGGAGGCAGAGGATGAAGCTCCTGGAAGTGGGAGTATTGACATGTATTATTTAGAATTCTTCTGTAAGAAAGATTTGTCACTTCACTCTATTAATTTATTTATTCACTTTATATTAGTATGAATTCATGTATATTTGCTTTGTACTTTGGGTTGTAATTCAATGCTACATTATTTATTTTGTTGCTCAAATTATTTCAGCTTTGGCTTTTGTGAGTTCTTTCTGGCTTCCGGATCCCTTTGACATGCCCTCATACTTTGCTTTTTGAACACTTCTTTACTTTCTGGCACTTTGAGACACTCCAGGCTCATCTTATTATTTTCCCTTCCTCAGATCTGGAAAACAGCCATTTCTTCAAGGAGCCCTGGTTCTATTTGACAGATAATCGTATTTAAACAATGATCTGAGTACTGGTCGCAATTGTTGTTAATGAGGTATCACTGCTTCTAGACTCAGGAAACAGAGCTAAGAAATGTGGGTGTGTATACTAACCTATGAATACACACATACCTGTAATTATTTCTGTATCATCTGTCATCTTTCTATCTATCTGTCTATCTATCTATCTATCTGTATCTATCAATCATCTATCACCTATCTATGTACATATGAGTTCATACTGATGTCCCTGACTACTCCAGAACTTCAAAATTCATTCATGTCTTTCTCTTCCTCATATTTATTACTTCCCTCTTCGATAGGGAGAAACTTGGTTCCCACTGAACAAATAAGTAAATGTTCAACTCCAGGATAGGTATCAAGCAGTTTCAAATTTATTGACCCGTATCTCTGAATGAAATAAATTTACCAACTAGAGTACAGTGTATATAAAACTTGTAATTTACAGTCAAAACTTGAGTATTTTTTTAAATTTTTAAAAACATTTATTTATTTTTGAGAGACAGAGAGTCAGAGCATGAGTGGGGGAGGGGCAGAGAGAGAGAGGGAGACACAGAGTCTGAAGCAGGTTCCAGGCTCCAATCTGTTAGCACAGAGCCCAGTGCAGGGCTGGAACCCATGAACTGTGAGATCGTGACCGGAGCTGAAGTCAAACACTTAACCAACCGAGCTAGCCAGGTGCCCCAAAAACTTCAGTTTTCAAAGTTATTTAGTCAGCTCCATTTTTCTCCTACCCTCTTCAGTGAGATTGAGACTGATGAGTTTTGGGTGACTCACTCAGATTGGACACAAGATGAATTTAGGGTTGTGAGGTTGACTGACTTTTGGCTTGAACTGCATGTGTGGGCCCATCCAGTAGCTTTTTCCTGTCTGTGTTCAAACAGGACAGCTTCTGTCTGCAGTACACAAAGGTGGTGGGTGGGGACAGCTGTCCTTTATGTATTCCCTTCCACTGGCACCCAGGGTGGTCACTCTAATCCCTTCAAACATTCCACAACAAGTCATGTTGTCTTCAGAGGTGGACTGGTCTATCTATTCCAAGGATTTTGGAGACAATTGCTCTGCAATGTCACTGGGCCCTTCCAGCTGAAGTCCTCTCTTGTCTCTGTCAATCTGGTTATATCATGCTCCCTGGGGTTGGTTTCACATCCTGCCAAATGTCCCTTGCAGAAATGGAATCACTCTCTTTGCTTCACCACAGGGCCCTCACCTATTGTTCCTGTTGGTGGGCGTGTGTGGACACCAGGAGTGTGGTTAACATAGAAAGAGATCACATTCTAGATATGCAGTGATTATGACCCAATAAGAGTTCCATAGAAAAAATGGGTGGAAGATGTGCTGATCTATGTTTATGTTAAGAAAGTCATAATGACCAATTTATGATGACCAGACACTTGCATTTGTGGTTATCATCAATGAAGTACAATAATAACATTTAAGAGAATCATTGGAAACCAGAATTGACGGTGACATGATGAATGATGCATCACCATGAATAACGATGTAACCAACATCACATTAAATAAATGGCAATTGAGAACTATAGAGGCAAGAAGATTTCAATACAAATGGGCTCCAAGGAGCCATCACATTACGAAAAATAACAACATTGCTACTTTTTTCTTGAGGTGGTAGATATAAAATTAGTGAAGAATGAGATGTATTTGACTTTAAAGAAGATAGTGCCAATAAAGAGATGGTATCTGGATCTGAACAGGAAGATAGGCTCTCTGGACATTAGGAATAAATTTCATGTGCACCGACTGGACAATAAACATATATGTAAGTATCACTTCTCTATTCATTACTCTAAATCTTAAGTGATAAATTAGCATACTTCACATGGGCCAGTGCTGGTGTTGCGTAAACCCAGAGGACATCATTAATATGGAATATAATATGAAGGGATTCACCTGGAGTTGAACAGCATGGGCCTAGTTATTTTTATTTTATTTTATTTATCACTATTGTTAACATTTTAGGAATTTGGTTTCCGAAGGGGTGGCTGACAGTGTAATGACCATTGTGTTATACCGGTTGTGTGGTATATATGGACATTACACCTGGAATCACACAATTTCTACCCATCCTTCTCACCTACATCTTTTTTTGCTTTCCCAACTCTTTTTCATGTTCCCTTCAAGATTCTTTTTATTTTTTTTTAAAGTTTAATTATTTATTTAGAGAGAGCAGGAAGGGGCAGAGAGAGAGAGAGGGAGAGAGAGAATCTTAAGCAGGTTCCATACTATCAGCGCTGAGCCCGTTGCAGAGCTCAATCCCATGAACCATGAGATCACGACCTGAGCCAAGATCAAAAGTCAGATGCTTAACCAACTGAGCTACCAACTCTCCCCTCCCTTCAAGATTCTAATCTGTTTGAAATTCATATTATTCCTTAACACACCATACTTTTTTATGCATGCTTTTTCCTTCTACTGGGGATGTCTTTCTCTCTCTTCTTTATCTGTTTAATTCAACTCCAGGATCACCTTCTTTGTGGAAACTTCCTTGCATTAAGTTAGTCACTTCCTTCCCTGATGCCCCTTCACTCTTTGAACTTAAATTATTATAGCATTCACATTTTGTTATAATTGTGGTAGATTTTATTTACTTATTTATTTATTTAGAATTTTTTTAAACGTTTATTTATTTTTGAGAGACAGGGAGAGACAGAGCATGAGCAGGGTAAGGGCAGAGAGAGAGGGAGACACTGACTCAAAAGTAGGCTCCAGGCTCTGAGCTGTCAGCACAGAGCTAAATGCGGGGCTCCAACCCATGGACCGCAAGATCATGACCCAGGCATCCCTAATTATGGGAGATTTTATATCCATTTAAAACATGTAAAATCTGAGTCTTAGGCCTGCAATTTGAATACACTCATGAGAGTTCTGACTCATGAGAGCAGGCCCGTTTAATGGTTATCAGTTCATTTATATATCTCTCTCCTCAACTAGATAGTGTTTCTCCCCAGACAAGGCATGAATTAGAAGTCTATGTATCTCTCTTGGCATTTAATATAACCTAGTACATAATGCATATTCAATAAAAATTAGAGGAATAAACTGATTTATGCTATGGGTTATAAATATTCTAAACTATAAATCACAGAATCCTGGCTTACAACAATTTCTTGAACTTCAGAAATAGTAAATATATTAAAGTGAATTTTATGCAAATTTGAATGATACAAATTTGTACTTTAAGATAATAATAATGATATATTATATTTTAAAATGTCAAATAATGGAAATTACTCCAAATTAAAATACCTCAAGAACTGAATGTTTAAAGCTGATCAGCTATCATTCCATTTATGGTGTCACTTTTGCATCAGCTCAATTGCTGATCTAAAATTGCTCAAGTGATCTAAAATTACCCAAATTATTTTTCATTGTGCATAATTGACAAATAAGTACATGAATACTTGTATGACATCAAAGAAAGTGTGTTAGCATTTTGTGATATATCTTTTAGGAAAAGTAGGCTCTTTTTCTAATGAAAAATTTTTGTTTAAAAAATGTTACATATGACGGTTGACATATAGGTGAACAGCATTTTGTCCACTTAATTCATGTGAAACTTGTGTAGTTTCTTTAGCACTAGACTGTACGCAGTTACCAGGACAACAGCTGAAAAATACTGTATGCGAATGAACAGGTCATTTTTCCATATTTACTTTTCGTTTCCACTTAGGTCTTACTCAGCTCAGTCTGTTGCATATTTCTTCATTTATTTGCTTATCCATTGATACCTGCACCCTAAGGGCTGGTTCCTTACAAAGCTGGTCTTAAGAATCTCCAGCGAAGAAATGAATTAAAGACAGTGTCACTGGAAACTAAGAGCCAGTATCACTGGGGGGTGTAGTAAGTAACAGAAAGAGGAAGTCCATCCTGTCTGAATAGGTGAAGTCTCTCACTCATTTCAGATAAAGTAACTGACTGGTGATGTGAGGGGGCCACACAGCTGAGTATCAGGAGTCACAAACACTTCCAGTGATGGAAGGAGACATCAACAAAGCAGAAGAACACTCTAAAGTTTCAGACACGGCTAGGCCATGACTTGGGGCTTAGCCCTTGGGCACAAGAGCAGAGACTCTGAGAAAGCAGAGTTCAGAGTAAGTTCCAGTGGCTATCAAGCAGAGTATGTGGCAAAATCAAGAAGACTGCATTATTGGAAAGAGGATCCCATCATTTCTTGTTTTGAATTGCAATAAGGAAAAAAATGTAGACCACCACAAAAAAAATCCAGATATTTGATCCACTGATTTTTTTCAGTGCTGAAAAATTGGCTCTTCTATATTCAGAACAATCCTACATAAGAGCGCTAGCCTTTCTAATTTGGTGGTGTGGACCACAGATTCATTGTTTGAGACAAAACTGATTCAATGCAAGAATGATTGTGAGGTATTTAAGATAGAAATGGAGTTATGCTCTGGCCCATTTTATTACTTTTCTCACGATAGAAATTGTGGGGGCCACAGTTCAATCCACTTCCAAACTTCTTATCTCCCACACAATACTAGAATCACGTGTGTTCCTTTTCTTTTTTAAGAACATCTAAAGCAAGAAACATTTTCCTTAATAAAGAGGACTTGTTTAGAAATATAAAGTCTATGTTCTGAAAAGCAGTGTGATTTGCTTAAGAACAATAGATAATAATTCTAGTTTTTTTTATTCCATGTATTTTCCATGAGAAGAATGTATATTTACAGGTGTGTGTGTATGTGTGTGTGTGTGTGTGTGTGTGTGTATGTCTGTCTTAGTCTACCCTGGCTGACATTCAAAATACCATACAAAACTTAACTTTGGTGGCTTAAATAGAAATTTATCTTCCCATTGTTCTGGAGTCTGGAAAGCCCAAGCTTCAGTTTTGGGTGAGGGCTTACCTGCTGGCTTGCAGATGGCTGTCTTCTTGCAATGTCCTCACATGGCAGAGAGAGAGAAAAAAAAAGAGAACGAAGCTCTCTTGTGTCTTTTCTCATGAGGACACTATTCCCATGATGAATATCCTACCCTCATAAACTTGTCTAAACCTAATTATCTCCCAAAGACCCCATCTCCAAATATCACGTTGGGGAGTAGGGCTTCAATGCATGAATTTTGAGAGGGCACATTCAGTCCATAAGAATTACATGAAATCTCTGGATCATGTAGGGGATTTTTTCCAAATTTCCTATGAAAATGAATCATCTCTCAACCTTGCAAAGAAAAGGGAATATCCAGGGGCGCCTGGGTGGCTCAGTCGGTTGGGTGTCCAACTTCAGCTCAGGTCATGACCTCATAGTTCGTGGGTTCGAGCCCCATGTCAGGCTCTGTGCTAACAGCTAGCTCAGAGCCTGAAGCCTGTTTCAGATTCCGTGTCTCCCTCTCTTTTACCCTCCGTTGCTCATGCTGTCTCTCTCTCTCTCTCAGAAATAAATAAAATTAAAAAAAAAAAAGGAAAGGGAATATCCAGTAATGACACTGATGATGGTATAAGGCTAAAGACTCCCTTTTGTTATTTCTCATAACTCGTCATTGCTACAGCAGGCAGGAAAAGAGGGGTCAGAAGTATTTTCTCATCAGAGATAATATATGTCATTACAAAAAAAGTATTTAGAAAGTGTTCTTTTTTATACAAGTTATGGTTCTACAATTTTTTGGAGATGCTGTCAAAATATGATTGTTTTCCTCAAGTAGCATCATCTATTTGAGTACGTGGGCCATAGTTCAGCTGTTTTAAGGACCCATGCCTAACCTAGCGAGAGCCGTCCCTTAGAAGGAGAAATTCTGTTAATGGAACATCAGTTTCTATGAAGTGTATTTCCAAATGACCCTTAACTGACTTTGCTCTATCTCTGCTTGACTCATACTGTTGTATTACTTCACCTTGCTGACTGGCCTCATGACACTACTATCCTTTCAAGTCTGTCAGGCAGATTGCCTGCCTTTTCTGATTCGGACCCCTCTCACATTGTTCTTCATGTATAAGGAAGGAAAAAAATCTTTCCCCCTAAAAACCAGAGGCAAAAATCCCTTTGATAAAGGAATGAAGGAAAATACTTTGATAGCTTCTTGCAGGGTGAGGGGGCAAATGTGAAAGATGGCCTCCTCCTTCCAAAGCATAATTTAGACAAGCTCAAATTAAACAAGGGGAGAGATGATATGCTCTGCCTGAAATCAGTAATAGGAAGGAGAATGTAGGAGGCAGAGCTAGATAAGAAAAGATAAGAAAGGAAGAGGGGAGAGAGAACAGGAAAAGAGGAGGTTCGTCAGGGCTCAGTGAGGAATCAGGTGGTATTGATAGAGCTGAAAAGACCTTTTCATGTTTGATTTCAACTTCCTTGATATAAACTTGTGTTGGGGGCTCTTTGAAAAAGTAATTGGGGGATATGCAACATAGGGCTCAGGATAGGGAAGAGACAGCATGTACAGGAGAGAAGAGAAAACACATAAAGAGAATTTAGCAGCACCAGGAAATGAGAACCAGAGATGTCAAGAATAAACGCAAGCGGTAGTCCCCTGGCAGACTCACATCTAAGACTCCTGGAGTCTTAGAGAACTGGGTGGGGGGGGCGGGCAGCAGTGGTAATTCTGGTTGCTGTCTATAGGTGGGATCAACATGGGGCTAAATGTAATTAAATATAAAGGGACAAGAGAACCCAACTGGGCTGGAGGACTTTGAAGACATTCATCCTACAGGAATGTTGGTTATGTCTGCTCTGTGGAGTTTGTTTTAAGCCACAGGACTTACACCCAGACTTATCAGCTTCCTCCCAAGACCCGAAGTATTATCCTCTTCTCAGATCTGTCCCAGGGCTTCTAGACTCTAAATATCAGAGAAAATACAAATGTAAACATGAGAAGGGTATTTGAGTCAAACGAATGAGTAAGGACGTATCACTGTTGACCTCAACAGTCTAATTGATTGTCATTTATTTCATACTTATAATGGTTCTGTTCTGTGCCAGACACTGTGCTGAGTATTGTAGGAGTGACAAAGATGAGTTCTTGAATCCAAGAAGTCAACTATGTTGGAAGAATCGCCTAAGCTTACCAATGTGATATAAGGTCAAAAGAAGTACCATGTGAAAACAATCTAAAGGATGTTATAAGTTGTCAAAGGTGAGAGGGTTCTTTTCTAGTTAGGGGTCATGGAAAATTATTTTATAATTTTCCTTAAAGCCTTAAAGGATGGATAAAGATTTTACAAGTATCAATGAGGAAGGGGCAGTGATATAAAAGATAAAAGCCAAACTTTCAAACAACTATCGACTCAAACCGACAAATATGAAAATTATCCCAGAAGAATAAGAGAAGGCATTTTCTAGTAACCACATGTACAGCTTAACTGTTTGGAAGAAGAGTACATCTCACACCGAACACTAATAGTGATGCTAATCATGATGATAATTAGTGTTGTTTAAAACGTGTCTGTTAGGTATCAGATACTTTAAGTATACTATTTCATATATATATGTGTGTATATATATATAATTATATAATTTAGAGGAAATATTATCATTTCATTATATATGTAAGAAAATCAAAACTCAGAGAAATCAAGTTATTTGCCAAATATTATATGGTTAATAACTGGCACAGTCAAGATCGGAATCTGATACCAAAATCCAATTTACTATGCTATGTTGCTTCTGAGCAGTTTCACAGATTTATGAAAAAGTAAACAGAATCAGAATCAAACCGATGGAAATGTGTTTGATGTGAATTGTGTACTTAGGGCTAAACTTTGAGCATTGACATGTAGATCAAGGATTGTTTGCAGTTAGTAGGCAAACTGTGGTTCAAAGCTTTTCTTTGAAATTTGGTGATCCTCAAGATACTTCTTTCCACTACGATCTCTCCTTCTTCTCCAGTCACATGGCTACAATGACCCTTTACAAACTGATGATTCCTGAATCTCCATCGCCAGCCTTGACCTTGTTGCAAAGGACAAGGTGCACTATTCAATTGCCCATCACGTTCTCCCCTTGGAGGTCTTAAAGATACTTCAACATGCAACCAAGGTGCTCTGCTTAATAATTACACTAAGTCAACAGGGTAACACCAGGACTGAGTAAACTGGCCACTCTATCTTAAGCTCAATATATCTCAAACTAAACAGTAAGTAAACCCCTGTGGTTTCATCTCACTCATATCACTTGACTCTGCCTGCAGCTGTCATTTCCCATTAGCACTACTCTCATCCAGGCTGCTTACTGGACCACTTTATTGCAAAAATCTCCTAAGTGGTCTTCACAATCATGTTCCCTTTTATAATAAGAGAGATAATGTCAAAACACAAATGTGATTTGTATCAACTCCCTTTTAAATCTGCCATTCTTTTAGGAGGAGATGTAAACCTAATTTGAAAAGTCTTCGAGATGTGACCCCTGATAACTGTCAGAAATTTCCTTTACAGAGTAAGTTTCCTCATCTTCAAACTTTGTATTTTGTTGAAATTGCATTTCTTCCAGTTTCTTAAATATGCTGTGCTCCTACCTCTGGGCCTTTGCACTGTTCTGTACCTTTGCCCGGCATACTCTTCCCTCTGGCCCACCTCCACTTTTTCATCTGGTTTCCACTGAGAGGTTACTTATTCCTGGAAACCTTCCCTAGTCCCCTTGAAAAATGTCACATGTTCCTTCTGACCCCACATATCTCTGCATCCATTATGCCATGTTGTGATTGCAGACATAGCGGTGTCTCTCCTATTAGATGTAAGCTCAGTGAGAGCAGGGATGGTGACTGTTACTTGTCAAGTAAAATTCCCATTCACTTGATGGTTTCTGTTCACTTTCTGCTGTGTGTGGCTGCCCTAGGTTTCATCTCCTGAGGAGCACGCTGACAGGAACAGTCCTTGCTCTTTATTCCTGAGCGAGAGGTTTTGCTGACTTGTCCCATCAGAGCACAGTGTCTGGTATGCAGACTTCAACTTTTTGAATGCATAAATAAAACTTCCATCTATTAAGTGCTTCTCTAAGACCTTATTCTGAGCCATTTACCTTCATTAACTTATTTTATCCTCATCTAGTTATGAAGGAGGTGTTATCACTATCCTCATTTTATAGATGATGAAAAAGCTCGGAAAAATTAAATAACTCACTCAAAGTCATGTAGAAATTCAAACTTGGTGCCTGAGCTCCCATGTCTAACAGTGACACTTTACTGCCTTTTTGATCACAGGACAGGGAATATCAGATACCTGCTCCGTAATGGAGAATATGGAAGGAGATCAAAGGGTGGCACAAAGCCAGTTTATTAACAGAGGAAAGAATTCAAATAGGACCTGGGCTGATGGTAAGGTTGTTACTCCTGGTTTAGGCTTGTCAACATCCTGATAGATTGTTGGTTGACACAATACACCTCAGCCTGATGTGCACATATTATTTGTAGTTATGTGTCTATTTATCATACTGAAATAGCCACACTTTAGTAAATGCCTACTATTTGCCAGGCATTTTGCATATGACCCCTCAACCTTTTGATGAAATAATGACATTAGATTGTCCAGCCATGCAGAATATATGTATACACGTATACACACACACACATACACACACACACACACATACACACACACACCAGCATAAAACTTGAAATATGGTTTGTAAAGTTACAAATATCCCAGAGCTTGTAGAATCTGAGATTTGCCAAATGCACTGTCTTCCTCCACCTTAAATTCCTGTCTTTGAACAAATACATTCAGCATTCATTCAGTTAATGTTACTAAGGGTTAACTATGAACCTGACATTATGAAGGGCTTTGGGATATTTTGCCCTGCCTAGCCACACCGTTTACAGTTTGTTCTATAAAATGGGTTTAGGTCTTCATAATTAATGCTGTTGTTTTCATATATTTGAGTAAAGAGCCCTCTTCAGGAATAGTAGAAGAGTGGTGATCCATTCATACTCAAACGGGCAGACAAGGTCAGCAATGCCTCTCACTATGGAGTGAAGAACGAAGTTTGCTCCCGTTAGTGTGTTCCTCAGGAGCACACTAGTCCTAGGATAGCCACAGGTGGCAGAAAATAAACAAAAATTATCAAACAAATGTGATATTTACTTGACCAGCAATGAAGAACTTGTTGATTCTATGTTAAATCTCCCAGAAGTTCTAGAAGTTTATGTAAAAAGGCATTGGTAAACCTTTGCCTAAATGTTTGCTCTAGTAATTTCCGTTATAATTCATTTGCTTATTTTTCAAGTTTTTATTTAAATTTCAGGTAGTTAACTTTCAGTGTAATATTAGTTTCAGGTATACGATACAATGACTCATCACTTCCATACATCATTCAGTGCTCGTCACAACACGTACACTCCATAATCCCCATCACCTGTTTAACCATTGCCCCACTCACTTCCCCTTTGGTAACCATCAGTTTGTTCCCTATAGTTAAGAGTCTGTTTCTTGGTTTGCCTCTATCTTCTTTTCCCTTTGCTCGCTTGTTTCTTAAATTCCACAGATGAGTGAAATCACATGGTATTTGTCTTTTTCTGACTTATGCTATATAATTTATTTTTAAAAATACACTCAATTAGTTTTTTAGATTTTATTTTTAAATTACACAATCAAACTTTCATTGAACAAGTTTTGAAAGAGAGAGAGAAAGCAAGGAAGAGAAATTTACTTGTAATTCTACCATCCAGAGAAACCCAGTGTAAGAGCTTTGTGATATAATATTCCTGTCTTCTACATTTTTTTTTTTTGAGCAGGGTGGAGGACAGAGGAGTTATAAAAATTGGATAATTTTACACCTGTATTTTACTTTGTGACATACTATGGGTATATTTCCATACTATTAAGTATTCTGCCACAAAATGACTATGATGGCTGAATATTACTCCATTTAATGAATGCACCATATTTATTTATTTCCTACTGTAATTCATTTATTTTTAATCTTAACTTTAGAATAGTGAATAATCTGTGAAGATTTTAGAAAATAGTGATGCCTAGGTCCCACCTCCAAAGATTCTTTTTTTTTTCCACCTCCAAAGATTCTGATTTAATTGGTGTGGGGTGCAGTCAAGGCAATGGAAATTTTATAAGTCCCTCTACTGATTTAATGAGGTGAACCACTCCTAGAATCAGGTGGCATTTGTAAGTACTCCTTAGTTAGTATTAACATAATCATTTTGAGTAGCTGGATGAACAGTGGAACTGATCCACTTCAGTTTGACACACATGCAAAATTATTTTGTAACAAACAAAATTATTATAGGGCTTGGTTCATCAGAGTTTGTGCTCTAAGTTTTTTGTTAAGCCATATGCAGTATACTAAATACTTAAAGTGGACCTTATTGGCATGAAATCAGGAGAAAAGGATTTTTGAGCTAATCTGTATAATAATCAAGCAATAAATGTATTCTTCAATGAAGTTTGACTTGGTTAAATACTGTGTCCAGTGCCTGGCATATGATAGGCATCAATTAATATTTTTTAGAGGAACTGATGCATTTAGTTGAATTTCATACACAGTCTAGAGTCTTTATCTTATTGGCTCCATTAACTTTTCCTAATTTGTGCAATTTAGGAAAAATATTTCCTTGAATACTCTGTAGATTGAAAAGAATATTTGTTACATTTGCAACATGGGACAAATTTGCACGTTTTCCCCTCTTTTTCCTTCCCAAAAGAGGTCTGTGTCCTTGAACATAAAATGCAAATAATCCCTGTGCTGTTAATTATCGACAAGTTGTCCCATGCGCAACCTAAGGAAATAAAGTAACAGATATACTGATATACTAACAGAAGATTACTAATTAACAGGCATTGCTTGAGAAAGGTATAAAAGAATTACAGTGTGATTTTCAATATTCTCCCCCCCATCATTGCCAATAACAAAATAACTAGCAACCATGAAGTGGGTCATATCCATTTTTTTAACTTTCCTACTAAATGTTTCTGAACCCAGAACAATGCACAGAAATGCATATGGAATAGGTAAGATATTTTGTATTTTCTTTTTTGTCTTTTCTCTACATCAAAATTCTTAAATTTGACTTTATTCATTTGTACTGATTTATTTACACTTTCTGTTCCACACGGAAAAAATATTTAATGGTGAATATCTTTAAATGAATGATAAACTTGTAGCTTTACAAGAGGCTTATAAAATCATGGCTGTGCTTAAGATTATCTATGAATGACTTATACATTCCACATTGAATTAATGTTTTGTACATTATTTGTTTAACTGGCATACATGCTAACTTTGAAATATATTTACATTATATTTCTATCTATCTATCTCTATATATGAGGCTATAATCCCGGTTCCTTCACATGTAAAACCCCCCTTAGACTGGTAAAATAAGTAACATCTTTACCTTTACTTCAGAAAAAGTGGATCATTATTTGACTAAAGAAACAGTGTGACTGGGATATAAATAGTCAAGCAAACTGTGGTGTAATCATGTTCAAAAGGAGGACTGCAATGTACTTTTAAATTTTTTTAATATTTATTCATTTTTGAGAGAGAGAGAAAGAGTGTGAGTGGGGGAGGGGCAGAGAGAGAGACACAGAACCTGAAGCAGGCTCCAGACTCTGAGCTGTCAGCATAGAGCCCTACGCGGGGCTTGAACCCAAGAGTGGTGAGATCATGACCTGAGCCGAAGTCAGACGCTTAACCGACTGAGCCTCTCAAGCGTCCCAGAAATGTATTTTTAATCCTTTGATTTCTAAGTCAATTATAACATCACAGTACTGGGGGAAACCAAACAATTGAATTTTAGTGCTAGCTCTACTATATTCTTGTTATCTTAGCTATTCCTTAGTTTCTTAGCTGTCACAAGTAAAAAATTAAAATGTTTGGATGGATGCTCCCTAATGTCTTTTCAATTGTGCAGTTCTAAGTTAAACATAAACATATAGGTGTAACAACAATCACTTTCCTGTTGCAGTTGAAAACATCATTTCTCATGGAGTTTCTTTTGCTTTCCAGCTTCTATATTGGACTCTTCCCAATGTTCTGCAGAGATGAATTTAGTTGACCTGTAAGTTTTGTTCATATAAATGCACTTCAAATATGCAAAGCAGAGGCTATTTTAGTTAGGAAATTAAATGAGGCTGGATAGCCTTTTGAGTTTTGAAAAGTACAAAAGTAAATTGAAGAAATTATTTATATTGGATATCAAATTGATATTGAAGAGGTTGAACTGTTGGCCCATGCCTTAGATTAAATTAATCTGGACACTTGTGGGGATGAGCACTGAGTGTTATGTGGAAACTAATTTGACAATAAACTATTTGTAAAAAAAAAAAAAAAAAAAAGATTAAATTAATCTCTATAGTCCTTGAAATTCCATGGGAAAAACCAAATCAGATTTTAGAAACTAGAAGATTAGTATCTGATCAGTGGTAACCACAATATATAAATGCAGGAATTTTTCACATCAATATCAATAGGATGATATTACAATATTTTCTACTGAATACTACGTAAATCCTAGTAGTGAATAATAGGAGGTAAAATATTCTACTTTCTGTTATTTGTAAAGAATATGTTTTTCTTTTGAGTGCTGCCTATTCTACACTCCTGAAGTCTCTAATAAGGAATTTAAAACAGTGTGTTATTGCTACTGCTTGTACCCTGAATCCTGTTAAGACAATTCTTGGGGTCAAGCCATGAACACCATCTTGGATCAGATCTTGATCAGGTTGGGAGTAGATACAGGCAGATGTCTAATGACCAATTCTTTGCTTAAATTTAAGCAAAGATAGATCCCTTCATCTGTAGGTACACTGCAGTGGATGAGTGACCACTAAAGCAGGGGCCACTTAAGCGAAATCCACTTTGAGTTCTTTAATAGATATATGTATACTTTGGGGGCAAGGAGCAAGAACATTGACAGCTCTTGCTAGATGACTAGAATCCAACTTCACATAAACTTTTTAGCAAAAGTCATCTCCTGAACAAGTCACAGAATAGAAAACAAAAACAAATGAAAACTACAACTTGAGAAAAAGCAGCTTGACATGTCTATTCCTTAAGCATTTATATGTATTTTTGTTCCAGAGCTACCATATTTTTTGCTCAGTTTGTTCAAGAAGCCACTTACAAAGAAGTAAGCAAAATGGTGAAAGATATACTGACTGTAATTGAGAAATCCACTGGGAGTGAGCAGCCTGTAGGGTGTTTAGAAAATCAGGTGAGTGAATGATAATAATAATAATAATATCCCACTGTAGTATTTGACCAAAGTGTAGCAGGCAAAAAAGCAAATATAGGGATGCCATGAGAAACATATTTAAATATTTGGAGACCTGTTGTATGAAAGAAGAATTGGGTTAATTCTGAATCGCTGAAGAGAAAGCAGTGGATGCCTGTTGTAAAGAGACAATATAAGCATGGTGACTAAGAGCTAAGGTTCTGAAAATCGAGTATCTGGGTGACCATGAGCATGGTACTTAACTTCTTTGAGATTTAGTTTCTTTATCTATAAAACAAGGAATAATAATAGCTTTCATTCCAGGGTTGTCATAAAGATTGATATAATAATAGCAAAAGAAGTTACTTTTATTAATCACACAATGTGACAGGCACTATTCTAGAGAGTGTTACATACTCATTGATAATAAAAATATTTTCTGACATGGAGGATAGCACTGATGAATCAGATGGATGTCCAAGTGAGCCAAGAGCCCCTTGCAGGGCTTACAAAGTTATTATTGCTTATTTTGTTTCAACAGAAAAAATCCCTAGAAACTTTGTAATGATTAGAGCTACCCAATTATGGGACAAAATGCCCAAAGAATCTTCTTTCATGGTGGGATTGATGAATGGCTAAAAGTCAATATATTTGGAATATTTTAGAGATGCCCTTTTAAAGATATAAAATACTTTGCAACTCTGAAATTGATGCTTTCATAAAGCTCTCTGTTTTCCATCTCTGTTTTTGGCTTGTCCTGCTGATCTAAGTACATGTAAACATTAAGCAAAATACATTCCATGTTGCAACTTTACATCCAATGAGAGGTTCACAGTAATGTTACAGATTGGTGATTTATTATTGTAAATTTAAAGGCATGACTTTTATGTGGATTGACAATTGAAAGCCTTGCATAAAAGTTCTAGGATTCTCTAAATATTAGCAGTTATGGAAGCTAAATAAAATTTCCTGAGATGAATGACACATAATATATTTCTCAGAGGCATTAGGACGATTGGGGTCATAATCTGGTGTTGGTAAAATTAAAACCAAAAAAAAAATGGTTTATATATTTTTTGAAAAGCTCATAGATATCATGGAGCCAAACTGCTGATAAAATAAGAGGGAAAAATAAAACAGTTCAAGTAGTTTTTTCTGGGGGTGGGGGAAAATAAAATATTGCATGGTCCTTTCCCTTTTAAGATAAAGTAATTTTGACAATTAGTCATGCGCATTTCTCAAGGTTGGACACTAATATTCCATTTTGCAAAGGGCATGAGAGAAAGCTCTCATCTGGCTGAAACTAAACACAGTATATTGGAATTTGTATTGGGAATCATTTTTTAATCTGTAATTCTGATTTTGGGTATTAGAAAACTTCTCATGTGTTTCACAGAATTTCAAAGTATGGTGAGTTGTCTTTCATTAAAAACCAATCTTTCCTGTAGCTATTTGCCTTTCTGGATGAAATTTGCCATGAGAAGGAAATTTCTGACAAGTATGGACTCTCAGATTGTTGTAACCAAAGTGAAGAGGAAAGGCATAACTGTTTACTGGCCCACAAAAAGGCTACTCCATCATCCATCCCACCCTTCCAAGTTCCAGAACCTGTCACTAGTTGTAAAGCATATGAAGAAAACAAGGACATGTTCCTGAACAGGTAAGGATCCAATTTAAAGGTGGATTACAACCCTAGGAGAGTAGTACCAAGTGAAATCTAGTATTTCTTCATTTACAAAGGTACTCTAAAAGGCAGAGAAGTGGCAAAAATTTTTTTCCCTTGCTGAGGTCCTACACTAGGAAATCAGATGGATCATTTGAAGCGCAACTTTGTGTCCATAACCTGCTAGGTAGATGCAGTACAGACTACACACCAGACCCACCCTCTGTTCCTTTAGTCTCCTGAGATACACCTTGTTTTATTTTTTTCCTTCTAATCTCTCCATTTTAGCTTGCCCAGGAATATTTTAGTGCCACACAAAGTGATTCCTTCTGGAGCCAAATACTTAGTGTTTCGTGTTCACTGAACTGCCTGGAAATTTAAAAAAAAATTAGAGATTCAGGGACGTTTAAGATACATAAACATGGCTAGCAGCTATTTAACACCTAGGATGTTGTAGGAACATGTGTGCTTGGCACATTGTGATCAGATTAATGCTCACTACATGTCTTTGAAGTCTCCTGTCCTTTTTCACTTCCTTCTTCTTCACATTTGGCAGACTAGGAAATTGAAGTTTAGAAGGTTGAGATAATTGGCTGAGGGCACAGTGCTAGTACACTCTGAAGCAGGGATTTGAACTCAGGGTCTCTGTTAGGGAATCCTAACCCTCAATCACTTTTGCCTTGCTTGCTGCTGTCTTGCATGTCTAAGCCGGAGAAATAGCCTGCCCTTAGACCATCTCTGCCATGGAGACTGTCAAGGTGGATGATTCCGGAGTCCAGTTCTAGTGATAGTTCTAGCTTTATATGTTTGTAAATCTTACAGTGCCTTTTCATTTCATAGGTACATCTATGAGATAGCAAGAAGGCACCCCTTTCTGTATGCACCCACAATTCTTTCTTTGGCTACCCACTATGGCAAAATAATTCCACCTTGCTGCAAAGCTGAGAATGCAGATGAATGCTTCCAAACAAAGGTATTATATTTGTACAGATATCTGAATGCATCCTTTAATCTGGCTATGGCTCATTACAAACAAACAAAATTAAAAATGGAAATATGGTTTGTATGCAGAGTACCATTTTCAGAAAAGAGCATATGTTAGCAGTCTGATATTCTTTGGGATGAAACAGCTGGATTTGCTGTTTTGTATTCATTCCTTTGGCCAACAAGTATTATATGATTAAGGATATGAGTCTGGAGGTAGGATAATGGAAAACAGAGATACGGGTCATAACATAAATGAGAGAGGAATAGGAGGTAGAAGAATAAAAGGAGGAGGGGGAGAAGAGGAGGCACAGAAAGAGACAGGAAAGAGAAAGAAAACTACTTTACATTCATTATTTCTCTGGATGCTTAGAACAAATTTGAGGTGTAAACATCATTACCATCTAATGAAAAGAAATGTACCTTTAGAGACGTGAGCAGCTTTCTTCGATCTGGAGAATGAGAATAAAATTCACAATTAATCACTCCCCACAACAAAAGTCATACAACAAAAATTTCCTAAGAGCTGTGATTATTCCCAGAACATCAGGCTGTGACGCGATCTTATTTACTTATTTATTTATTTTTGTGACAGAGCAGACGTTGAAGAAATCATCAGGTTTCAATTAGCTTAAAAGTTCAGTTGTGCACTCAGTATCCCAAGTATGAAAGTTAATAATGTTCTTGTTTTAAGGTGTTTTTAATAAACCTGTCTGGTGTAGAAGTATATAAACCAATCTAATGGAAAGAGTGAATAAATGAAGTTCTGTAAAAATGTATCATGTGTATAATTTTTGTAATGTTTCTTATGGTCTCATGCTTTACCTGAAGCTGTTGATTTTTTAATTATGAGCACCTGCAAAGGAAAATACATCCTTTCTTGACAACTTGTTTTTTGTGTATCTAGGCAGCACTGATTACAAAAGAATTAAGGGAAAGCAGTTTGTTAAATCAACATATATGTGCAGTAATGAGAAATTTTGGACCCCGAACCTTCCGAGCCATGTAAGTTTATGCTTTATATCTAGGGGAGAGAGTGAGGTGTGCAAAACCACCATTTTGCAGTTTGAACTCATTTTTCTTATTGTCACTGTTGTTGAGACTGAAGTTTCCTTTGATGAGAGCTGATGGGATTAGAATCCTGAAATCCTGGGATTGGAAGGAGGTTAACCCATAACCTGCTGCTAAACACTTTGTAAAGTGCACTTAATTTCCCTTTGTCTCATAGTCTGTCCTTGCTGTTAGGATACTGAGGAATACAGTTCAACCTCTTCACTTTACTTTCACCCAGAGAGATTAAAGCGATTTACTCAGGACCCCACTGCAAGTCCTCAGAGCCCAGTTTTTCTAGGTTCTGATCATGACATATTTTCCTTATTCCTATTTGTCTATTAGGCCAGTGATCTAGAATTGTCTGTATACTGACAGTTGAGACTTTAACATCAGATGTACGAATCAGAATTACGAAGGGTTAAGTCTGCACTATGGGGCATGGCTGCTACCAGTCACATGTAGCCCCTGATCGTTTGAAATTTGGCTGATGTGAATGAAGAAGTGTGCTTTAAGTGTAAAATATACACCAGAGTTTACAGACTTCGTATGAAAAAGAGAATGTGTAATATCTTCTTAATAGGTTTTTATGTTAACTGCATATTGAAATAATTTTTTAAAGGAATTTTTAAATTTGCGTATAGTTGACATACAATGTCACACCAGTTTCAGGTGCACAACTGAGTGATTCAACTTCGCTATACGTTGTGCTGTGCTCACCTATAGAGATGTAGTTACCACCTGTCACCACACAATGCTGTTACAGTGTCATTGACTATACTCTCTCTGTTGTGCCTTATTCATTCCATAACTGGAAACCTGTATTTCCCTCTCCCCTTCACCCATTTTGCTCAACCTCCACCCCCCTTTCCTCTGGCAACCATCGGTTTGTTCCCCGTTTTATAGGTCTGATTCTGCTTTTCTGTTTGTTGATTCATTTGTTTTCTTTTTTAGATTCCACATATGAATGAAATCCTATGTTGAAATGGTATTATTTTTGATATATTGGGTTAAAAACATATTATTAAAGTGAATTTAACTTTTTCCTTTTTACCTTTTAATATGACTACTAGAAAATTTTAAACTACATAACTGGTTTAAAGTGCTCTTCAACCTTTACAGTGAAGCATTTCTAGTGTAGGAAAATATCTGAGATGCTAATTGACGAGCATTAAATACATACATTCAAAGTTCATTTATCTATGTGCTTGTTACATGATACATTTAAAAATACTGTACACAGTGGAGACCTAGGTTCAAGTTTTTAGTCATGGAATTAGTTCTGAAATGTTTTCTTTTCTTTTCTATAAAATTTTTTAAATGTTTTATTTATTTCTGAGAGAGAGAGAGAGCGAGCAGGGGAGTGTCAGAGAGAGAGGGAGACACAGAATCCAAAGCAGGCTCCAGGCTCTGAGCTAGCTGTCAGCACAGAGCCCGACGCGGGGCTCGAACCCACAAACCGAGAGATCATGACCCGAGCTCAAGTCAGAGGCTTAACCGACTGAGCCACCCAGGTGCCCCGAAAATGTTTTCTTAGAATAGGTCAGATTTGCTTTAACTACCTTACAACTCCAGCTATTAGAAACTTAGATTGATTCATGAATTGCTTGAATTTTTCTTACTAATAAAATATAGATTATTTTTGTAATGGTTGCATTTATTATTTGCTATCCATAAGTGATTAAACTTAAATGTGACAAATTTATAAAGAAAATATATCCTTATCAGAAGCAGCAGTAACACTGGTTGCTCTAGGGAGTCGTGGTTTCATCTAGACATCTCTTAACACGTAAGGAAATGTGTAGAAGGAATAAGCATTTTTACTTCTTATTTCCCTTCTGGGCCACACTCCATGTCTTGGTAGGCTGACATGTCTGAATGTTTAGTCTGTTCTACTTTCTTGTCTCATTTCATTGATTTGTACATATATGCCCCTTCCTGTTTTCTCAGAGTACTGTTTTCCTCCCAAGTAAAAAAGTGATTACTATTCCCATGGAATTTTCCATTTCTTAATTGTCCTTTTAACTTTTTCCCACCCACTCACTATGGTGATTACAAACACTGAGCACTATGGATGAGCAGCAAAAAGATAGCTTTCATTCCAATTCACAGGAAAGGTTGTAAAGACAGATAAATCATGTCCAAAGTATTTGTGGGGACAGGTCAATTTACAGAGCCATTGCGAAAGATTGGTTGGAATTAACAAGACTTATAATGCTTTCCCTTTTCTTTTTCATTTTTTAATGTTTATTTATTCTGAGAGAGAAAGAGTGCAAGCAGGGGAGGGACAGAGAGAGAGGGAGACATGGAATCCCAAGCAGGCCCTTTGCAAAGAGCACATGACATGGGGCTCGATCTCATGAACTGTAAGATCATGACCTGAGCCTAAATCAAGAGTTGGACACTCAACCACACAGGCGCCACCCCCTCCTTTTCTTTTTTAAACAGCAAGAGAATTTCAATTCTTTCTTTCCAGAATTGCAAATATATTAATATTCTCTATGTATTATTTAATTTTGGTAGATAATCAGGAATGATTTCTAACTCCTTTCGCTTGCTTTAGAACTGTTACCAAATTGAGTCAAAAGTTTTCCAAAGCGAATTTTACCGAAATTCAGAAACTGGTCCTGGATGTGGCCCACATACATGAGGAATGTTGCAGAGGGAACGTGCTGGAGTGTCTGCAGGATGGGGTAAAGAGTCTTGCTTCCTAAACAAGAGATAAGACTGCTTCCTTTTCTTTCTTTGGCTCTCATTCTGGGAGAAGGCTGCCTGAGTTGGTCACAGGGGAAGGTAGCTAGCTGGCTAAGTCAAGTCATAGAGTTCTTGGTAGTAAAAGTGAAACCATCTTTTGTTGACTCTGCCTTTCATTTAAGACGCCTCTCATGACACAAGTGCCCATTCTTTCTTTTGAAAGTGGAAGTTCCTCAAAAAGTTAACAACAGAACTCCCCTAAGACCCAGCAATAGCCCTGCTAGGAATTTACCCAAGGGATATAGGAGTGCTGAGGCATAGGGGCACATGTACCCCAATGTTCATAGCAGCACTCTCAACAATAACCAAAACATGGAAAGAGCCTAAGTGTCCATCAACAGACAAATGAATCAAGAAGATGTGGTTTATCTATACCATGGAATACTACAAGGCAATGAGAAAGAATGAAATCTGGCCATGTGTAGCAACATGGATGGACCTTGAGGGTGTTATGCTGAGCGAAATAAGTCAGGCAGAGAAGGACAAATACCATATGTTTGCACGTATAGGAGGATTAGGAGGAACTTAACGGAGGACCATGGGGGAGAAGAAGGGGAGACATAGTGAGGGAGAGGGAGAGAGGCAAACCATGAGAGACTCTTGAATACTGAGAACAAACTGAGGACTGATGTGTGTGGGGGGGGAGGGGGGAGATGTGCAGGGAGGAGGGCACTTGTGGGGATGAGCACTGGGTGTTATATGGAAACCAACTTGACAATAAACTATTTGTAAAAAAAAAAAAAAAAAAGAAAGTGAACATAAATTCCACATAGAATCATGGGGGGCAGGCTCTTTACTTTTAACAGATTTGTTTTCCTATCCATTTATTATTTCATTTGACAAATACATATGGAATACTTTCTGTGTGCTAGATGCTGTGGAGGACACTTGTTTAAGGCAGAAGTTTCACTCAGGGAATTTATAGTCTAATGGGAGAGGTGAGGCAGTAGGGACTGTCTTCTGTTTACCGTTATCTCCACAGGCCACTGCAAGATGCCTGGCCCATGGAAGGGACTCTCTTATATCTATTATATGAATACAACAAGATGACACAACAAACAACAAAAACAACACCAGAAACTGTTCCACAAGGTACAAAGTTACAGAGAGAGGTGTGGATAAAGAGCTCTAGGAGAATTAAAAGCCAACACAGAAGCTTTGAATGTGCCATACTTAGTTGCCATTTTAGCAGCATGACATTCGTCTGTTTGGGGCCAAACTTAGACTTCCTGGATATTGCACAAGAGGCCTATTTATCTCCAAATTACTTCTTCTCTGGTTCCTGGTGATACACTTATCTTCTCCAAGAAGACTTCAAATCATTGCTCTTAGATATTCAAAAGGCTTGAAAACCCAGGCTTGAACATGGTTTCCAAAAGGTTGGATGTGAGGATAAAATGCTCATATAAGCCAGTCCCATGGCAGTTGGCTGAAAGAGTCCTGGAAGTCAGTCAGAATCTGACGCTGCAAGAGAGGCCTGAGGGTGGCAATCTCTGAGCAAAGGCAGAGATCCTGGTGTGAGGAGTTGCGGAAGCTTCCCAAAGACAGATTTCCTATTTCATTTATTTCTCCTTTTAGAAGTTTTTACTTGAATATTAGAAAAATGACTTTGTTTTTCTTTGAAGTTAGTTGTCTTGGTTTTAATTGACAATTATACTGATTTCTATAGGCACTTAAATTATTTTCCCATTTTTGGAGCTCATTACCCCCCTTTTCCTTTAAAGTGGAAACATTAATTTCAATATGGTATGGCAATTGGTTTTAATTGCTGAATGTGGGTTCTAATTGTCCTTACTGAGAATGCATAGAATTTTTAGTTCTGTGACAGGGATATTGAAGTGCTGCTTCATTCTGGCCACTTAGATGTGGTACCGGTTCATTATCTATAGCCTGCCCTCTGGAGGTCATAGTGGGTCACTGCAGATTGGACTGTTGACAGGCGCAGAAAGTTTGCTCTCGATGATTAGGACATCAACAGCAAACATTGTCCAGTAACCCATTTCAATAGTAGTAGAAAGATATATACCTATATGCATGTCATTTGGTTTGAAGAGTATATTTCTCTCTTGTTTTTAAAATCTTCCTAATACAATAAAATAGATTTTAGCTGACAACTATCAAAAGAAACATTAAACAAAAGGGGTAGGTAGAAAGACATAAGGAAAGGCAAAGTAGGGAGAAAGTACTAAAATGAGAGACAACGTAAAATGTCTTTTTTCTGTTTCCTTTCTTTTTTCCCCTTCTTCTCTCCCTTCCTTCCTTCCTTCCTTCCTTCCTTCCTTCCTTCCTTCCTTCCTTCCTTCCTTCCTTCTTTCCTCCCTCCCTCCCTTCCTTCCTTCCCTCCTTCCTAGAACTGGCCCTGAGTTCCTGCATTAAAGAATAAACCTTTACAACTAATACTTCATTTTTCCTATTACAGGAAAAAATTATGTCCTACATATGCTCTCAGCAAGATATTCTGTCAAGCAAAATAGCAGAATGCTGCAAATTGCCCATACTTGAACTTGGTCAATGCGTAATTCATGCAGAAAATGATGACAAACCTGAAGGCTTATCTCCAAATCTAAATAGATTTTTAGGAGAGAGAGATTTCAACCAATTTTCTTCAAGGGAAAAAGATCTTTTCATGGCAAGGTAACACACTCTGTAAACGTATGTTAACATGACTAAAGATTAGTACGTAGCTGACAGCTTTGTGTTGTTGAAATGGGGAGTGATGGTTATGGCTTTTGAGCTCAGTTTGTGCAGGTGATGCTAGAATGTTCTGAACCAAAATATATTTATGCAGTAAGTAGAGAATAAGGAAATGAGATCTATCTTATACTGATGTGACTTTCACTATTGCTGTTATTAACTGAAGCTCTATTTTTTTGGTATCAATTCCTCTGGGATCAGAGCATTGTCATCTTTGTGTGGATTCCTCATATGAAGATTACCACGGAGCTTCAAAATAAGATATGGATATTTTATGATAAGAAGGATTCATGGTTATGAATGTGCTTTCTCACTGTGCATGTTTTCAAAACTCTTCCTCAGAGTATAACCCAATAGATAATAGTAGATAGAAGGGCTTTTATTAAAACACTTTATTGATATTTATTTAATATATGTTTTATTTTGGTAAGAAAATAAAAATGTGTAGAGATACTTGCAGTATAAATAATTAATTGTTATATAATTCAGAGGACATGTTCTTGTTCTATTTGCCTTTAAGGGAAGCAAGCAGTCAAGTTAATACATTTTCCTTTATTGTACAGTATGTATCTATGGACACTTTTCGAGGAGGGAATTGTGTAGCTCTTAGGATATTATGCTTAATGATCTCCAAGGGTCTTAATAAATTTAAGAGCCTATTTCTAATGTAATAATGAAAATAATGGTCCAATTCCCTCTTTAATATTCCCTAAGGATATCATTCTATACTTGCATTCAGATTGGACATTCACACATCATTTGCACTGCAAAGTAAAATTATCCACACAAGAACGAAGTCCAGATTGAAGAAACCCACACCAACAATTTATTGGTGGCCGAACTAAATATTACTTATTTCTATGACTTGGAAATACAATTAGTAAATTCAAGAATTATCTTTAAACTTACCCACCCACACACCCAACAATAATTGTTTAGTTAATAGAAGTACTTCTTTGATTAGAAAGGTTCTTTGCAGTAGAAATTTTCTCAGTTGAGAATGATCTTCCTCAAGATACTTGTGTAGCTTCCTTCAGCCAGCTTTCTGTTCCAAAAGAACCGCCCAATGAGACATTTCTTGGCCAATTCTCTAAATTAAGAGTCACTTCCTTCCCCCCAACTCTATTCTATTTTCCTTTGTTTCTATTCACTGATTTATCACCACCAGAATTGATGACCTCGTTTTTGTTTGTTCATTCTTGTCTCCCTAAAAAGTATGCTTTTGACAGGTCAGGCATTTTATTTCCTACCTTATTGAACCCTTACTGCTGAAAGAAGTGCTTGCATAGAGCAGGCATTGGAAAAATATTTGTTGAATAAATGACTGTAAAGCTCATAATTAAAAAACCCACATGGAGAGTGCAAAAGAAAACAAAATAGCACTAAAACAATCGGATGGATTATAATTTGTATTAGTAGTTTTACTGTGCATATAGTTCAAGTCATATTTGATTTTCAGGTTTCTGTATTTGCATTTTAACATTTGCATGTCATATAACATGGGAATGAATTGTCTCTTAATTCCAATAAGATGATATTTTTCACACGTTTCAGATTTACATATGAATATTCCAGAAGACATACTAAACTTGCTGTCTCAGTAATTCTAAGAGTGGCTAAAGGATACCAGGAATTATTGGAGAAGTGTTCCCAGTCTGAAAACCCTCTTGAATGCCAGGATAAAGGGGTAAATTGTGCTTACTTTTTAGGAAGAGTCTGAAAAACTGCATAGATATTATCCATTAAAAGTGCTGGTTCTATGAAAGCATCTAGTTATCTACTAGCAGTTAGCTAGTTATATCTATTAAAGAGTCACCTAGATATTAAGTAGTTATTAACTAGTAGTCGACAACTAGTGGCCTACTTTAGGAATAAAAATGGCAACCAAAAGTTCTTTGACATACAGAATAAAAATAATACTCATTTTTTAATAGTTCCTGAAAAACAAGACTTTGTACAGAAAGAACTGTAATCTTTTATCCAAACATTGAATTCTGTCATCACATAACTTGGTGATTCACAAAGTTTTAAAGTTTATCTCCCCAAAGCCCATTTATTTATTATTATCTTTTTTAATGTTTACTTATTTTTAAAAGAGAGAGAGAGAGAGAGAGAGAGAGACAGAGTGTGAGCAGGGGAGTGACAGAGAGAGAGGGAGACACAGACCTTAAAGCAGGCTCCAGGCTCTGAGTGTCAGCACAGAGCCTGATGTGGGGCTCAAACTCGTGAACCATGAGATCATGATCTGAGCTAAAGTCGGACACCTAACCAACTGAGCCACCCAGGCACCTCAGTCCATTTGTTTTAATTTTCACAATTCACACTTTCATTATCTTTAGTATTACAAAAACCCTCTAAAATTGGTTTTTCTTTTTTTTTAATTTTTTAATGTTTTATTTCTTTCTTTTTTTTTTTTTAATTTATTTCTAGGAGAGAGAGACAGCGCGAGCAGGGGAGGGTCAGAGAGAGAGGGAGTCACTGAAACAGGCTCCAGGCTCTGAGCCGGCAGTCAGCACAGAGCCCGACGCGGGGCTCGAACCCACGAACCGCGAGATCATGACCTAAGTGAAAGTCGGACGCTTAACCGACTAAGCCACCCAGGCGCCCCTAAAATTGGTTTTTCTAATATTAGTGTCAGAATACTATATTATAGGTCAATTTTTACATACAAAGTTATGTGTCCAAGAAAAGAGGAAAATGTATATAATAATGCTGTATTTTCAGGAAGAAGAATTAGAGAAATATATCCAGGAAAGCCAAGCATTGGCAAAGCGAAGCTGTGGCCTCTTCCAGAAACTAGGAGAATATTACTTACAAAACGCGTATGTTTTAAAAAAAATTTTTAATGTTTATTTTGGAGAGAAAGACAGAGTGTGAGTGGGGGAGGGGCAGAGAGTGAGGGAGACACAGAATCCGAAGCAGGTTCCGAAGCAGCTGTCAGCACAGAGCCCGATGTGGGGAGTCGAAATCATGAACCACAAGATCATGATCTGAGCAGAAGTCAGACACTTAACTGACTGAGCCACCCAGGCACCCCAACGTGTATGTTCTTTTAAACAGTATTTTTAGTGATTTCAAAGTATGCAGTGGTGAGGGGAATATAAGCCTAAATTAGTCACCCAGTGCTACTCTAGTATCAACCCCTATTTCAGATTGGAAATCAGTGTAATCTGATCACCCGATTTCCCTTGGGAGAAGGTAGTCATCCCCCTTCTCCTCTTATAGAGAGCAGGAAGAATGGCTTGTGAAAGTCTGGCTTTGGTGCTGGCTCTGGGTACCACAACAGTCTGTCATAGTTGAAACATCAAAGTTAGTATCAGTAAAGCTTTTGAGGTTGGGAATAGGTGTCAGGCTACCATCCAGAGTTTGTTTTCCCTCTGTGATATGTCGATATAATCGAAGCAAAGGGAGTGGTTGTTAGAGCAAATGCGTCTTGAGAGGTGGTGGTCCAAATACCATGTGGATAATACAGATGAGCTGACTTCATGACTTCTGATAACAAGAGGGTGTTTGAGAAGGAGTGAGAGTTAAAAACTCATGAATGGGTTGGCAGGATTTGGTGAAAAAAATGCTTCTTTCAGGTTTCTTGTTGCTTACACAAAGAAAGCCCCTCAGCTGAGCCCACCGGAGCTGATGGCCTTCACCAGGAAAATGGCAACCGCTGCAGCCACTTGTTGACAACTCAGTGAGGACAAACAATTGGCCTGCGGCGAGGGAGTGGTGAGTGTTTTGCTTAGTCCCATTGTGTTTCTGCCCATTTGACCTGAAATTGTCTCAGAATTCCCATTTAGGGGATATGGTAGAAACCAATGTGGAGATGGCTTTACTAGGCTTGTTTGATTAGTTACAGTTGGAGAGGGCATGAACTCAGCTCTGAACAGTTAGGCATGGGGCCAGGCTTCTGGTCCTTCTAGAATGGCTGGGGGGAGTGCAGGCAGTTTATTCAACGATGTCTAAGCAAGCTTTATGTATGGGAACGATAGAATAATTCAACATGTCATTCAATTCAATGATTTGCTCCTTTTGTTCATGAAATTCTTTAATGTTAAAAAAAAGAAGACAAAGAAAATCAAGGAGTGATCCTACTGGACTTCAAAGTCACCTGCACTTGAGGTCCCTACCTCTCACCACTCACCTTTCCTAAACCAAGATGGAGACCATCACTTCACCCTAATAATAACAGCAATTCATCAGGATTATGCTGAAGACCTACACTGCACCTAAAACTATATAACTATACAACTATATATATATATATACACATATATACATATATACATATGCAAAAATACGTATATACATATATATGTATATATATACGTATATAATCTCATTTAATTATTATAGTACTTCCTTTTGAAATGTCCCATTACCATTTTCATTTCATGTCAAAATGAGGATCAAAGAAATTACAGTGGGACCAATGTGTCCCAAGTTGTAAATGGTGGGGCTGATATTTGAATGCATATACACTTCTTCCCAGAGCCCAGGCTCCAACAACCAGCGCCACATCTTCTTCAGAATTTCCTTTCTGGTTGCACATGGCTTTACTGCTGCTGTGCTCTTATCCCACTGCCTCTAGTTCACATATATATCTTAGTTACTCCACTGTGCACCCATAAACATTGAGTTTGGTCTAATGGACACAATGAAAAAAATGCAAATTGAGTTAAAAAATAAAAAGCTTCACTTTTGATAGATGAAAATAAATCATTTTATTTATTGAAAATTTTTTCAATATTTATTTTTGAGAGAGAGAGAGACAGAGCATGAGCAGGGGAGGGACAGAGAGAGGGGGAGACACAGAATTGGAAGCAGGCTCCAGGCTCTGAGCTGTCAGCACAGAGCCCGACTCAGGACTCAAACTCACGAACTATGAGATTATGACCTGTGCCAGAGTCAGATGCTCAATTGACTGAGCCACCCAGCTGCTCCTATAAGTTACTTTATTTTTAGCATACTTATAATTTTGCCTTTTGTGGTACAATCTTCTTAGCATATTAGTGACATACTCCTCACCCCTTTAACAAGGTAAAGAGTATGGAACAGGGTAAGTCCTTCTGACTAAGAAAATGACTTTCTAGTTAGTTATGCCAATCATCTTTACTTTCTAATGTTACTAGTGTCATAATAAAGGTTACAGGCTGATTTTTTCATCATTTTTTCCCTTAAAATCACAACCTGTGAACCAAATTGTACACTGATCATTTCCCTTTTCCTCTTTCTGATACCGAGGATTTATTTGCTAGCTAGTCTTCATGTCTTGGAATTTTCCACAAAAGTTAAGAGTGAAAGGAGAATTCTTGTGATTAAGCATCACCTGTATCATTGATTGAATCCCACATGCTGAGAGACTGCAGGGACATGGGATGTAGTAACAGATTGGGAGTATAGGTTTTGGAGGCCTCCTACCTACATCCCCAGCCACGCTCCCCACTGAAAAGCTAGTTATAGCACTTGGCTTGAGCTTTCTCATCTGACATTTGGGAACAAGAATTGTACCACCCACATAGAATGACTGTCTTAAATGAAGTAATTCTTGTAACTCATTTAGCACTATGCACACAAGACATATTGGCCATTATTACAAGTTATTACTAGGTATTTAAGAAATATCTTAAAGTGTGGAAGGTAGGAGGACTCTACATAAGGAAAACCTTTAAAGACACACACACATGCACACCTACACATGCTGGCCTTATTTCTTTACAATTAGGATTATATACATATATATATGTATGTATACCTGTATGCATGTATGATGAGTGCAGGTATGTATGTATATGAAAGGACTATCCTTGTGAAATTTGTACCTTCAGGAAGTGATTCTCTGGATCCCAAAAGTAAAATGGAAAGCTCAACTAGATAGATATACATGAAAAATGTAAGCCCTGTATGGATTTCCTAGGACAGGGCAGATAATATTTTGCCTGTGGAAGTATGTATGTAACTGGAAGTGTATTTCAAATAGCCAAAGGGACTATCTTCGACTTTACCTATGAAATATCTGCCACTAAATGGTGACGTTTATCCCCAAAAATGGGTTAAGAAAGAATCCACAATGTGACAACATAGGACCCTAGACAGCAGATTTTTTGGTAATATTACTGATAAATTACTGCCTTAAAAACTGCAAGCATTTTCTGGAAGCCTGAATCAACAGAACAGCTCATGCTGAATCTCCTTGCTTTCTTCTTTCCTGTTCTCCTAACCAGGCTGATCTTATTATCGGACAGTTATGCATCAGACATGAAGAGACTCCAGTAAACCCTGGTGTTGGCCTGTGCTGCACTTCTTCATACGCCAACAGGAGGCCATGTTTCAGCAGCTTAGTGGTGGATGAAACATATGTCCCTCCGCCATTCTCTGCTGACAAATTCATCTTCCATAAGGATCTGTGCCGAGCTCAGGGTGTAGCACTGCAAACAATGAAGCAGCAGTAAGAAATGGCTCTTTGCTAACATGGAAAAGACCAATGACACCAAATAGGAGTTGAGATTTCTACCTTACATGCCCAACAATCTTGGGTTCATTAGGAGAACATTATGACCCCAAAGCACTTATAGTGGCTTTTAAAATAGTTCTGTCTCAGTGTCTTCACAGCCTCATGGGAACATAGGCCTGGAAAAATTCACTAGGACAGATAATGTTTTGTTTGTAAAAACAGTCTCCACTGAAACTATTGTTGTGACACATGTTGGAACTGAGGAAAATGGCAATTTACTTTGGGGAATTAGGATACGTCCTTGCAGGAAGTTTAGGTACTTCCATTCCAAAATACTGGGAAAACACCACTGAATCTTTTTTTCACACTGTTTACTTCGTGAAGAGATTAACCATAATATTTGAGTCAACCATGAAGTATGGGTGTTGAGATGGAATGCACATTTCAATTCATTGTGGGAGGCATTCTGTAATGGTGATGGTAATATACGCCTGTGGAACTTATGTTCTCCAAATTCTCATGCATTTTAGTACTCACTTGCTTTTTAAAAAAATATTTGTATATTTATGGATTTATTTCTTTATTTTGGGGCAGAGAGAGAGAGAGAGAGACAGAGAGACAGAGAGACAGAGAGAGAACCAGCGGGGGAAGGGCAGAGAGAAAGGGAGAGAGAATCCGAATAGCACACAGCCTGACACAGGCCTCGATCTCACCAAAATGGAGCCATGAGACCATGACCTGAGCCAGAATGAAGAGTGGTTTGCTTGGTCAACCAAACCACCCAAGTGCCCCTACTTGCGTACTTTGTAAATGGTCTTCCTTCATTTTGGGAAACCCATTCTTCCCTATCTTGTGGTCACAATCTGTGCCATGCTTCAAGGTACAGTAAGAATGCTGCCTCCTCTGGCAAGTCCTCCCTAGTCCCTGGTCAACATTGATTCCAACATGAAAGTGCTGCTAAATGGGTAGTGCAGGTGATTGTTGGGACCAACACTCAGGTAAGGGTGTGATAATTATTAATGGCAGGAGCTCAGAACTCTGGGTCTTTGACTATTGATAGGATATACATTAGACTGGAGAACTGGAAAGGATATTCTAGGCAAGTAGGTAAAAGACTGTATCTTACTACATATCAGTATGGTGGCACTATACAATCGTGTTTCATCAATTACCTGCACATATCCAGACCAGTGGAATATCTACCCATTTCCAGCCTCAGTATTACTGATGAAGGCATTAGACAGAGTACATGTTGTAAGTCTGATGATGGGTTGATGGAGTGAGGGTTTGGGGGGGAGGGTTGCTAGGAGTCTCAGGACTCTCTACTAGGAAGGTTTTAGAAAAATACCTTTACATAACAGATTTCTCTTTCATTTTGCTTAAATTGTAGATTTCTCATTAACCTTGTGAAGCAAAAGCCACAAATAACAGAAGAACAACTTGAGGCCGTCATTGCAGATTTCTCTGGTCTACTGGAAAAGTGCTGCCAAGGCCAAGAGCAGGAAGCCTGCTTTGCAGAAGAAGTATGTGCAGCTCATTTTCACACTCAAAATACTTGGGATGGAGCTTTCTATAATGAATAATGGAAAGAATGTTCCACTCATCTAAAACTTTAAAATAATGCCAGAGAGATTTAAAAGTATTTAGAAATAGATTGAAGGATTTTATGGTATTTAGAAATAGTTGCAGTTTTCTCACTAATATTAAGAAGAAACATAATTTTAGAGTGTGTTAAGAAAATTAGTAAGTTTGATTTTTTTCTTCGTAGAGGAAACTATATAAAGTGAATATATAATTAATTGATGATAATTTAGAGAATTTCTGGCCTAGAACAGATCACTTCAGCTAAATGGAGTAAAAGGACTTAATAGCGAGTTTATTGTGCAAACAAGATATTGGAGGAATATTTCTAAAAAATATTTTTGAACTCATTTAGGAGCATGCCTTTGTATATCAACAGACTAGCAATTAGGAATTATCTTAATCTTATTATTTTAACAATTTTAAACAGATTTGTAGTTGGCTACATTTTATAAGCCTTTAGTTTACGTTACTAAATATATTTGAATACAGCATCATCACGATTTTGAAAGATATTCTAGAATTTAGCCTTTTTGCCAATGTACACTTATCAATATGTGTCTATGCTTTTAGTAGGGAGGGTGGAACACAGATAACCAAATCAGATAAAACAAAACTGATAAAATAGTGTTGATGTAAGCCAATTTTGATACAAAAAGATAAACGTCCCTTGATATGGGAAGACATTCATTTAGATGTAGAGAACATTAACACATAGAGGCTATACTTTCTCTGTAAACCTTCCAATTTCTGTGACTGATTTGTGGAGGAAGGTGAGGGCTGTGGCGAGAGGCTCAGTAACAATTTGGAGACTGGTGTAGGAAGAACAAGCCATCTCTACTATTGGTATGAGTGGAGTGTAGTATCTGACTTCCATTGTCCCAGGTTGCTAGCATCAGAGATGTACTTGAATTTTAAAAAGCAAGTAAGTGTCTGACTCAATCTTGGCTCAGGTTATGATCTCAGGGTTTGTGAGTGTGAGCCCCACATGAGTTCACCCCTAGATAATGGAGAGTTAACTGTATAACTGGCACAGTCATCCATCTCTTCATCTGATGATTCTTATTTGCTTTTAATTTCAGGGTCCAAAACTGATTTCAAAAACTCGTGCTGCTTTGGGAGTTTAAATTACTGCAGGTAACAAAAAAATTGAGAGAAGGATAAATACAATGATTGTTCTCCCTAAATGTTAATCCATAGTGAAATACATCCTATGACTTACCATTAAAATGCCTTTTGTAAAAAAAAAAAAATGCAATTCAATACAAAGTTTATTTCAGAAACACAGAAACAAAATTGTGTCCACAATGTTGAATCAGTGATTCAACAAACTCAAAATTCTCTTAGGCTATTTCTAAGGTTCAGAGAATGCTGTCAGAAGAACTTCTTGTCTATTTAGTATTTCCCTGATGCAAAATAATAGAACCAGTCATCTTCTGCACCATTCACTTCATTAGTACTTATTTTTGTTCTTACTACAGGGGGAAGAAGGAGACAAAATAAGTCTTCCTGGTTTGGTGTGCATCTTTTTCTCTAATTCTAACTGAGATAGTGTTTTTTGTGAATTAGTGAAATGATTAAGACTTTAGTATTTCTCTGTCATATAAATAAAGTATCTTCAAATGTTTTCTTTGTCTAGCCTGCTTATTTATGAAAGTTCATAGATGATTTTAAAAAACAATTATGGATACCATTTTCTGAAGCAGATTCTGATAAAAAAGTGAGTCTTGGTTGTTGTAGAAGATTAAAGTAATCAAGGATGGATTTACAACACTGAAGGCTAGATTAATGGGGCACCTGAGAGGCTCAGTCAGTTAAGCATCTGACTCTTGATCTTGGCTCAGGTCACAATTTCCTGGGTTCGTGGATTTAAGCCTCACATCGGGCTCTGTGCCATCAGTACTCTCCATTTTCCCTCTCTCTCTGCCCCTCCTTCCCCCTCTCTCCCTCTCTGTCTCTGTCAAAATAAATAAATAAATGAACAGTAAAAAAAATAAAGTCTAAATTACTTGGTCCACTAAAAAAATGCTCAAGTTAAGCACTGGGATGCTGCCAGGGAACGTTATTCATTAAATGAACAATTAAGTATTCTAACAGATAAGCTGGAAGTGAGAAAATGAATTCTTATGTTTTTATGGGATCCATCCAGAATGATGCTACTCAAACTTTATTTATTTTATTTTATTTTAAATTTTTAATGTTTTTTAAAATTTATTTTTGAGAGAGAGAGAGAAACAGAGTACACATGGAAGAGGGGCAGAGAGAGAGAGAGGGAGGGAGACATAGATTCTGAAGCAGGCTCCAGGCTCTGAGCTGTCAGCACAGAGCCTGATGTGGGGCTCAACCTTACAAACAATGAGATCATGACCTTAGTCAAAGTCGGATGCTTAACTGACTGAGCCACCCAGGCGCCCCAATGCTACTCAAAATTTAACAACTACTTTTTTTTTCTCAATCTTGTTTAATTCTCTATTCAGAGACATTTTAAAAATACAAGAGTTTATTGTAGTTGTTTTCTTGAATATAATTAATATTTTTAGCAGTTGTTTTTTTCCTTATTTCACAAGTATTTATTGAGTACTCACCAGGTACCAGGTCCTATTCTGGGTGCAGTCACTGTCCTCCAGTAGAGAAGAATACAACTATTAGCAATGCAACAAGATTATGGTCACTATAGAGGTGGCAACAAATTATGGAGTGAGTCAATGGGCAAATGAGGCCAATTCTGACTGGAAGAAAGGTTCACACTGAAAGAGACAGACATTTAAGAAGAGCCTTAGAAGAAAAGTGGGCATTTATCAGTTCAAGTAAAGGAGAAGTCCAATTCATTAAAGAGGAAAACATAGCCTATGACAAAACGTGATGAATGGTTTGAGGGGAGTACAGAGTGGGTGAGAAGGGTATAGATATAGAAGATGAAGCCAGATATAAAAACTATGAAGGACTGAGCAGATTCTCACGAGTTTTATTCCAAAGGGTTTGGACAATACCTTTCAAAAGGGAGCCAAAGCGAGATCTGGGCAGAGGGGAGTCATCATGGTTAGCTTTTAGGAAGATAACTCACGAGATACGGAGTATGGGGAGTGCTGAGGGGAAAGCAGAGGGGCAAGATCAGCTAGTGGTGCATAAAGATCAGCCCACCGGTAGGAAGGCTATTTATCATATTAACTTTGAATAGAAATCTAAAAATTACATTCATGCTTTGGCCTCTGCTCCAGGAGAAAACAGTTGACCCGCAGCAATAAAATGAGCTTTCAATTCTAACTCAGTCGTTTTGTACCTGACATTTTTCTTTCATTTCTGTTGTTAAACATCTGGGGAACTTGTCTGATATTGGTGTAATTCTAAAAGGTGACTCAGAGGGTTTATCTATACAATGGAATACTACATGGCAATGAAAAAGAATGAAATCTGGCCTTGTGTAGCAACATGGATAAACCTTGAGGGTGTTATGCTGAGCGAAATAAGTCAGGCAGAGAAGGACAAATATCATATGTTTGCACATATAGAAGGATTAGGAGGAACTTAACGGAGGACCATGGGGGAGAAGAAGGGGGGAAATGGTGGGGGAAAGGGGGAGAGGCAAACCATGAGAGACTCTTGAATGCTGAGAACAAACTGAGGACTCATGGGTGTTGGGGGGCAGGAGGGGATGGGCACGGAGGGGGGCACTTGTGGGGATGAACACTGGGTGTTATATGGAAACCAACTTGACAATAAACTATTTGTAAAAAAAATAAAAATAAAAAAAATAAAAGGTAACTCAGAGATCACACTAAGATAAAATAGAATTCAGTATAAAAGCATTACATGGGAAAATATGTTTTTATTATTAAGAGGAAAGTTTCATGAAAATAAAACTGTTAGGAAAATCTATGAGTCAAATGACATTTCACTGATACATATAAAGAACAAAAGGAGGGGAAACACAGGGACAGAGTATCACAAGTAAAATAGTAAATTGGAGATTTTAGAGCATTTCTACTTCTTTGAAAAAACAAGTTAGGCAAACAATACAGTGGAAACCTCTAGTCAAGTTTATGGACAACTTCCATACTGCAAAATCCAGTGGTCAATTCTCAGTCCTTAGCTTACCTGGTTTCTCTCAGCGCGGTTGACGCAATTGATCACTCCTTTCTCCTTGAAACATTTTCCCATTTGGCATTTACATTTTCCTCCAATATTCTTGGCTGCATCTTCTTGGTCGTCATTTCATTTTCTGCAACTCTTTAACCGCTCAATGTTGGAATGTCTCAGAGCAGCAATTTCTGAATCTAAACTCACTCTCCAGGTGATCTCATGTAGACTTAGCTCATTAATGCCATCTAGAAGTTGACAACACATATTTGTATCTCCACCCTGGATTTCTGCCTTCAGCTCCAGGCTCATATGTCAGATTCTCCCTGACATCTTCATGTTGATAATGCAGGTGCAATTAAAACATAGCACTTCCAAACGGAACTCTGTCCTGCCCCAACTCGTGTCTCCCTCTGTCCTGCCCATCTTTCTTGTTGCTCAGACCAGAAGACTTAGAGTCATCTATGGCTTCTCTCTCCCACATCACCCCTATATTCAACCAATGAGCAGAGCCTGCTGGTTGTACTTGAGAATATATCCAGAATTCGACTCTTTCTCCATACCCTTAGTACAAGCCACAATAATACCACACATGGATATTGCAATATCTTCCTAACTGGTTTCCTTACAAGTACCCTTGCCCCATCCCTAGCTCTATTTTCAACATAGTAATTGAAGTCATCCTTTACATCTAAGTACATTACACCACTTTTCCACTTAAAACTTCTAATGGCGGGGCACCTGGGTGGTTCAGTCAGTTAGGCTTCTGACTTCAGCTCAGGCCATCATCTCCCAGTTCCTGAGTTCGAGACCCGCGTCAGGCTCTGCACTGATAGCTCAGAGCCTGGGGCCTACTTCAGATTCTGTGTCTCCCTCTCTCTCTGCCCCTCCCCTGCTCACACTCTGTCTCTCTCTCAAAAACAAACATTAAAAAAAAACTCCAAATAAACCTCTAATGCCTTCTCATCTTACTGAGAGTAAAATGCAAAGTCTGTGCAGTGACCCTAAATGATAATACCTTTCTGCCCTCTTCTTTTGCCTCTTTTCCATTGGGTCTTTTTGCTTAGGCACAATGCCTCTTTGCTGTTCTTTAAGTTACTAATTAATTTCCTGCCCAGAGTTTTGCCCTTGTGATTCTTCCTGCTTGGAAAACTGCCCTCAGATATGTGTGGCTCACTCCATCACCTTCTCATGCTTCTCTACTCATTATCATCTGTTTGATAATGTCTTCCTTGACTGGCCTATTTTAAGTTGTATTCCTTTACCTGTCTTCCACATCATTTATCACCATCTGATATATGCTAGATTTTACTTGTTTGTTTATTTTCTGTCTATCCCCCTCATGTAAGCCCCTGAGGAGAGGGAATTTTGTCTGTTTTGTTCACTTCTGTTATCCTCAGCTTAAGGAAATGCATCTGGAAAATAATAAGCATTCTATAAATATTTTTGGACATGTGAGTGAATCTCCCATGCCATAGGATGCATTTTTTTATAAGGTGGTGAACGAAAGAGGTTGCTAGCTCCATCTTCTCAAAGCCACATCAGGAAGAAGGAGAAATATAGGTCTGGAAATCGACCTCAAGACATGAGAAACCACTGAGGAAGTTAAAGACTCAAGATGTGGTGTGTGTGAGGGCATCTGGGTAGCTCAGTCAGTTGAGTATCTGACTCTTGATTTTGGCTCAGGTCACAATCTCATGGTTGTGGGATTGAGCCTGGCATTGGGCTCTATGCTGGACAATGGAGCCTGATTAGGATCATTCCTCTCCCTCTCTTTGCCACTCATGGGCACACTTTTTTTCCCTCTCTCTCAAAAACAAAAACAAAAAAATCTGGTGTGAGTGGTAGTCCAAGGTACCTCACTTTAATAAGTTGAGGGCAGGTGTTGGAAAGAATAGATTTTATTTTATTTTATTTTATTTATCTTGTTTTTATTTAAATTCCAGTTAGTTAACATACTGGAACATACTGGAACATACATACATAACAGTGTAATATTAGTTTCAGGTGTAGAATTCAGTGATTCAACACTTACATAACAACACCTGGTATTCATCACAGCAAGTGCCCTCCTTAATTCCCATCACCTAACCCATCCCCTATCTACCTCCCCTCTGGTAACCATCAGTTTGTTCTCTATAGTTAAGAGTCTGTTTCTTGGTTTTCCTCTCTTTCTTTCTCCTTGTGTTCATTTGTTTTATTTCTTAAATTCCACATATGAGTGAAATCACACAGTATTAGTCTTTCTCTGATTTATTTTGCTTAGCATAATACTCTTTAGTTCCATCCACGTCTTTGCAAGTGGAAAGATTTTATTTCTTTTATGGCTGATCAATATATATATTGGATATTTATATGTATAAATATGTATTTATAACATATAATATGTACATATTAACATTTAATGTATAAAGATATATCCATCTTCTTTATCCATTCATCAGACAATGGATATTTGGTTATTGTTGATAATGCTGCTATAAATTTCAGGATGCATGTGTTTTTTTTTTTTAATTTTTTTTATTTATTTCTAGGAGAGAGAGAGAGAGAGAGACAGCGTGAGCAGGGGAGGGTCAGAGAGAGAGGGAGATACAGATTCCGAAATAGGCTCCAGGCTCTGAGCTGGCAGTCAGCACAGAGCCCGACGCGGGGCTCGAATCCACGAACCGCGAGATCATGACCTAAGCAAAAGTCGGACGCTTAACCGACTAAGCCACCCAGGCGCCCCGCATGTGTTTTTTTGAATCAGTATTTTTGTATCCTTTGGGTAAATACCTACTAGTGCAATTGCTGTACCATAGGGTAGTTCTATTTTTAACTTTTTGAGGAACCTCCATACTAATTTCTAGGGTTGCTGTACTAGTTTGCATTCCCACCAAGAGTCTAAGAAGTTTCAGGGAGGATAGACTTTAACTTGTGCTTTTGTCTATACACTAAATTGCAAAGAAGTCACACTTGCCTCATTGCCATAAATCAGAGGCAGTAACCCAGATTGCCTAGTGTCCACACATAATATCAAGATACACCTGAACTCCTGTTGGGATGACATACTGTTGAAAACAGGTGAGCATAGACCAGCCTGAATTAGCTCTTGCAACTTCTTTCCTGCCACTCCCCAACTCCCCAGCCCTAATGGATTTCCATATAAGGAATTTGTCTCCTTCCTATGATACTGCTTTCAGTTAAGGGAGATTCCAGAAAATTGCTTGATAGTATGGAATTATACTGGCAATGGCTAATAATCCAAAATGCTCATGAGCTAAATAATACTCTTCTAAAGAACTCATGAATCAAGGAAGAAATTAAAAGGGAATTTAAAAATATTTTGAGGGGCATCTCTGTGGCTCAGTCAGTTGAAGGTCCGACTCTTGATTTTGGCTCAGGTCATGATCCCAGGATTGTGGAATTGAGCCCTGTGTTGGGTTCAGTGCTGAGTGTGGATTCTCTCTCTCTCTCTTTGAAAATAACAATTAAAAAATAGTTTGAACTGAATGAAAATATACAACATATCAGAATTTGTGGGACCCCAGTAAAACAGTGCTTAAAGGAAATTTATAGCACTAAAGTACTCTGCTTTATAATTTGTAGCATTCTGTTATCTTCAGATAACATATATTAGAAAAAAAGGAAGATCTCAGTGAACCCAGCTTCCACCTTCAAAAGCTAAAAAAAAAAAAAAAAGAGCAAATTAAAACAAAGTAGGTTGAAGACAGGAAATAATAGAAATCAAAGCAGATATCAACAAAATAGAAAACAGGAAAAAAAACACTAATAGATAAAAATAAATGAAACATGCTGGTTCTTTGAGAAGACCAATAATATTGATAAACTTCTCACCTGATTTATCAGGAAAAAAAGAGAGAAAAGACAAATTACCAATATCAGGAATGAGAGACGAGACATCACCTTAGCTATTGAAATGTTAAGGGGCTAGTTTGAAAACTATTTTGCCAATAAATTCAACAACTTAAAGGAAATGGACAAATACCTTGAAAGACAAAATACCAAAGCTTAGTCAAGAAAGAATAGATAATCTGATTATTGCCATCTCTATTAAAGTAGTGGAAAGTGAAGGTCATTCCCTCAAAGAAAACTTCAGACTGACATTCACTGAAGTCTACTGAACATTTAAGGAAGAAATAATGCTCATTATACACAAACTGCTGCAGAAAATTAAAGAAAGAGAATATTTTCCAATTCAGTCCATGAGGCCAGCATCACCCTGATACCCTCTTCCTGCCATATGAGGATATACCAGCAGAAATTAGCAGTCTGTGGCCTGCAAGAGGCTGCTTTCACCAGAACCTGACCCCAATGGTGCTCCATCACAGACCCCAGCCTCCCTAACTGGAGAAATAAAATTCTGTTGTTTATAAGCTACCCAGTGTATGGTATTTTGTTCTAATAGTCCAAACTGACTTAGACATTATTCCTTCTACTCTAGTCTCCCTTCTTCCCCTTCTCCTATAAATAATAGCTTTTCTTAATTCTCAGTTTAATCATTCTGTTATTTTTAATATCTAAGCAAATATGTACATAAATATATTCCTATTATACCATTCTATCTTTATTCCATAAGAGGTTACACATTCCATAGACTGTTCTCTACCTTGCCTTTTCACTTAAAAACATGGTCTTGGCAATCACCGCATATGATGCATGTTTTTTCCTCAATGTTTTTAAACAGTTTCATAGAATTTCTTTGTGTGGAGATGCTATAGTTTATTAACTGACCTTCTATTGACGGCCATTTGAATTATTTCCAATCTTTTGCTATTACAAGTAGTGTCACAATGAATAGCCTAGTGCTTTAGTCACTTAGAAATATTGACAGGTACCTTTAGAAAGTTTTTAGGATAGGATGCCTATTAGAAAGTTTTTTGGCTCAGGGGACAAATGTATATGTTCTTAGATATTGCCAAATTCTCTTCCATAAATATTGTGCCACCATTCTACATTACCACCAGCCATGGATAACAGGATCTATTTCCCCACAGTTTTATCCTCACAGTATGCTGTCACACTTAGAGATTTTTGCCAATCACATAGGTGAGAAATACTGCTGTGGTGTTTAGATGTACATTTCTCTTATTAGGAGAATCTTTTTTTTTTTCATGTTTACAACCCGTTAGTGTTTTTTTTTTTTTTTTCCTGTTGTGTATTCTTTGCTTAGATCACTTTACTATGTTTCTATCAGGTTGTTGATCTTTTTTTTTTTCCTCCTCAAATTTCCAGAGGTCTTTGTATGAGATAGATTGTAGCTATATTTTATCAGGTTTTCCTCTGTCTTTTTGACTTGCCTAGAGTATTTTTCCATGTAAAGTCCTTAACATTTCTTTACATAGTTGATCTTTCAACTGTTCCAGGATTTTGCACTGCAGTAGAAAAAATGTTCCCATTTACTTGTATTTCTTCGAGTACTTTTATAGTTGCTTTTCCTTTTTACATTTGGATGTCTGCCTTATTTGGAATTCTCCTAGTGTATGGATAGCTATTTGAATCTGATGTATCTTTCTCTTTCTTGACTGTCCATAAGACACTCTTGCTTCTCTCTTTCTCCCTCTGTCTTTCCATCTCTCTCTCTCTCTCTGTCTCTCTCTCTTTCTCTCTCTCTCTCTCCCCCACTTCCTCCCCAGTCTCTTCTCTCTCTCTCCCTTTCTTTTGGTTTAATAGGTCTGTTCACATTACCACTTTCTACACATCACATAAACAATTTTAGATTCTACTCTTTCTCCAAATATTTTGTAGTAAATATTTCTCATTATTATACATTCTTTATATTCATTAGTTGTAAAGACCAATAGTAACCTACAGAGTGACTAGTTCACCATTAGGTGCTCCTGTGGTGTTACAAACAGTGATGCTTTGTTTCTAACTACACTTATTAGATGGCATTCTTCTGTAGAGAAGAGTTTTTCCTTTCTTTACTTTTGTTTTAATTTTGTATTGGTATAGATCCATAAATTCTTATTCAAAAAATGTAATGGGTTATAATGCATTCCTGACATTATTTATGTTGTCAAATTGACCTATTGTCTTCTATCCTTTTTGCACTAGATCCCATCAATTTTTGATCACTTCTTTTGTTGCTGGCACCATGTTCTCAGCTCATCTTATATTTTTTATGTCCGAGCCCTGGAATTATTCATTTCTCTAAGAAGCCCAAGATCCTTGTACTAGAGGAGAGTGTTTAGAACTCAAAATGTGGGCACTAAATGCCCTTGCTACTTGGTTGCTATTGCTTTCAGGCCCTTATGGTGGACATAACTAAAAAATAGACTTCCTATTTAGCATATACTCACAAATATTTCCATATTTAAGGCCATGTTCTTAGTATAGATTCCCAGACTTTGAGTGATAGGCTCAAATAATAAGAATATTTTTAAGACTATTGATCCTTACTATACACTGGTTTTCCAAAAGCTTTAATTATATAAGACTTGTTTTACTATACATTTACTAGAATTAGACATAATTTTTTTCTAATTATTTCAGGAATGTAAATATACTTTTAAAAATTTAACTTCTTATTTTCAGTGAAGCTTAGTATCTTTCTAGTTATGCTTTCTCTTTGGTGAATTATTTATTCTAGTCCTTTGTCCTTTAGCATGTGCAATGTTTCAAGATTTTTTTTTTTTTTTTTTTTTTGGTTGTCTATTTGATTAGGTATTGTGCATACTTAACCTGTGGACTTTTTTTCTAACTCAATAGATTTTTCCAGTAAAACACAGAGATAATTTTTTCTTAGTTAATTATTAGCAAAAAAACCTGCAGGGTGATCAAATAAGAATCAAACGTGAGGTATATGAGAAATAGGTTAAACAGGTTACTTTTTTACTAATAGTGTCAAAGAATAATATAAAAACTTGATCTTACTCAGTCACATTACTTTCTTTTGTGAATGTGATTTCTAAAAAAAAAATGAAACAGTTAAAACTTACAGGTTTTGTTATTTTCTTGTTCTTTTTGACTGAATCCCTAATACTATCCACAAAGCCTCAAGATGTAGGTAAGAAATTTACTTGTATATTAGCTAAGGAATAACTAGAATGGGATAATTTCTTATTTTCTTACCTTGTTTTATTTCCATTTAATTCTTCACTCCCCCACTTCCCCCACCTCCTGAGTTTATATATACTGGTCAGATATCCTGAAGTAATCTTTCAAGATTTTGTATTTTTGTGGTCATATTACCCAATTTATAGACAGAGTTAGTAGTTATCACACCCAGCAAATGGACACCAGCTTTATGGCAGTATAGAAAGTGTTGCTGGAATATATAATCTGGATTTGAAAATATTAGTATTTCTTGAAAATGTATATGGTAGTGTATGGTAAAAATGGAACATTAAGTATGAGTTGGGATTTTTTAAATAATCTTTGGGTGTCCAACATATCTCCCAACTAGGTGGTAAACACCTTTAGGGTATGCAGAACACAATTTCTCCCAACTGTACAGTTTATAAAAATCCTCAAGTCTGTATATACCCATAAACCTGGCTAACACAGTGTCAGCTTGCAGGGGAAGGTGACATATATTCTTTCTCCCCAAAGGGGAAACATTTGAACTTCATTTCTTCAGAAAACGTGTTTTTTTAATCCCTTGGGCAAGGACAAAAAACTTTTTTGTAACTTGCACAAAGGTGCCATAAACATTGCAGTGGCCCTGAAAATATGGGCTGCGACTCACTTAACTTCTTACCCCCTACAATGCCTGCTCTTGAGACCACTCATGGGACTTAGAAGAATGGTCATTCTTGAGCTCTTCTCTTTTGCCCATTTTAAAGACTTCTTCAAAAATCCTGTTGATTTTTATCTCTTCGGTATCTTTTCATTCAATGGTTACTTTTGCATTTCCATTAGTCTGAACAAAATTCTTGTTTTGCTGATTTCTCAATAGAACAATTACAAAAGTCTTTTAATGGACTCATGAGCTTCTTGCTGCTTTCTTTTCTTTTCTTTTCTTTTCTTTTTTGTCTATCCATTTATTCTTCTATCCAGCTATTTTGCAAATACTTCTTGTCACTTTCTATTTGTCAGATACTGTGTCTATTTCAAATTCCCTGCATATTAGATATACTACTACGTGGCTGGTATGTCTTAACATATAGCAATAATCATATTAGGTGATACCTCATTGTGGTTTTGATTTGCATTTCCCCGATGATTAGTGGTGTTGAGGTTTTTTTCGTGTGTCTGTATGTCTTCTTTGGAAAAATGTCTATTCAGATCCTCTGCCACTTTTTTTTTTTTACTTGGATTGATTAGGTTTTGCTTGTTTGTTTTTTGGTATTGAGTTGTGTAAGTTCTTTATATATTTTTGATAGTAATACCTCCTTATCGAATATAACACTTGCAAATTTCTCCCATTTGGTAAGTTGTTTTTCATCTTATTGATGGTTTATGTCTCTGTGCAAAAAGCTTTTTATTTTGACAAAGTCTCAACAGTTTATTTTTGCTTTTGCTTCCCTTGCCTTAGGAGACATATGTATAAAAATGATGTTAAGGATGATGTCAGAGAGATTACTGCCTATGTTTTCTTATAGGAATTTTATAGTTTCAGGTCACATTTAGGTCTTTAATCCATTTTGAAATTATTTTTGTATGTGGTATGAAAAAGTGGTCCAGTTTCATTCTTTTGCATGTAGTTGTCCAGTTTTCCCAGCACCGTTTATTGAAGATACTATCTTTTCCTCATTGTCTATTCTTGCCTTCTTTATTGTATATTATTTATGACATATAAACAGGGTTTATTTTGGGGCTTTCTATTCTATTCCATTGATCTAGGTGTCTATTTATGTGCTGGTATATGTACTATTTTGATTATCACAACTTTGTATTATATCTTGAAATCTGGATTTGTGATACCTCCAGTTGTTCTTCTTTCTCAAGATTGCTTTGGCTATTCAGGGTCTTTTGTGGTTACATATTAATTAGACAAAAAATAGTAAGCGTTGGTGAGGATGTGGAGAAAAATGAACACTTGTACACTATTGGTGGGAATATAAACTGGTGCAGCCACTGTGGAAAACAGTATGGAGGTTCCTAAAAAAAAGAAAAATAGAAGTGCCATGAACCAGTAATGCCACTACTGGGCATTTACCCAAAGAAAATAAAAACACTTATTTGAAGAGTTATATGTACCCCTATGTTTATTGCAGCCTTATTTGCAATAGCCAATGTATAAAACCACCCATATGTCCATCAATAGATGAAGGGATAAAAAAGATGTGGTATGAATACATACAATGGAATGTTACTCAGTCATAAAAAAGAATAAGATCTTGCCATATATAAAAACATGGATGGACCTAGAGTGTATTAGGCTATGTGAAGTTAGACAAACTGAGAAAGAGAAATACCATATGATTTCACTTTATGTGGAATCTAAAATAAAAAACAAACAAACAAGCAAAACCCCCAGACCCTTAAAGACAGAGAACAAACCAGTGGTTGCCAAAGGGAAAGTGGGTGAAGGATGAGTGAAATAGATAAACGGGATTAAGAAGGACAAACTTCCGGTTATAATATATATAAATATGCCATGGGGATGACAAACAGCACAGAGAATATAGTCAATAATATTGCAATAATGTTCTATGGGTGACAGATGGTGACTATCTTTATTGTGGTAAGCATTGAGTGGCATATAGAATTGTCTACTCAGTATGCTGTACAAGTGAAACTAATATAGCACTGTATGTTAATTATATGTCAATTAAAAAAAGGAATAATCATATTACTATTCTATATAAACATTTTTAAATGGACCTTCATAGCTTCTAAGTGAAGCTCAAACTCCTAGGCTTTATATGCAAAACCCCTAGAATATTGCATCCAGGTCCTTTCTATCCTAGTTCTTGTTCTTTATGACTCACCCTCTCATGAAAGTAGATTAATAAGTACACATATATCTCATAATCTCTTACCTTTGTAATTTTACTCACATAATTCTCTCCACAGAGAGGGAAGAGCCTCCTTATTTCTTTGCTAGCTGAAATCCTGTGCATTTTTTCAGACTCAACTCAGATGCCACTCTTCCTATAATCCTTTTCTGGTTTTTTACTCAGGGATAATAAAGCATTTCTGTCATATACTTACCCACATTACTTTAGGATGCCATGTACATTCCAAATTGGGTTATAGTCATGTTCATAAGTCACTTGCACTGTGAGAGTACTTAGAAACCTGAGGTCCAGGGGAGATGTCTTAATTATTACTGATTGCCTCGTAGTGTCCAGCACAATACCTTGCAAAAGTAAGGATTCCATAAAAACAGGCTATGTGGACAATATAGGTGTGTTCCTTGGGAGGGAATCAATGATTTTAGACTGGTCGAGAGAGGATCTAAATATCTGTGTCTGTAGCACTATAAACTATATTAACTACTAGCACACTATGGTATCTTTTGTGGGGCCCTGTGGTAGATTTACAGCACATATCAGTTACTTTCATAGTACTTTCCTAGTCATACGTGATAGATACTTAGCATAGAAGTGCTTAGATTTGACATTTGTGGCTGAGGAGCCATCAATGACAAATCTGAAGTCTGCTCAGTTTGAAATTAATTCAAGTCTTGAGTACATAGCAAGCTGTGCGACAGATCTCATATTTGGTTCATATGACTTTTCCCCTTCTTGTTAAGTATGTCCAATTATTTTGTACAATGAGTTTTCTATTTTATACTTTGTAAATTTAGATATCGTGTAGTCATTTGTTGGGAAAATGTTTAAATACCAGCATACATAATAACCTAAATATTGTTGCTTTTCAGATGATGTCAGTATTACCCAGAAATTTATAGAGGAGAATGTTGGATATATGTGAGTTTCCCTAAACTATTTAAAAAGTATTTCTTTATTTATCTTTGAGAAAGACAGAGGTGGGAGAGAAGGGACAGAAAGAAAGGGAGACAGAATCCCAAGCAGGCTCAAACTCACAAGTTTTGAGATCATGACCTGAGCCAAAACCAAGTTCGATGTTTAAGCGACTGAGCCCCCCAGTAGTCCCTCTCTAAACTATTTTTGATGATGATGGTGTTTATCATGATCTTATCTGATATATTTCAGAAATGTTAATGCATCTCAAAAGTAATTAATGAAATAGAATCCATATTTAAAAAGTAAATATAGTAGTACTCACAAAATTCAGATGAGGCAATTGAATTCTCAAGAAATTGTAAAATTTATAGCCCTCAAACTTTGATAATTTCCTGGGACTATTCACCAAGTTAATGTTTCTACAAGTTTTTGTTGGACACAAATGGAAATCCTCCAGGTGGTCATTGTGTACCCTGTGGACTGTTGCAGCACCATCATCGTATTTGCTCAATAAATTCAGGAGGCTTCCTTTGAAGAAGTAGAGATGTTGGTAAAAACCATGACAGAATATAGAGATAAATGCTTGGCTGACACGATACTCCCAGAGTGTGCGAAATTAGCTGTAAGTAAATCATCTGTATTCTTAAACAAATAAGCCTATTTGTCAAAGAGAATTTTTGGCTTAAAATATAAAAAAGAAGATGCTCTATGCCCCATTATAGTTTTAGTTTGCCTGACTTTGGAATTTAGGATAAGGTACTTTCCTCAAAGAGATGCAATTCTGTATTATGATGCACTTGTCTATGAGATTGTAGTCATGCCATATGTATATAGGCCAAGGGAGGGGGGTAGCCAAAGTGCACAAAAATACAGAGGTACCCTCCTTAGCTGCCTCTCTCAATATATGCTTTACCATCACACCCCCTTTTTCTTAGCCTCTGCCCAGATAGAGTCACCATCTATTACTAAACACGACTGCTAATACTTCACCAATACATTCACTCTCCGACCTTGTCACCTTGAGAGAAAAAGAAAAAAGCTATTATCTAAGGGAAATGTAGGCAGCAAAGAAGGAGTAAGAGGTTAAAGGGCCCCAGGATAAGGGTGGGATGGTTGTCCCAGGTGTGGGTAACAATGTGCTGCTGGTAATTTGGGAAAATTGGAATTTCTTCTCAAAAGGTGGCTTCCATCACCCACTGTATTCATTGTGTCATCTCAGACGGTTGAAAAACTTTACAGTGAATGAAAGATGCCTTTTACTTTTCTCTTGTCCAGAATGATGTTTTACTAGAAAATATATGTGCTTTGGAAGGACTGCCACAAAAGCATAATTTTTCACACTGCTGCAGTAAGGTTGACTTGGAAAAAAAACTTTGTTTCTTCCATAATAAGAAAGCAGATGTCGGATTTTTGCCTCCTCTTCCTACCTTGGATCCTGAAGAGAAATGCCAGACTTATAAAAATAACAGAGAATCTTTTCTAAACAAGTAAGTTTACTGTTAGTAGAAGAATTATCTAATTGAAGATTAGGCCAAGTTCAATACCTATTCTAAAGGAACATAGCTGGTTTCATTGATGGATGAAGGCATTCACCATGCATTGTGTGTCAGATTTTGTGTCCAGTGTTCAGGATATAAATATGAACAAGATATGCAACGTACTTACAATATCCTTTCAGTAATGATATACATTTTCCAATGTGGTAAGTCCTAGGACAGAGTGTGTGCGTGGTGCCAGTCTGTTACTGGAGGGAATAATCTGGTTTTCCTAAAGGGAAGGTGCAGCTTTACTGAGGGGAAACATCCAATCAATAGACATTTACCAAAAATGTGTTTTCAATAGTGTAGTAATAGCAGAAGCAGAGGCTTTTTTTTCTGGAAAGCTGGTGTGTTCATCGAAACTTATATTACAATTTTATTTGAACAGAAGTAAATAAAATCCCTGAGTCTCAGAGAGACTGTATGCAGGTAATTGTTCTTTGAATGTGGAAGGGAGAGCCGCTGACCATCTGGCCGCCTCAGGAAAGAAAGACAGCGGCCATAGTTCAGTGTTCAGGATGAAAACCAATCATCACTCTGATTTTGAAGTTTACAACTTAATTGATAACACTTTTTTTGGAGAGTAGATAATGTTGCTTTATACTGAAGGTTTCTATAAAGGGAATCTTTCTTACTTTCAGTCTTACACCTTGATATTCTTGTCTTTCCCTGTCTTTCCTTTCCCTTCTCCTGTCTTCTCATCTTTTGTCTATAATTTTATTTCCATTTTTGTCTTATGTTTTTCCCTTTCCCTCCTTCCCTCTCTTTTTTTCTTTATAGTTATATCTATGAAGTTTCCAGAAGGAACCCCTTTGTTTTTGCCCCGACACTTCTAACTGTGGCTGCTCGTTTTGAGGAGATTACTAAAACATGTTGTGAAGAACAAGACAAAGCTAACTGCTTTCGAACAAAAGTGAGTATTGCATTTATTTCATTAAATGGTAAGGGGTGACCCCAAACTGCAGATCCTTGCTTAAAGTTAAGTTACAGCAAAGGGTTATTTACCATTTATCAGCCATTTTCTTGCCACTTCCACTGGTTTTTAGACTCTTTGGCCATTGGCTGCTGATTTAAATTTCTTACTATTTGAGACCCTTGAAAGACAATTGCCTATTTCCGGGGTCATTCTTCTGGCATTGTCTTCCATGTAAATTGGAAGGAAGCCCTAATGAGTGAATATCTAGGGTAAAGGTGTCATTTTATCATCTATCCTGGACATGCTCTCTTTTGGCTGCCCATAAAGTTTAATCACCCCAATAGAGATGGCCAAGCTCACAGCACACTGCACCACTTACCTTTCTACCAAGTGGAATTCAGTCATCAGGAAGACTGGCTTAATTTTTATAATGTGCCACAAATGCATATTTCTTTTGATAAATAAACTTATTAGGATAATAATACCATTGATTTTCTGTTTCTGAGCAAATTTTAGAAAATGTGGTTGACATGTGGTTAAGAAATAAGAGACTGGTGAGATTCCACTCTTGCTTCAATAGATTTTTCTCTTTTTCCTTTAGGTAGAACCTGTCATACAATATTTAAAAGCATCATCTTCTTTTCAAAAAAATGTCTGTGGGGCACTTATGAAATTTGGACTCCAAGTCTTAGAATCTATGTGAGTGTTATGATATGTATCTTGTCCTTCCTTATATTTTCTCCTCTGTGTCCCATTTTTGTTAAATTGTTGATGACTTTTTATCTTTACTCTTCTCCAGGGGTGTTGAGGTGGGTCTCAGTCCACGTGGATAACTCAGAACTAGGACATTAGGTCAGAATGAGAGAAGATCTGGGAGTTGAGGCAGCCCAGAGAGAAAGAAGGTTACTTCTGAGATATTCTTTGGTTAGTTAGAAATTTGAATTGCTCCAGGAGTTCCCAATCAGGGTTTTAAAGCCTTCAAGTGGTTTAGATGTGATGCATCCATCTATCTTTGACCTTAATGACTAGAAGACAGCCTTATAAAGATAAATTTTATCTCAAGTGCTCATCCTCACTAATTAGTAATGTTGCTATTGCAAAGTCTTTGGAAAAATCCCAAGATCTCAAATAGATCAACAGAAAAGGGTTCTGTAATGGGCTATGTCTGCCATGTGCTTGCCACAGGAAGTGGTTTTTACAAAATGTATTTTGCTATAAAAATATGGAAAGGGGGTATACCTCTCAGGACTTTTTATTCCAGTCCTGGTCTGGGACTCAAAATATCAGCCTAGGAGTTTCCAAAGTGATCATGCAGGCTGCACAAGATATAAACAGCTATTTGGTAAAGATATCCATGAAAAAACAAAGGTACTAATTCTTATTGCAGCTATTCATAGTGTATCACCAAAGAATTCCCTCTTATCTTACTTGCTGTTCAAGTTGTTTTAGTGGTTTCTCATTTTTTTCCCCAGAAATATTGCTATACTTAGTCAAAAATTTCCCAAGATTGAATTTAAGGAACTTACTTCCCTTCTAGAAGATGTTTCTTCCAAGTACAATGGATGCTGTGAAGGGGACGCTGTGCAGTGCATCCGTGGCAGGGTAAATAATCTCTAAAACTAAGTAAAAATAATGATTTGGGGCAGCCATTTTTAAATTCTGAAGTTGTCCTGATATGTGGCTACTTTGCCACAATGAAATCAGAATGTTGATAAATTGTTAAATAATAACATAAAATAAATAAAATAAAAAATGAAACGTTAACAAATAAGCTCAAGTAAACTTTGTTTTTTTTTATACATGGGATTGACTGTTGTTATATTTCTCAGCAGATTCTATTTTATACAGCTAAATGTCCTTGACATAAACTTTAAGAATTTAGGATTTGTGAACGTTGACTTAAGGCAGATTGAAGTGTTCTTTAATATTGCGACTCTTCTTTTAGAGATATTAGAAATTAAATAGTAAGCTCAGAGAAGATTTGTCACCATTATATTTTTAAGAACTGCTTCTTGTGAGTTTCCTTCAGCTGTTTAAGAGAAGTATTTTCAAATAAATGGATATGTTAATTTGAAATAACTCTTACTTCATTCTTCAAAGTGATTTTTCTAAGGACATATACTGGTAAATATATTGTTGACTTAGTTTAAGTTTTTCAGCAAAAGTTTAAGTGCACATAAAAGTGACACAATTTCATCAAAAATATCCTGCCTTCTTAGCTGAAATGAGACTTTTTCTCAGTGACTTTCAGTTTACTGTTTTTAAACTCACAGTGAAACTGTATGTTAATTAATTAACTTGAATTTTAGAATATAAAGATATATACATTTTATTTCAAGCAGGGAACAATAGATGTCCTGAAGAATTACTTTGTCTTTAATTGAACTCCAATTAAAAGCAACCTCACTCACTATTTATTTTTGTATTGTTTGTTTACGGAAATGTGCATTTTATAATATTAGATATTATATACTGAATTAGAATATAATTTAAGAGTTTTCTGTGAAGTATGAAGCTGAAACCAAGAGATTATATTATGTCCTTAATATCCCTTTTTAAAATGCCATCATGGAAAAATAAGAGGAATTAAATTCTAGTTTGTTCAAAACAAAAGTGAATTCCAAACATTAAGAGAAGTGCTGCCCAGAATTGTGATGGTCTTCTGTGAGATGTGTAGATGTTTGCAAAGATTGGCTTCCTGGTTCTGTATGGTGTGTTGGAAACACGGTGCCAACAACCTCCATTCCATTTTTTGATTCATCCCCTAGCTTCATTCCATTCCTCAGCTTCACTGTTCGCAGGAAGAAGATCCTGGGGAGAAGGAACAGCTTGAGTAAAGTCAGAGAGGCCTGGAATAGCCTGGCATTTCATGGAACTCAGCAAAGTACATGTGAAGCTAGACCAGTGAGGAGGAAGAATGTGCAGGCTCAAACTGGAGAGTCTGGAGAAGGGATTGGGGCCAGATCAGTTTTTAAAAAACTATCCAACTTGGCGGCGTCTGAGCGGCTTAGTCTGCTTTCCATCCAACTCTTGATTTCAGCTCAGGTCATGATCCCAGGCTTGGGGGATTGAGCCCCACACCTGGCTCTATGCTAAGCATGTAAACGGATTAAGATTCTCTCTCTCTCTCTCCCTCTCTTTTCTTCTGCCCTTCTTCCCTACTTATTCACTCTCTCTCTTTCTCAAATTAAAAAATAAACGGTTGTCCAACTAATGTGTAAATAAGAAAACTTCACCTTCTCTCTTATTCTCACAATTTCATGTGGGTGTCATAATTGGGATAAAGAGGAGAGACAGTAAGTTTTTCTGTTTGTACATTATTTGATAATTTCAACAGTTTCCAATTAATAATAACCATAGGAAAATGATAACAATGAGTAGGAAAGCTTCTAATGTTTGAGAAGTCTTTATCTGTTAGTTGCTACAGCAGTTCACTTATTAACCATTTTTCATACACCTTTCAAATATTTATTGAGTTTCTACTTTGTGTTGGTAATATAGTTTCAGGCCATGAGGGAAGAAAGACACCTAGTATTATAGATATTATGGTCACATGTCTTTAAGCACAGGTGAACTTTTATGGGGAAGAAACAACATTTAGAATTAAAATGCCAATATATCAGAGGAATAGGAGTGAAGTATTTTAAAGATGAATATTTAACAATAAAATGTAAATTTATAAGGGAGTCTATTTTCATAATTATCATTTAAAATCTTGAGAAATAAAAGTGGCATTCATGTGAAAGCTTCACGTGTATTAAATTAATACAAAATTTAAGTAATACTATTATCAAAGGATCTGATGAAACAACTCCAGATGTCATGCTTATGGTTGGTTTTGTATGCAACCATTTCATTGTGAAGGAAAATCCAGCCCCGAAGAAATGATTAAAACATAGTTATTTTTTATTCTTTCCTACAGAGCAAAGTTATGAGCCATATTTGCTTAAAACAAAATTTGATCTCCAGCAAAATCAAAGAGTGCTGTGAAAAGAAAATACCAGAGCGTGGAGAGTGCATAATTTCCTCAAATAAAGATGACAGACCAAAGGACTTGTCTCTAAGAGAAGCAAAATTTACTGAAAACGAAAATGTGTGTGAGGAACGAGATGCTAATCAAACGAGCTTCATGGCTGAGTAACATAAGTCTATACTGAAATTTATGAGGCAAACAGAAACTTATGATTTGACCTATTTCAGCTAATTTGGGTGGAAAGAATGAGAATCATTTAAATCCTTGGGTATCACATAATTTTTAAAAATCATGGCTACAGATTATCGTATTTTCACATGATTTTAAGAAGATACAACTGTGTTGTTACAGGGATGGCTAACATTTATTGAGTACTTGATACGTGCCAGACAATGGGCTGAATACTTAATGTAGATTATCGATTTTAATTCTCACAACAGTCATGTAAAACCAGTACGATTACCCCCATTTTTTCAGATAAGTAAACTGAGGTACAGAGCAGTTAACTCACTTATTAGAGATTCGAAGCTAAAAGATGGCAGCGTAAGGATTTGACCTAAGGAGGTCCAGTCTTAGAAGTTCCAGGCTGACCTATCACGCTATGCTATTCCACAGCTGTCAAAGGGAAACTAGTGGACTTGGAGCCAAATGGACTAGATTTGAGTCCCGATTGAATCACTAGAACAAGTTAACCTCTCCATGTTTTACATCATCCTATATAAAATTCATATAGGAATATTCATTCATTCTAAGTTTAGTGGTAATGAAATACAATTCAGGGACTATGGTAAGTTAGATAGGGCTTTTATCCTCAGTAAGCCTTCATCGATAGGGAATATGACAGACTTATAAGTAAATGTGGAATAAATTAATAAATGTGGGAATAGACAGACTTATAAATAAATAAGTGCAAGACATGCTTTTATTTTCAATAACACTATGTAATATGTAATGTGGGAACAGAGGAGGAAGTGGTCAATTGTTCCTAAGAAACCTGGAAAGACTTGATAGGGAGGAGGTACTTAAAGAAATTTTGGTAATCTAGACACAAGGGGTAGATCATGGATAGAAGTATAAAACCACTTGGTGTATTTGTGGCTTTGTGTAGGGTATTTGCAGTGAGAGACGAGGGTAGTGAGAAGTATGTGGGGTCAGATCACGCAGGCATGCTAAGTAACGAGATGCCACTAAAGGGCTTTCACTGAAGAATAAGGAAGGACAAAATCACTTTTGTTTTTTAGAAACTTCATCTGGAATGAATCCCAGTTTGGGGCTTAGGTGGTTGGGTAAGTAGTTTTCAGATTCAATGAGATGGGAAGTATGGGTTGAAGGTTTTGCGGGAAAGAGAATAATGTTTGGATAGGACCACGCTAACTTTGAGGTATCTGTAGAGTATTTAATTAGGAAGGTCACAAGACAGTTTTTTTTAGTATAGTTGACACACAATGTTACATTAATTTCAAGTGTACAGCATAGTGATTTGACAAGTTTATACATTATGCTAAGTTTATCACCATATGTAGTCACCATCTGACCCCATATATCACTGTTATAAGACCAGTGACTATATTCCCTATACTGTGTCTTTTATTCCCATGACTTATTTATTCCATAACTGGAAGCCTGCATCTCTCACTCCCTTTTACTTATTTTGCCCATCCCCCTCCAGTCCCAGCAGCCATCAGTTTGTTCTGTGTATTTATAGGTCTGATCTGCTGTTTTATTTATTTATTTTTTTTTAGTTTTGCATTTTTTTTTTTTAGATTCCACTTATGAGTGGAATCATACAGTATTTGTCTTTTGCAGTCCGATTTACTCTAGTATAATACCTTCCAGGTCCATCCATATTGTCTCAAATATCATGGGACAATTTTATATATGAACCCAGAGCTCTGGAAGATAGAGATTATTGAAAATGTCTCACATATTAAGCATTTCTTATCTACTAACCAATTTAATTTTCAAAATCACCCTTTATGGTTAGAACACTTTTACTATCCTCACTTTCCAGGTAAGGAGACAGAAACACAGAAGTGAAGTAACTTGCTCCCAAGTCACACAGATAATATGTGATGAAGCCAAGACTCAAATGCAAGCAGCCTGACTCCAGACTCCTGCTCGTACAACCGCTGTGCTCTATGGCTTCTCATGAGTGTTGAGTATTAACTTAACAAAATGATAGAGGTAGTGTGTTTCACTTGTCCTGACACATGTGCTCACCATAGGGAAGTGAGTTTTTGATCATCACCATCATCATCCAACATAGTGTTTGAGGAGAAAATCACAGAACAGCGGTGACCATGCTGAGCCAGAAACAGAGTTGTAAGGTGAGGTCTTTCTGGATGTAAACATCCAACACAAGACCTCAATGTCTGCATGGTCAGGGGAGGCTTTGAGGAGTTTTTGTTTGCAGCATTTTGTTTGGATTTTTTTTAGGTGTGATTTTTTTTTTCCTGGAGAAGGGTCCTGACTTACATCAGATAGCAAGAGGAAGGAGCCCTTGATTCTCTGAAGTGAAACACTGCTGCTTTAGGGTCTGGTAATATATTCCACAAATAGAGTTGAGAAGGCGGATGGAGAAGCAAGAGAGGCAATGTCAGAAAGACCAAAATTAATCAAGAGAATCAAAGGCTGCAAAACAGAAATAGATATAAGGAGTTGCCTGGAATTGAGAAACTTTTGTGAGGTGTTGCTCTCATAAAGCACAGAAAGCCATTTTAACTTATTTTGAATGAATAGATTAGATTTTTCTATGAAGAAGATTGTAAGTAGCACAGCTGAGGTGCTTAGAGAAGGCACCCCTCTCCTACAAAGAGGGTCAACTTGGTTTGGAAAAGAATGAAGCAGGCATCCTATAAGACCAAGGTTCAAATGTTCCATTTCCATTAATAGCAAGGTACTGACCCCGTCTGAGACTTCCTTTCCTCAGTTATGAAATAGTACTTATCTTGAGGACTCAGTGAAGTTAAACGAGAAAAGTGGTTCTAGTGGCTAGGAAGCGTTTTTTTTTATCTCTTATGCCCAGAGCTTGATCCAGTGCTAGCACCTACTAAGGGCTTAATAAGTGTTAGCCTCTTACCTCTTGCTTTCCCATTTCTCCCCAAATCACACTGCCTATGCCCTTGGAGTCTCTACCCTATTCCGTGACCACTGGGGTCACGGAAACCATTGCCAATGACAGCGTTAGAGGGATGGTTACTCCCATATTGACAAGTGACAGGATGAAGTAATGGGCAAAGCTGCTTCCCAGTCTCTCACCAAGGTGGCCCTGGAGTGGGGAGCAAGTCATATTTCCACCATCTCAAGCTGGAGGTCTGAATGCATTTCCCAATAGAATTCTAAAGTATTAGCAGCATGATACACTATTTTTTATGTTTTATGGGTTAAATAATTTTTTTTTTTTACAAATAGTTTATTGTCAAATTAGTTTCCACATAACACCCAGTGCTCATCCCCACAGTGCCCTCCTCCATGCCCATCCCTCCTCCCCCCCACATCCATCAGTCCTCAGTTTTTGTCAGCATTCAAGAGTCTCTCATGGTTTGCCTCTCTCCCTTTCCCCCACCATTTCCCCCCTTCTTCTCCC